>NC_142107.1:24975000-25275000 GCF_056152115.1 Neolamprologus brichardi
TTTGAAGATCTGCCTACCCTCGTCTGCTCGTGCTCTGATAGGAAACAGTCGCACTGATGTTAAGCAGCTAATTTTGGGATTTTGTGTGCCAGAAAAATTATTTTACAGATTTAAATTCTTTCGAACTTCTTTACATTTAAAATGTGCTGAGACACACTTTAGAAAGAAGAGCTTAGTGTTTTTCTGTTGCTGTGCAGAAATGGCAGGACATCATCAAAGAGGTGAAGTTCCTGCAGAAGCTTCGCCACCCCAACACCATCGAGTACCTGGGCTGCTACCTGAAGGAGCACACGGCATGGGTACGTCCTGTAACGCGTGGTTAACGGGGAGGTGTTTTAACCTAGGGCCAGCACAGTGGTTAGCATTGTTGAATCACAGCAAGAAGGTCCTGAGTTCATTCCTCTATCAGGCCGGGGTCTTTGTAGAGTTTGCATGCTCTCCAATGATTGTGTGGGTTCACTCCAGGTACAACGGCTTCTTCCCACAGTCCAAAAACACGCAGTTATTGGGGTTAGGTTAAGTGGTAACTCATAGTCTGTCCCCTGTTGGTTATTATAGGGGGAAAAATGTCATTTTATTAGGAATAAGTGTTTAGTAACTGAACTGTTATTCAGTGACATCACCTCACACTGGACAAACATTGAAATGGAGACGTTTCTGTTGGTTGAAGCGGTCTCAGCCGAGCTGTGACACAGGTGGAGTTCATCATGTTAGGTCGGCTGTGTGAGCTCCTTCACTGATGACGTGTAATCGCTGTCGTTTCCTCCTCAGCTGGTGATGGAGTATTGCCTCGGCTCGGCCTCAGACCTCCTTGAAGGTTTGTGCAGTGCTGCACGCACGTTTTTATTCGTTCTTCTTGTGTTTCTGGTTTTCTGATGAATAAACTCTTCTTTCTCCTTGCAGTTCACAAAAAGCCGCTCCAGGAAGTAGAAATAGCTGCTATTACCCACGGTGCACTGCAGGGGTTGGCATATCTTCACTCTCACAATATGATTCACAGGTAAGATCTGTTTGTCCGTCAGCTCCTTTAAACCAACAAGCTGCAAACACACAGGCGTGTGGCGTACATGCAGTTAGAGCCCACCGCCAGCAGGGGTCACACTCTCCTCTCTCCTGCAGGGACGTGAAGGCAGGAAACATCCTGCTGACGGAGCCGGGTCAGGTCAAACTGGGGGACTTTGGCTCCGCCTCCATCGTGTCTCCGGCCAACTCCTTCGTGGGGACGCCATACTGGTGAGCATCGATGGAGCTCGTTCAGTCCATGTTTTGAACAGACGACACCAACGACCAATCAGAGCGTGAATAGGACCGGACCACAGATGAGATCTCCTTCGTTTACATTTGAAAGCTTCTTGAATTTGTACCCAGGATGTGTTCAACAGCAAAATTAGCCTCATATTAGCTGAAAGGTCGTATTCAGCATCATCAGCATCATCAGCGCTGCCCTCTGAGATTTTACTTTTACCAGCTGTTGATTAGACAGCTTCAGTGCAGCTTTGTTTGTTTGCAGATGTTCAGTTTTAACTCCTGAATAATAAAATAAGTGGACAACATCTGAGTTTTTTTCTCGTAGTGCAGCTTTTTTTGTTATTTCGCTGAAACACGTTTTGCACGTTGTGCGGCGCACCGGCGGATGACTCGGCGCGTTCTCTCTGTCTTCTCCAGGATGGCTCCGGAGGTGATCTTGGCCATGGACGAGGGCCAGTACGACGGGAAGGTGGACGTCTGGTCCCTGGGCATCACCTGCATAGAGCTGGGTATGAGCTGCTGTCTGTGCTCTTAAAGTGTGAGCCTGGGGCTCTGTGATGCTAACTGTCGTTCTTCTGCAGCGGAGAGGAAACCCCCCCTGTTCAACATGAATGCTATGAGTGCCTTATACCACATCGCTCAGAACGAAAGCCCCGTCCTGCAGTCCAATCACTGGTGAGCAGCCTTGATGTGTTCCTGTGGCGCCGTGTATCCCTCTGTCCGCTGCAGTCAACTGATGTTGTTTTCGTTTCAGGTCCGATTCCTTCCGCAGTTTCGTCGACTCTTGCCTACAGAAGATTCCCCAGGACCGGCCTACCTCGGACGTGCTGCTCAATGTGAGCGTTATTGATCCAGGACAGTTTCATCGTGTTTGTTTTTAAAGCTGCCCTGCTGCGTGTTCACCTGTCACTTCTATCCCTCCTCCCGCAGCATCGCTTCTTGTGCCACGAGCGCCCGCTGACCGTCGTCATGGACCTGATCGCACGAACCAAGGACGCGGTGAGGGAGCTCGACAACCTGCAGTACCGCAAGATGAAGAAGATCCTGTTCCAGGAAACCCAACAGAACGGCCCCGTCACCGAGGGAGGCGAGGAGGAGGAGGTGAGGAAGGAGCACAGATCAGTGAATCTGAGGAAACTAACCTCAGAACATTTTCCTCTGACTGGCTTTAAGCAGGAATGTTGGAGCGTTACTGGAAACTTGACTGTGTTTGTAGGAAAGTGCACAAAAATAGCGAGAAAGCCGACGGCGGGCCGTCTGAGCTGTCGCCCTCCGTTCCAGTTTTAGGTCTTGTCATGTGATCGGGCTGGGAGAGACTCCTGATCAGGGTTCATGTGTGAAAGAAGACAGATTTTCAATTCAATTCAATTTTATTTATATAGCGCCAAATCACAACAGAAGTCGCCTCAAGGCGCTTCATAGATACAGAGAAAAACCCAACAATCATATGACCCCCTATGAGCAGCACTTTGGCGACAGTGGGAAGGAAAAACTCCCTTTTAACAGGAAGAAACCTCCAGCAGAACCAGGCTCAGGGAGGGGCGGGGCCATCTGCTGTGATTGGTTGGGGTGAGAGAAGGAAGACAGGATAAAGACATGCTGTGGAAGAGAGACAGAGATTAATAACAGATATGATTCAATGCAGAGAGGTCTGTTAATACATAGTGAGTGAGAAAGGTGACTGGAAAGGAAAAACTCAATGCATCATGGGAATCCCCGGCAGCCTACGTCTATTACTTTTGTTTTGTGTGTTTCAGGAGGTGGAGCCGTACCTGCTGCAGACGGGCACCGTTAACAGCATGGAGAGCTCCCAGTCTGTTCCCAGTATGTCCATCTCAGCCAGCTCTCAGAGCAGCTCGGTCAACAGCCTCGCCGACGCCTCCGACGACAGCAGCAACGAGATGGCCATGATGCAGGAGGGCGAGCACACGGTCACCTCCAACAGCTCCATCATCCACCGACCCACGGTAAGCGCTTGGCTTAAAGCTCACCTGACATCCAGCTCGCCTCCTCTGGATTCACCATCCTGATTCTCCCTCCTCCTCCTCAGGGTCAGGACAACATCTACGATGACCCGTACCAGCCAGAGATGGATCAGCCTCAGGCTCCTTCAGCTGGACGCCGGCGAGCCTTCTATCGAAACCGGGACCACTTTGCCACCATCCGCACGGCCTCTTTGGTAAGATCCGTCACAGATGGAGGTTCTACATATATCTATGAATGGAGCTGTAGTGGAGTAAAATGACCTCAGTTTGTCCACAGACAGTAGTGACTACGGTTTTATCCGATAACGGTACTTTTGAAACGGTGCCGGTGCTTAAACAATGGAGAAAAAACACAAAATTGGTCCAAAAACCTCTCATGTTTGGCTGTTTTCCACTTTTTCTTTGGTCATTTTAGCCTTTTTGTCCAGGGTGAAGGGAGTATCTGCCATCAAACAAGAAGACAGCCGCATGTAGCTATGATGGTGTTTGCTAGTTCACCTTACATGCATTAATGTAATAACGTGGTTAGCCTACTCAACGTAAATTACACACCAACAACATTAAGCTACTCACGCAGAGAAGAACGGCTGCTGCTGCATCATCATCCTCATCACTTCTGCTACACTGGCAGGGCTAGGGGCCAGGACTCTCCTCTTCGGGTTTTTGGGGGATGTTGCTAACTCCGGGTCGATAACAGGCACCACACCCGCAGTAGATGTGCTCGGTGTGAGGTCTCGCAGCAAGCTATCAAATACGGCGCATTTCTCGGCTTTTAAAAAAACGCTATGCGTGGCCAGGTGTTTCATCAGATTTGAGGTGTTACCTCCTTTGACAGCATCACAGTATCAGCTTAAAGCACTTGTTGCAGCTGCTGAGTTTGCATCTTTTGCTGTGAAGTACAGCCAGACTTTGACCGCTTCGCCTTGGGCATTTTAATCTGTAGCTCTGCTCTAAAAGAACGTGCGTACCTGGATCCGCCTACTATCCTCGGAAACGTAAAATGATTGGCTAGAATCTAAAGTCATCACAGCTCAGGAAAAAAAAGCACCGAAATGTGTGCTGCTTTTCTGTCTGGTTACTACCGTTTATGTCAGAGCGGATACTGGTACCCATCCCTAGTAGTGACCGTTTGCACTCAGAGATGGATTAACAGGCAGCCTTTTGTCTCCACCACCTCCACCTTTCTTCCCTGTTAGTCTTTAACAGTATTTAAAGTTCTCAGTAAAAACAGGCTCATGTCTTCACACGTTTGTGAAGTTGTGAATAATCATGTGAATTAAGCAAGAAAGTCTTAAGAATGATCGTTTTTTGATACTCGAGCCGACCTGCTGAGTCCTTGAACCTCACCACCGCCTTCCTCCAGGTGACCCGTCAGATCCAGGAGCACGAGCAGGGCTCGGCGCTGCGCGAGCAGATGTCCGGCTACAAGCGCATGAGGCGGCAGCACCAGAAACAGCTGATGAGCCTGGAAAACAAGCTGAAGGCGGAGATGGACGAGCATCAGCTGAAGCTGGACAAAGAGCTGGAGAACCAGAGGAACACGTTCTCCACAGAGGCCGACAAGCTGGCCAAGAAGCACCAGGCCATCCTGGAGAAGGAGGTGCAGTTTTTACTATGATAGTCTTTTGTAGAGTATTTTTGTTTGATGAATTCAAAAACAGGTTTCAGTGTTTTTAACAGGAATTCTTTAAGTTTTTGCATCATTTCATAGATCAAAAAAGTTTTCTGTCTTAATGTGAGTCACGAGTTCATTTCTTAATGTAAGGATGCTGTTTGTGCGCCCGTGCAGACGAAAGCTGCTCTGACGGAGGAGAAGAAGTTCCAGCAGCACATCCTGGGCCAGCAGAAGAAGGAGCTCACCAGTTTACTGGACTCGCAGAAACGCCAGTACCGCCAGCGCAAGGAGCAGCTGAAAGAGGTCGGAGTTCCTCCACAGTCAGCGCAGCGGCGCGTGGCCTGCAGGCTGAACGTAGCTGCTCTAAAGCAGCCGAACGTGCCGACAGGCTGTAATTTAAAGGTTTCTGTGAAACAGAAAAACAAACAGGATCTCCCACAAACGGAGAAAGTCCTGTCGGAGCTGAAACATGAAGCTGTTTAAATAAAGAGTAAAATATGTCAAATAAAAGGCAGCGCAGCTGAGTTACAGCTGGCGTCTGACTGCATCTGGATTTTCAGAATAAAGCAGCAGAAGCGATCTGTGATACTAACGTAAATAAAGATCACAGCCCTGACTTGACCTGAACTCTGACCTCTGAACAGGAGCTGAGCGAGAACCAGTCGACTCCGAAGCGAGAGAAGCAGGAGTGGCTGGTGCGTCAGAAGGAGTGTCTGCAGCAGATGCAGGCGGAGGAGGAGGCCAGCCTGCTGCGGCGCCAGCGCCAGTACTACGAGCTGCAGTGCCGCCAGTACAAGAGGAAGATGCTGCTGGCTCGCCACAACCTGGAGCAGGACCTGCTCAGAGAGGTGGGACAGCAGCTGTTTGTTTGTGCTCCGCTCTCTTGGCTGTGATTCGCTGTGATTCCCGCTTTTCTCCGTCCTCCAGGAGCTGAATAAGAAGCAGACGCAGAAGGACCTGGAGTGCGCCATGCTGCTGCGCCACCACGAGTCCACCCAGGAGCTCGAGTTCAGGCAGCTGGGCACGATGCAGCGCACCCGGGCCGAGCTGATCCGAACGCAGCACCAGACCGAGCTGACCAATCAGATGGAGTACAACAAGCGGCGCGAGCAGGAGCTTCGGCAGAAGCACGCCATGGAGGTCCGGCAGCAGCCCAAGAGTCTCAAGGTACGTCAGGAGGATCACAGACCACCTGGTTTCTGTTACTATTTTTAAATGTAACCACAGAAGCTAGCCCACATTCAGCTGGTCCCAGGTCGCCGTTTCCTTCCACAAATGGCTTTTTGCAAAAATCGTGTAAAAAGCACTTGCAACAATAAAAACACTATAATCCAGAAACGCACTTTGCTGATCCGATCAGCTGTTCGTGGCACTTCGTACGTCAGCGCGACCTGTCGCATTATCGGCGACGATCAGAAGGGACGCCACTTTTCATGGGAAATGTAATTTTTTCCCTACAGGGCCTTTCAAAGGTTTACTGGTTTGACTTTGTGCCTTTCTGTATAGTTTATGGGAGGCTGAATTGTGATGCTGTTTCTCCTGCAGTTTATAAAAGCTGTGTTTAGAGATGGTACCTTGGTCAGGGGTACCTCAGGTAGCAGGATTTGAACCCCCAACCTTCTGATCATGGGGCGACCGCTCTACCCACTGAGCTGTCCCAATGCCAATTTGGGAAATATTTATGTAATTAGTCAAACTACATAAATTTTCCAATATCAGCAGAACTTTGGGGGAAAAGGAAGAATGTGGCAGATACTTTAATTAAGACCGACCATAGAACCAAGTCCGCCTGAGCTCATTATATGTTTACATGCTGTGGAGCCATTTTTGGGAGCATTTCAAGTTGATATACATCAATGCAACCATTATAGCCCAGATTTTAATAATATGTCTGCATTAAGTGCATAGTAATTACATAAATTGTAAAAAAGTGCAATAAACTACAAAAAAATTGAAAATCGTTTTTGTTTTTTTAACATATATTTCTAGTTAGAGAAATTTAAGAGGCTTATCCCTCAAAACTGTAAATACAAAAAAGTTGCACAAAATAGTTTCCCACCACAGGAAATTTATTTTGAGTGTCTTCATAGTTTTATTTTTGAAATACACCAATTTTTATACACTGCAGGAAAAACGAAAATAAATATTATAATGCAAATTTGCAAAAAAGCAGCATATGCATCAAAATAAACTATTTCCAGCAGTGCAATATGAGTCCTAAGCATCCCAGAAACCACACAGAAAGTCATAAAGTCAAACATAACTTTTAAAAACACCAGTATAGGCTCATGAGGCCCTGATGGTAAAAAACTACATTTCTGCGAAAATGACGTCACTTCCGGTTTCGGGCAGGTCATGGCGGACATGCGATAGTTCACGCTGATGGACGTAGGAAGTGTTACAAACAGCTGATCGGATCGGCAAAGCGTGTTTCTGGAATATTATGTTTTTGTTGCTGCAAGTGCTTTTTATGCAGTTTCTGCAAAGCTATATGTGGAAGGAAACTGTGACCGAGGACAAGCTGATGGCATAAGATGTAAGTACAACTCCTCCGGTTTCATATGCAAAAAAATTATTGCTCTAGCTCACGTGGTTGCAGAGCTACCGGGATTTAAAAATAGTTACGCAAAACGGAGCGTGCTGCTCCGACCGGTTTTAAAGGGTTAAAGAACTTTGACCTCTTTACTGATCAGAAGAACTCGTAACATTTTTATTTGTGTAAAATCAGTTTACATGAACCAGTGTGGGGATTGAACTGCTGCTTCTCGCCCGTGGACACTCGACACGTTTCCTTCTGTTTCAGTCCAAAGAGCTGCAGGTCAAGCGTCAGTTCCAGGAGACCTGCAAGATCCAGACCCGTCAGTACAAAGCTCTGAGGAACCACCTGCTGGAGAGCACTCCAAAGTCCGACCACAAGGCCGTCCTCAAACGCCTCAAAGAGGAGCAAACACGTAAGCTGGCCATCCTGGCCGAGCAGTACGACCACTCCATCAACGAAATGCTGTCCTCTCAGGCTGTGAGTAAGGCAAGGAAACCTCCGTGCACCTGCACACCTGACAACCTCCCACACTTCAGCACCTGCACACCTGACAACCTGCACCTTAGAACCAGAGGCCTGTACTACAAGGCAGGATTCGGGCTTATCCAGGTAACTTCAGGATGAACCCTGGCTTATCAGCCTGGGTACAAGCTTCTTACATCGCCATGGCAACTTGAGCTGCAGCTCTAACCTGCTTTAGGGAGGCTATCACACAGTGACAGCTGTCATCGCCATGCTTCTGAGGAGCTTTACTAATACAGCGGCTCTTCCACCTTCCTGCAGAGCCCCCCTCCCCCCCTCTGCAGCAGTTCTCACCTTCACTCTGTTTAACCACCTGATTTTTCCCCTTTTTATCTTCCTTTGAGCGATCAGCTTTCCATGTTTCTGATTGGTCACGTGCTGCAAACCCCGCCTCTCCCATGTGAACGTGTTAAAGCTTGATTGCCAGATTGGAGTAAAATATCCTGGATATGTTGAACTTGCTTCGTAGTACAGAGCCCAGCTCAGCTCGGTTTACAGGAAATAAACCAGCTGAGGAGAAATGACCATGTTTATGAAATCCTGAACATTTTCACATTTTCCTAAATTATCCAAACGACTGATTAAAAACTGCTGATTTTAAATTTAATCTCTAAAGTCAGAGCAGCTTTAGATTAAAGTTCAAATATGGCGTGTTTATTAAATAAATGTAAACATGGAGGCATTAAGTAATGTTTCAGGGCTGAACTTGATTTAATATGTTTGATTTTATTAACGAGCTCATTATCTCATCATAATCTTCACCTTTGAGCAGAGGCGACTAAAGTTTGTTGGTCTGTGCACCGACACATGTGACTCACATGTGGACGTCAGCTGATACTGACAGCTGAAAGCGGCTGATCAACTGAAACCTTCGTCTTCAGGATGAAGAGTCATTTCCTGTCTGTAGTTTTCAGCTGAATGATTTTATTTTCTAAAAGTAAAAACCATAAAAGACATTAAAGAAACGCGCACATGCAGCACAAACAGCTGGTTGACTTGCTGATAACGAGGCTCTGCTTTGGTCCCACAGCTGCGGCTGGATGAGACGCAGGAGGCGGAGTATCAGGTCCTGCGCATGCAGCTGCAGCAGGAGCTCGAGCTGCTGAACGCCTACCAGAGCAAGATCAAGATCCACACGGACACGCAGCACGAGCGCGAGGTCAAGGACCTGGAGCAGAGGGTGTCGATCCGCCGGGCGCTGCTGGAGCAGAGGGTGAGGCCGACTTCGCTCTGACGGTCGACGCTTGTGAAAGCGCGTGAGCCGCGTCCCGGTCGAGCTAACCGCCGCTTTTTTGTCCAACAGATCGAGGAGGAGATGCTGACTCTGCAGAACGAGCGCTCCGAGCGAATCCGGACGCTGCTCGAGCGCCAGGCTCACGAGATCGAGGCCTTCGACTCGGAGAGCATGCGTCTGGGCTTCAGCAACATGGCGCTGACCGGCATCCCGGCAGAGGCCTTCAACCAGGGCTACCCGACCCCCAGCCCGTCCTCGGGCTCCGGCGGCTGGCCGTCGCGGCCCGTACCGCGCTCCGGCAGCCATTGGAGCCACAGCGTGCAGAACTCTGTGACGACTCCATCCTGGCGCAGCCAGAATCACGGCGGCGGAGGCTTCAGCCGCGCCGAGTCCATCGCCTCGTCCCACGTCCTCGGCAGGGATGGCGAGATGAGCAAGAGCCGGGTCCACTCCTCCTCCCATCACCAGCAGCACTACCTCCCCCAGCACTACCAACACCACCAGAGCACGCCGCAGCTCTACCGCGATGCCCACGAGCGCGACTCCAGGGAGCGGGACCGCTCCAGGGAGTGGGTGGGAGGAGGCGGCCACTACGCCCATCACTCCCAGGTCCACCACCTCTCCTCCCACGCCTCCTCGCAGTCCCTGGCCCTCCTGCCTCCGCCACCTCCGCCTCCTCCCATCGCCCTCTCCACCTCCTCCCCTCCCTCCTCCACCTCCTCGTCCTCTTCCTCACAGGGCGGCTACGGCGGCGGCGGTCTGAGTGTCAGGGGCCCCAGCCTGATGGCGCTCAGGAACAGCCCTCAGCCGCTGAGGCGGACAGCCTCCGGGGGGCCAGGCGGCGGGGGCAGCGACGGCGGGTTGACCCGGAGCACATCGGTCACCTCGCACATCTCCAACGGCTCTCACCTCTCCTACTCGTGAATCCGGCGCCGGTCTTAGTCTGGGGGCGCCGTCCTGCTTCTCTCAGGGGACACAGAAGCAGAACGGCGCCATGTTGACCGTTTCGGTCTTCAGCACTTCAATCCTGAAAACAAACATGTCACAAGTTTTAAAAAATCTATTTTGAACGCGCCCTTTATGCGCAGTCACTGCAGCTGCACGGGGGCAGCGATCCAATCAACACGTGCGGTTACCACGACGCCAACGCGTCGACGAGACAGAGCGACGGCTGTGCAGCTTCCACTCGGCTCGCAGCGCTTTAAAAACCACTGTAACTATGTACATAACTGAACTGTAGACGCCGTGTCTGGTTCCTGAGTGTTTCAAACATTCAGGGCGGGGGGCGGGGCTTGAAGGCGGCGGTGTACAGGCGGCGACCGAGGGAAGATTTCTTAAAATCAACTTTTATTTGTAGTGCTAAGATTCTGTACACGACGATAAAAACAAACACTGCCATCTTTCTGTTGACCCGAGACAAACCTACCACTGCCCGTGTCGCCGCGAGTCGCCTCGGCGTCAGCGCGCTCCGTACAGGAAGCCCCTCCATCTTTGTTTTTCTTGTGTTCAAACAACCCAGTTTACGAGATCTCTGCGTAGTGAAGTTTACACTTGTCTCTGAGGCAGATGTTCTACTTCCTGTTGATCAGGTCAGCAGGGGGCGCTGTGAGTGGTCAGCGAGCAGACCGAAAGAGCACATTTTATTTTAGTTTCCGTCATTGCTAACGTCTGCTCGCGCGTGCTGATTTTAGACGGCACCCGTTTCCGAACGATGACTCCAGCAGGCGTCTGTGCCACGTTCTTACTCTCAGCACGCCGCGCACAATTTAGCTGTTGTGATGCTAAGCTAGGCTAACCGGGGCTCCTCCCTCTGCTTAATCTGAGAGCTCGATGTCGGGCGACTCGTTCCTTCAAAGTGACGCTGCCGCAGAGTTTTAGAGCTGAAAGTGTGTGTGTGTGTGTGTGTGTGTGTGTGTGTGTGTGTGTGTGTGTGTGTGTGTGTGTGTGCGCGTTTGCCAACAGCTAACCCCACACCTGACCCCCCCTCCCTCCCCCCCTCCACACTCTGCATCTGTAGATAAGGTGTACATGTGCGTCAGAGTAGTGCGGTGCATGGAGCTCGTGTACAGGCGGCGTTTGTATGAATAAACATGCACACTACCTATTTATATAAATGCTTATAAATGTAAGATACCTGTGTACAGGTAGCAGGTAAACTGACGATTGTTCACTGTCCAAAACTCTTGACTTGTACATAGAAGCACTAATAACTCTGAGGCTGTGTTAGAGTAATAATGATGACTATTTTGTCACGTGACTTGATTTGTAGACGAATAGACGCCATCATTATTATTACCTCTACTGCAGCTGGAATATTTATGTTGTACGCTAATTTTTAAATGTGGATTGCCAATTTTGACCACTAGGTGGGGAATAAGCGCAATGTTACTGTGATAGAGTTATAAAAATATTCACGTTTCTAAGGAGGACAAAAGGACTACCTTTCCCAGCATTCCTGTCGAGGTCTCAGGGTGGGAGTCTCCAGTTCTGGGCAGGGCTGCGGGGTTTTTGTTTTGTTTGTTTTCATTTCTTTCTTTCTTTGTTTTGAGCCAGTATTATCACATGACGTATGGACATATTTCCAGATCTTTCACTACGTTTTGGTGCCATAACTTTATCATTTTTTTGTTTTACACATCGTCTTTATGGTGCGAAAGACTTTCCCAAAAACACTGTAACATCTGCAAGAACACCTCCATATACGGAAGCCCAAAGGTGTCAACCTATTATTAATACATTCTTTAATAACTAAAGGCAGGTTAACACTAAGAATTTTTTTTATCTTTTTTAGATTTTTAAATAAAGATTCACATTTATTCCCTAAAGAATTCCAGTTTTGTGTGCTTTGAGCTGGCAGTGGACTTCAGAGCGGTAATTGTAATTTGATTTAAAAGTTAGAGTAAAACCACTTCTACATTTTTTTTAAATTTCTTCACAGTATTTTCCCCAAAGTAACTGAACCAATTAATTAATCAGACATCAGCAACTCACCTCTGTCATCCTTTGTTTTGCCTCCCTTTAGTTTTAATGTTATACATTTTTTTTTATTTATTGGTTTTTATATTTGAGATTTTAAAAAACTTTTAAATTAGATGAGAGCCAAAAAGAGACTTCTGTTAAAACGACCTTTCAGTCATTCCATTTTTCTTTCTAAACAAAAAACCCATTTGGTGTTAATGAGTTACATTTTAAGATTTTAAAATGAGTTTCAAGTTTGTTTGGCTAAACTTTAAATTATGTTTTTGAAATGAATATTGGCATCTTTGGGCCTCCGTACAGGAATTCCACTCCGTGTGTTTTCCAGACAAACACCTCTGTTTCATTTTGCACAGTCCGAATGGGTAGAAGATCATCTTTTTGTCACGTCTACCTCATTTGCACTGAAAGGAGACGAATGTTCAGGTGGACTAAAGAGGAAAAACAAACATTTTTTGGCTTTTTTGTCATTTTCCTTCACTTTGTGCAAATGTTGACGGGACGATGAGTGCAAGCAGGAAGGGACAAACTTAACGTCACGCTCAGTGGAAAGCTGTCTGCAGGACGTGCTGGACTTTAAAAACACGAGACGCTGTGCTGAGGAAGATGATTGGTGGGGCGGGGTGGGGCAACGTGGACTAGCTCCTCCTCCTCCTTCCTCCCAAAAAAAACAAAACAAAAAAAAACTTCATTTTGCCAACTTTGTTTTTTTTTAATAGCATTTATTGTGAAATGCTAACCATTCCTCAAGTGTTATTTTGCCAATTAAAGCTGCAGACTGAGGAAGAGTCCAGATCTTCATCTACGTTTACAGCCGTGAGCAGTTTACTGACTGCAGGATTTCTGTGTATTGTCAAGTGGTCACAATTTATAGGACGTGTTCATGTTTGCTATCCTTAGCGACAGTTACTGAGATGTTTTCATGTTCTGGTCAACAAAACATTTAAAATGCTTTTTAAATGTGACGTCTTTATATTAGGAGCTGAAAACGGTCAATCGAACGGTTTGATTGGAAATTTAATGGACAAAGTTAGATCGCCATGTTGGATCTTCTCTGACATTTTAAAATATCTCGTCTCCTTTAAGAGGAAAGATGTTCACAAAGGAAATTTCTTTAAAATTTATTATAATAAAATGACACTAATCATTCTTCTGCTGGTTGTTCTTTCCCATAAAGTTTTTATGTGCTAAATTACAGCAAAAGTCCTAAAAACACAAAGGAATTACATTTAAAATCGTATAAAACAAATTTTTGGAACTAGAAAAAAGATTTCTTTAGCAGCAAAAGTTTCAATCTAATCAATTTACTGTTTCAGCTCCACGTTTTTCACTTTTTCTACTTTTTATTTTATTTTCTCAGACTGCTCTGTGCTGTGTTCAAGGACAGTTTGACATTTAAAAACTGAAGGTTCACTCTGTTTGAAAGCGCAAAGTTACCGATTTCAAGAGTCGATGGCAAACAAAATGTTTCTGTTCAATTCCTCACATTTCCTCCTGCAGCTTTAAACTTTCAAGGAAAAAAGAATATATCCCCAGGAGCGTTTGAGGCCATCGGCGTGATGAGGAGGAAGAGGAGGAGGCAGAGTCGAGTGCTGTTTGTGTGCAGAGCAGGATGAAGGGTGTGTGTATGTCGCAGGAGGGCGAAGTGAAAATGTTCAGGTTGAGTGTTTCAGGAGCGTTGGAAAAATGAGATGTACAGAAACGTAATCAAATAATTTTGGAGAAATAAAAGAACAAAAACAGAAAAACTGCTTTGTTGTCATTTCCTTTCTTATTAAATTGTTTCGTGAATATTTAAGATTTGTTTTAATCAGACTGTAAAATTTACCTGAAATGTTCACCACCAGGGGGCGATGTTTTTTATTGTTTTCAGGAGAACCAAAAGTGTCAAAATGAGACCAAAGAAAGAAATAACACCATTATTTCCACTCAAAGTTAACATAAAAATAAATTGCTGCAATGAATCTGTTAAATATGAAATGTTTATTTTCTTTCTCTGCAAAAAATATTTTATTTTCATTGGGCACTTTTGGTTCTCTGTATTACACCTAACTTTACCACAAAGGCTGAGTCCAGACAGTTTTACTCTGCATGCTCTCGGATGTTGGAAGCAGAGAGCTTTCATGGGTTGTAGGAACGTGTCGGTATTGTCGAAGTCAAACGATGCTCCATCAAACTGCAGCGCAGACTTTCTGGTTCAGATTCATTATGTATGGCATTACGGACTTTCCTCATCATGAACATGTCTTGTGTGTGAGGGAGTTCCTCGCTGCGCTCCAGAAGAAAGTGCAAAGAAGAATGACGCTTGTTAGAAAGTTTTGCAGTTTGTGTTAGAATTAAAGACTAAAACACAATCGAGAGGGAGTTTTGCTGACAGGGTTTATCTCCATGTAAATGGGTTTTAAATATGTGTTTTAGTTTGATGTTGTGTTATGGTTGCTGTTGGTAAAAATATATATATATATTTAAATTTATGTTTTATTTCCTTTTCCAGAGAGTGAGATGAGGTAGAGCAAAAGGTGAAGATCCTTACCAAAACAAATGTAAACACACATACAAAAGTTTCTTTTTCTTAATTATTTTTTTCCATCAATGTAACGGCATAATCTCCCTTTAGTTTTTCTATAAATTTGTACTTTTATTTGATAAAACAAAACAAAACGCTGTCATAACATTCCACCTTTATTCCGAAAACAACCGGAATTTGTAACCTTGTTTCCGGTGAAGAGCCCTTTGTGTGACAGGAAGTGACCTTTTCAAATAGTCGCCTGCAGTTTCCTTCATAGACCCTGTTGCGGATATAAACGCAGAACAGGCGCTCCGTTTGTCGCACAAACTGCCGCAGACATGGAGACGGAGAACATTTTCCTCTTCGTTCCTAATTTAATCGGTGAGTGTTTCCCGCCTTTGGCGACGCGGAGCTAGCTTAGCTTTAGCCGGCGAAATGTAAAATTCACCGAACTCCATTCAAAAAACGTCCAATTTAGAGAATCCGGCTCATCTGCTTTATCTGGGCAAAGTGAGCTGAGTAACGTCACAGTGGAAGCCAAATCAAGCCGAAATTAATGGTAAAGGACGGCACGTTGTGTAATTGTATTGTAGTTGTTTGTGTAATAATAAATGAGCATTTTCCCCTGAAATATGTCCAGTTTTATTGTGGATAAAAAGATTGATCAGGCCATTGAGCGATGGGTTTTTACAACTTCAATATGATGCTTTTAAATGCCTTCAATTATGAAAAATAACATAAGATATTCATCGTATGTGGACTACTCTGTACCCAGTGTAATTAAGTATTTTATAAGCTTCTATCTTGTCATTTTTGTTGTTAAAATCAATTTTATTGGAATAGGTAGCTGTAACATAAGTGTAGAGACATAACAAAGTGCATTGTTTTTGCGAAAAATGACAAATAATATGCAATAAGAAGGAATTTTCTCATCACAGATCATCAGTGTTGAAATCATTAAAACGCACTCTGTTTCTGAATAAATCCCTTCACCTTGGTTGGATCCTGCAGGTTATGCCCGGGTGGTGCTGGCCCTGATCTCCTTCTTCCTGATGCCCTGCTGCCCGTGGCCGGCCGTCTTCTGCTACCTGCTCAGCGCTCTGCTGGATGCCTTTGACGGCCATGCAGCGCGAGCGCTCAATCAGTGTACGTATATACACACGTGTGTGTGAGAGAGAGACGTCCAGTTTTGACTCCTGGAGGCAGGATTTGACTGAATGTGGATTTTGTGTTTGATGGAGGACGTGTTTGTTTTCCTGATGTTTATACTGGCTGATAACCACACTCTGTATATAAAAGATGGAAGGAGTGTGGTTGGGTTATTTTAACGACTCTCACTGCTTCAGTCGTAGTGGGTCGGTGTGGTACGTTAAAAGCACGCAGTGGTGAGGTGGATCCCTCGCTGTCCAGTCAGGTGCAACATCTACCATATCTGCAGAAACACCTGCTGATGTAGGAGGACGCCCCTGAGTAGATTTCTGTGTGCGTCTCAGGCCGTTTTTATGCTCGCTGTCTCGTGAGACAATCTTTGTGGGAGCTTCAGGCTGTGTTTATTTCTGCTGTAGAGTTTTAACATTGACTCAGTTGCTGCTGGAGCCTCTGCTGGACGTCAGAGGAACTGCAGCCATGACGGTTCCTGCAGCAGGTCGTGTTCTGGTCTCACGGCCGCTCTCTGTCTGTTTCAGCCACTAAGTTCGGCGCCATGTTGGACATGCTGACTGACCGCTGCGCCACCATGTGTCTGCTGGTCAACCTATCCCTGCTCTACCCCTCCTACACCTTCCTGTTCCAGCTCAGCATGTGTCTGGACATCGCTAGCCACTGGCTGCACCTGCACAGGTGGGCGATGTTTCTGTGGTTTTTAAGGTGAAGTCATATTTAGCTGTGTGGCCTGAACAGACTGAATCAGATCAGGTTGACCCGTTGACCCGTTTTAGAGCCATGACAGCTGTAAGGACGAGGTGTTGTGCTGCGGCTGATCGTGTTTTCTTATCTGTCTTCCTCAGCTCGACTGTAAAGGGATCAGCGAGTCATAAAACCATCGACCTCTCTGGGAACGCCATCCTACGCCTCTACTACACCTCCAAGGTCTGTGTGTCGTACGATAAACGTGTCCGTATGAATTTTAAAGGAACAGTCAGTGAACGTGTGTGTGTGTGTGTGTGTGTGGTTGTCCTGCAGCCAGTCCTGTTTGTGATGTGCGCCGGGAACGAGCTCTTCTTCTGCTTGCTCTACCTTCTCTATCACATCGAGGAGCCGGCAGGTAAGAGCTTATTATCCTCGTCTTCCTCACTTTCACAGGTGAGACTGAGTTTGGACGTCAGTGTTTACGGATCAAAGTTGTTTTAGTCGATTAAGATTCTTGTCGACTAAAATCTAATGTTAAAGTGTAAAGTTTGTTTTTGCTGGTCAGTTTATTTTCTTTGACATCGACTGTGAACGTGTTCGTACGTCTGCTCGTCTCTTCCTCACGCGTGTCCTTGTGTTGTTGTGTTTTCAGCAGGATCGTGAGAGCTAGCTTCTGATTGGCTCACATCCAAACTCATCCCACCTTTCTGAGTTCTGATTGGATCTCATCTTTCCAAAACATTTTCATCTTATTTTTTATTTGTTGATGAAAGTGTTGATAACTGTCATGGTGGTTGTTCTCCGCGAGTGTTAGTCTAGTTCTCGTTATTGGTTAATTAAAGCTGTGAGTCCTGCTGTTAAAATCCAGAGCTGGGAATGTTAACGTGTTCAGGTGCTGAACAGGAAACTCATCGTCTGATGTTACACTCGAGTCGCTGGATTTCTCCACAGGCTGGCTCTACTGGCTGCAGGGGCTCTGCGGGATCATCTGCCTGCTCAAGTCCGGCATCAGCGCCCTGCACCTCATCACCGCCTCCAAGAACATGGCCGCCATTGATGCCGCCGAGCGGGAGAAGGCCTCGAAGATGAAGTAGGAGGTCACGGGGAGGCGGCGAGAGCTGCAACAGCATCAGCAGATCCGTCGCAGTTTCACGTATTGTTGTTTTCTTAAAGGGAAAGTTTGTCAGACCGACACGGATTCTGACCAAAGATGGAGAAAAATATTCCAAATCCACGGCGCAGCCTTTAAATCACAACATAACACATGCAAACTTAAAGGACGACACGCACGTGTCCGTCGGTGACGACAGCGAGAGCTAACGCAGGTGTTCTTTACTTTTCCGTTAAAGCTGAAACGAGCCGACGATTCCTATCAGATTTATCGATTACACCTAAACAAATGTTGCTCATTCTCACTGCCACACTTTCAGTTTTACATCATAGCAATAATTAAAAAAACATCTGAACGCTTTAAAAAAAACAACAACAAATTTTTAAATTAAATATTTAAGTTTAAACAGACACATACGGAGGACCAAAAGTCAAAAATGAATTTAGAAATCACTAAAAGAATAAGAAGTAATGTTAATAATGACTGTAGGCAGGAAAAATAATGTTGCTGTTATCTGCTAATGTGTTTATACATCCATCAATATTTAAATCTAGGAAGAAAAGTAAATACAGAAATAAGAGGAGTGGCTAAAGTCCGGCCAAAATAAATGAGGCGCGATCTGAGAGGACAAATATGTAAATAAAGAAGCAAATAAAATGGCTAATTATTACAAAAGTAAACAAAAACTCAACATTCTTAGTCCTCCGTATCGGAATATCAACGTTCCAAATTGTTGTTGTTGTTATTATTATTATTATTAACATTATTATTTTCCCATTTTACAGACCAAACTATTAACAACGTTTAAAAAATGAAAACACAGATTATTGTAATTATTACTATTATTGCTGTTATTTTTAGTATTATTGTTGTAATTATGCTGCTGTCTGATCGCTGCCTGTTGTCAGGTCGATGTCGTCGGCTCAGTGATTGTGATTAATTGACAGATGATTGATGGGAGGCTCAGTGTGAAGCTGAGAGGAGGCGGGGCGTTCGGTCTGACTGGACGCACCTGTGCAGGTGTGCGTGTAGATGATGTCATGACTGGTGTGTTTAAATGAATGAGGAGCAGCTGGCGATGTGTAGCGCCCGTTAACCGTCCCAAGTCGCCTCCACCGTGACCGTCAGGCTGGTTACGGACACGTTAATGGTAAAATCTAAATTCTAATGCTTATTCCACTCTCTGAAAATCCACTTTTTATTCCTTATTTAGATGTTTTTTATTTGTTTTTGATTTGTGAAGACGAAACCGTCCCTGAAATGATGACACGACCAAAAGCTTAAATATTCCTCTCACCTTTCGTTCTGTTCCTGCGCCTCACTTCCTGTTCCTGCTGATGCTTGGCTGATTAGTCGGAGGCTGAGCAGTAGCTGGGCTCGTTTTATTTTAGTGCTAGGAGAGGAAGCGCCTCCTCTGTCAGAAACTGTACGTTTACCTCACCTGAGGAGCACCAAGTGTTACCTGTGTGTGTCGCTTTGACGGAGCCAATCAGAGAGTGTGCTGAACTCCGCATACTGTATTTGCTAGAATGTATAAATATGAAATATATATCTCGACCTGAAAGCAAAGTTTGATGTTCTATTTAAAAGGAAATAATGTTGTAATTTAAATATTTGATGCTGGTTTTGTTTGCTTGGTTTGAATTTACTGCAAAAAATAAAAAAAGCTGCAAAAGAAAAACGTTGTGTTCAATAAAAAAATTCAGATTTGTATTTAAACTTTTCCCCTTCGAGGCAGTTTGGACTCCACGAGCTGTCGATTTGATCGGTTCTGCTTTTCAGCGTTTCACAGAAGCTGAAGGTTTATTTAAGAAAAGCTTTGAAGACGAGTGCAGAGCTGCTGTTCTGTCCTCTGCACTTTGACCTTCACTTATCTCTTCCTGTTCCATATCACATCTTTATTTTTTGGTAATTCTTGTTCTACTGAAGCCAAAGAGTTTAACACAACCTGGAACGACGTAAACGGGGAACAGCTCAACAATCTAAAAGTGTGAAATAAAGGAGCCGAGCATGAAATGAGCAGACTGGGTTTATTTTAACATGAATTCATGCTGTCATAATACTGCATGTTCATACTGACGCTGTGGGGACGTGATCACGAGAACATCTGCACGCTGATGCACAGCTGTGGATGCCTGAACACATCTGGATTCATGGTGAGACACAAACACAGACCCGGTGTGGGCCGAAGAGAGCTGAGGGAAGTAACCAGCCTGCAGAATGATCATATAACCACTGTTATTTATATAAAACCAGTTTCTTAAAAGTCCTGAACAGTAGTTGAACGTTGACTTAAACTGTGATTCGGGAGTGTGGGAGTGTCCCTGCAAGTGGACAGGTAATAAAACTGCTGAGCAGCCACTTAAAGAGGGGCACCTGGTCACTCCACCTGGACCTGCAGGGCCACGGGACAGCTGGGCTTCTCTTTAAAACGTCTGCAGAAGTGCAGCTGCTTGTGATTGTTTTTCTGTATTTCAGCCTGGAGACCGAGGGCCGCCTTCACCTTCCATTCAGTCTCACATTAAAAATAAAACAGCTGTTTTCATCTGAATATTAGTGCTGACACGTTCCTCACTTTGAGAGAAAATCACATCAACGTTATTTATTACAACAGCGGGACATCCCTGTTACACCAGCCAAAGACAAAATGAACAAATAAAAGAACTAAATAAAATGGAAGTGACAATTTTATAAACAAGGTAAACAAATTTTAAAAAGTAAATAAAATACCTCAATGAATGAAGTAAATCAAAATAAAACTAGTTTAATAAGTGTGAAGAAAGCAGAAAATGGCATTTAGCGTTACAGGAGCTCAGGATAACTGCACTACAATGGCTGAACAATAAAATAATAAAATCCAGCTGTGCTCATTTAAAGTCGGCCGGATTCGTGGGGATGTCCTCCGTGTCGTGGCTGTGTTACTGTCAGCACTCAATCGTGCAGTAAGTCCGCCGGAGACGCGAATTTAGAGTCTTTTGAATGGAGTCTGGCGGGCCGCGCGGTGTGGCCCGTTCACGGACGGACGTCATGTGTTTTGAGGTTACATCCAGCTGTTGCACTTGCGCGCATCGTTACCTTTAAGATGCTCGGGGATAAAGGCTCATTTTAGCCGAACCCGACACCATTTTACCGGAGAGTTTGGCGCGAACGCGGCTCGGATCACCGCCTGGCACCTCTTCCCCGCAGCGCAGCGCCAGTTTTCGGGTTCCTTTAAGCGAAGTGGCGGAGTTAACGGCCGAGCTGATCCCATAAATGTCGGATTTGATTATCTGTCGGCCTACCGAGAAGTGGCGGGGGCGAGAGGGACGGCGCGGCACGAGACGAGCCGAGACGGGGTCCGCGAGGAGGGTGCACACGCCAAATACTTTCCCTTTAAAGCAGAGAGGGACAGAGGGGGTGAAGAAGAGATAAAAAAAGAAAAGGAAGAAAGAGCGAAGGGAGGGAGGGCGAGAGGGAGCGCGAGGGAGCGGGTTTGAAAAAAACAGAAAGATGTCATCCTGTCGATTCAGACACCGAGGCGGAGCCACGGACCGCGGCCGACCGGGAGCGCTCTAGCCGGGGGACGCGCCCTACGCAACTCCGAGGCTCGGAAGCCGACGCTGCGGCCTTGTCGGAGCTATAAAACGAGTCCCGAACAGCTGCTGCTATGATTAGCACGTCTCGACTGCTCGGCTTCGCCATTAAAATACTTTGCATGCAGATTTTTATTCCAGTCGACATAAGCAAATTAAATTAAACCGCACCATTAAAGCAAGTACGCATGAGACCAACCATTCTGTCGCATTTACAGAAGCATCTGCTCAGTGACTGTTTAGCTGCCATATTAACTCCTGCCTCTCGGACGCTTCTCTAAGAAGTGTCAGGGCTTTGGGACTCATTTCCCCTGTCGGTGGAGGGGAGCTGCCATACAGGCCTCGCGTTTTGTTTTCACAGCAGCTCCCGGAGCTTTTCTACCTCCCCCTCCTCCTTCTCCTCCACCTCCTCCTCCTCCTCTTCGGTCCCCAGCTGGGTCTCCTTCAGGATGGACACCTCCTGGAGTAATTTCCTCTTTCAGGTGAGTGCTAAATTCCCGCGGCTGCTGCGTGGTTTGGGCTTTTTGAGGGCGGGTGGGGGCCGTTGGGCTTTGCTACAGGTGGGGAGGTCACGGAGGGGTCAGGGGGAGTTGTTGGTGTGGCTCCCCTTGTCTCCACTTTGATCCTGCTGACCTCTCACCCGGGGCACTGCCTCCTTATTTAACCTCTCAGTCCCCTGAAAATGAGAGAAGGGTTTGTGTTTGTCCTCACTCACTCTTATATATCACTTTTCTGCTGCCCTGCAGCACTCAGAGCGCTTTATACACATTCACACAAGCGCCTACTAACAATCACACACATCCATACACCGCAGAGCAACTTGGGGGGCAGACGAGGGGGACCAGCCACCAACCTTCCTGCTCTACCTCCTGAGCTACAGCCACTCTGCATGAACCCTTTAGGGGGCAAATAAATACTCGTCGCCCCCTTTAGAAACGCCTCGACCCGCTTTAGTTTGTAATCGAACTTCATGTCGAACATCAGTGTAAGTAAAAGTGTTTTACTTTTGGCCAAAGTATCGAAGCACATGACAGCTTCTTCTCGTGCTTCCATAAGACCCATGAAGCATAAACTGGTTCTGCAGCTCTGCTGCGGCTGGTTTGTGTGAAGTGAAAACAAATTAGGCCAAGCTAAATATTTTTTGCACTTTGATTGTGACCTATAACCTCTGAAGGCTGGTTTTTAATTAGCCAGGCAGTGCTAAAACAAAAAGACAAGAAGAAAGCCGTTCTGAGAGGCCAGATGTTCCCACGTCTGAGCTCTGAGCTGTTTCTCTTACGGAGAGAAACTTTTCAGCGCACTCTTAAAAAATGTGTCATTGTGGTCTGATGAGGCCAAGGTTGAACTTTTTGGTTGTATTTCTGAAAGCTACAGAAACAACACCGTGCATCACTGAACGAATGCCACGGCCATGGCAAAGCACGGCGGTGGCACCATCGGGCTCCCGGGCGTCTGCTAGAAAGCTGAAGATGAAATCTGTGGGGTGACCTGAAGAGGGCGCTGCACAGGGCTGACAGATACTGAGCTCTTTTTGTAAGCAAAAGAAATTTGGGCTGTCAGACTCCTGCATGAAGTCAGGTTATTGTGACCCATCACAGAACCTCGGGGATCTTATCGTCATCATTCAAAGCTTAAACGGGTCACAGAGTTTTGCTTTGCTCCAGACGGAGCTGGTGTTTCCAGATGTGCCGTGGTTCACTGAGAGCCGAGCGCTCTCCTGCACTCTGCACGTCTCACCGATGAAGTCCTCCACAGAGCTGTCAGCCTGGAGATCATTCAGATAATGTCATGTTGTTTCAGGCCAGGACCTTCTCCCTCCGCATTCAGCTCGCCCTCTCACACCTGTCGTCACACCTGTCGTCACACCTGTCGTCACACCTGTCGTCACTGTCATCAAAACTTTAATCATTAATGTCCTTTTTGATGCATTTAATGACACATTCAGTCATTTATAGATGTTGGTTTACTTTGTAGACACCTTTGGTGTCACGCCCTCACCTGCCCTGTATGCACTGTTACAGTAAATAAGCTTCTGGATGTTTCAGGTGTAAATGGCTGTGTGTGTTGATTCAGATGTTTCTCACTGACCTCCGGCAGACGCCTCCGACTCAGAGTCAGCCCGAGACGCCGCTACAGTCGGAGCTGCTGCCGGAGCTGACCGGCTCGGCTCAGAGTCCTCCGGGCGAGCACATCGTGACACCGCCGTCCACCGTCGACACCGCCGCCCTGAGCGAGGAGCCGCTGCCAGGTGAGGATGGGGCGGGGTTTAAACCTCATCACTGACGTGTTTGAAGTTGTTCCAACAGGCCGATATTGACGTTTTTAAAGGTTGTCTTCTGAACTCTGGGCTTTTATTGCAGCGTCAGCAGTTTGGTTATCAGTGGGAGATTTTATTTTTCTGCACGCTTGTCAGAGTCGGAGTTCACGAGCACAAAACAGGCTTCGTGTTTGGTTTATTTCCTCTGATTTACTTCAGAGGATCAGTGACTTTAGTTTTTACTCGATGTGCAGGAGACGTTTGAGCTGTGAGGGGAAACCAAACACCCAAGTTTCACTAATCAGCCTGTTTACAGAAACACAAGAAAGAACATTTTTGAGGTTAGAGCTGCAAAATAAATACATACATTAAAACTTGCATGTTTTTCATTTTCATATTTATTATTATGACTGAAGATTACAGCTGCAAATGTTACGTGCTGTACAAAGTTGTTAAATATACAGTATATTTAACAATATTAAAAAAGTGACACATTTTCAAGCCCAAAGATGTTGAATGATTTTACTCAGATCTGCAGAATTCATTGAAATTATTTCAATTTCTCCAGAAAAGCTTCAAATCTTTTGTCCGCTCTGCACAACATTGTGTTTTTTAGCAGTTGATTGGTTTGATTTGTTGCTAAGCAGCAGGGTTTCCCTGTATTATGGCACAATATTTCCCATAATGGTTAAAAATGCTTCCAGTTATTTGTGTTGACACTTTTTGTCCCCCGTACATGAGTACGGCTCAGTTTTCCGTAGATTGTAAATCTCCAAAGAAATAAACACGTCAGGAATTTATCTTTTCTTTGTCTGTTTGTTGTGTCAGAGCTCAGTTTGTCCAACAGTTTACAAACCAGTGTAACAGGATTAGTTTGAAGTCGGTAAATTCCGACGTTTCTTCAGACGAATGTTAACCTCAGAGTGCACTGACTGTGACTAAAATGTGACTTTAATGTCCGCCAGTCAAACCGCTCACCAAGCCGAGCCGGCCCGCCCACATCTGCGCCACCTGCAACAAGGAGTTCAAGAACAGCTACAACCTGCGGCGGCACCAGTCGGTGCACACGGGCATCAAGATGAAGGACCGGGCGGCCCGGGAGAAGGAGGACGGAGCGAAGGCCGGCCGGGTGGAGAAGCAGACGGTCCCGCTCTCCCTCCTCCACCTCGCCCTGCCCCCGCAGCAGCCTCCTCCCCCTCCCGCGGCTCCCGGCCAAGAGACCCTCCCCCAGCCCGGCCAGCACGTCAACCAGGAGGGCCAGCCGGTGTCTGTGTCCATCGCCCCGGCAACAGTAACCATGGCTGCGCCGCCTCAGCCCATCCAGGCAGCCGTTGTTGTCGTTGGGTCCATGGAGCAGGTGGGTTCACCGGGAAGAGAGCCAGAGAGTAAGGCCAAGATTAAAGGACAATTCAGGGCCTTTTGATGCCAGCGGCAGCTGCAGGAAGTGAAACATGGCCGCTGACACTCACGCTTATAAACACACAATTTGAATTAAATCTTTGTGGATCAAACATCAGAAAACCTCAGACGAGCATCATAATCAGCTAGTGTTGATGCCGGGAGCAGAGAGGCCTCTGACAGCAGAGTGTATTTACCACTGAACTTCTCTGCCTCTTCCCGCAGAATCCCAATCCTAATCCCATTCCCAGCACCAATCAGGTGAGGAAGAACCACGCCTGCGAGGCCTGCGGAAAGGCCTTCAGGGACGTCTACCACCTCAACCGCCACCGGCTGTCCCACTCGGACGAGAAGCCGTACTCCTGCCCTATCTGCCAGCAGCGCTTCAAGAGGAAAGACAGGATGAGCTACCACGTGCGCTCGCACCAGGGCGGCGTGGAGAAGCCGTACATCTGCCCGCACTGCGCCAAGGCCTTTTCTCGGTACGAGCGCCATCCGCTCCTCGGGCCACGTTAACTCCTCACGGAGAGCTCGTATATGTAGCCGCTCACATTTAGCATGAAAGACGTAGATGTGACTGTTATTCAGGACTCTGTCCTGATGAGCTTCTGATCTTAGCCTCTGATTTCAAGTCTCGTTGAACACAAACTGATGAGAACAGGAAAACAAAGACGAGTTGAGTCCCCCAGTTTCAGTCCTAACATCCGAAAGAGAAAATGGGAACAGCTCGACCTCATTGCTCACAGCTGCCTCGTCCCTCGTCTATATACAGTTTATGCTGCTCCACGACTTTAATGCCTGAACCTATGAAGTCATCAGCTGTTCACTGAGCGCGTCCAAGTGAACTGAAGCAGTGTCCCCGCACACCACAGCTTATAAGTTAGTTCATAACCAGACTTTATACAGCCAGACAAACACACACTGTAAATAAAAGATGGCTGCAACCACCATGATGTCATCCGTCAATTTCTTTACTCTGGATTTTAGCTTTATAGTTGCCGTCATGTTGGTTGTTTCCAGCACACAGACACCTGCCAATTAGTAACATCCAATCGTGATCCCAGAATCCCACCTAAGCTGGAGCTCAGAGAGCGGCCGTGTGATTGGTCAGATGATGTCATTAAAAAAGCTCCATTGGCACACAGTTAGCAGCTACAGCCGCCTGTCAGTCAAAGAGGCCACGCCCCTAATAATGCTTTAAACCTTATTACAATTTAAACAGTAAAAAAAAATGAATCTCAGTCTTGTTTGCATTTTCAGGCCGGACCACCTCAACAGTCACGTGCGACAGGTGCACTCCACAGAGAGGCCGTTCAAGTGCACGGTAACACCCCCACCTGTTGACCTGTTTCTGCCAGTCCTGCATTCAGAAAACAACAACGTCAAAATTTCAATAAAAAGCATCAAATTTTACATTTATAGAGTTTTTATAAGCAACTACGTCTTATTTTGAAAATTTCACTCGTTTCATCCACGCCTTCCTGTTTTCTGCAGACGTGCACGTCAGCGTTTGCCACACGGGATCGCCTCCGTGCTCACCTGATTCGCCACGAGGAGAAGGTGCCGTGTCACATCTGCGGGAAGCTGCTGTCGGCCGCTTACATCACCGACCACATGCGGGTCCACAACCAATCGCAGCACCACGCCTGCCACCTCTGCAACCGCAGTAAGACACGGCTGCGTCACGAGGAAGCGCCACCGACAGTCCGCCGTCACCCCGCCTTCACGTGTCCGTGTGCTCTTGTCCCGCAGGCTTCACCACCCTCACCTACCTGCGCGTCCACGCCCAGAAGCACCACGGCCAGGAGTGGAAGGAGAGCGGCGGGGCGCGGGGGGCTTTCGGCGGGACCGGGGCCGGCGGCGTGCTGCTCTGCCAGCTGTGCGGGGTACAGTGCAAGACGGCCACGCAGCTCCAGGGTCACATGGGCACCCACGCCAACCAGGGCGACCCCACCCCCAACCAGACGAGCACGGGGCCCGTGGGCACCACCAGCGTGGCGGTCACGGTGTCCAGCGCTAGCACAGTGGGACTGCTGGTCACTGACTGCTCCGGTATCGCCCCCCAGCCCCACAGCTAGCACGCTGGGGGGGCGAGTGGGGGCAGGGGAGAGCTGGGGTGGGACTGCAGGGAGGTGGGGTGGAGTCAAGGGGGGAGTCGGAGGAGTCGAGGCAAAAGGAAGCAAGGACACGTAGGAGGAGCCACCGGAGCAGGTGTGTGGATCCATTCTGCTCATTAATGGCGCCATGTTTGTAGTCCTGGACTCGCTGCAGCGGCTTTGCTCCTTTTTTATGAAATGAGGTGAGCTCTGATTTTTCTGTCTCAGGTTGTTTCCTGACACATCTGGATGGAGGTTCGACTTCTCCGTGGCGCTGTGAGGACGGCGACCTCTGTTCGTTCCCGCGACGCCCGCCTCCGTCAGCTGACCGGCCTCCAGCACTGGGAGGCGCTCTCTGCGTTCACACTACCGACTCTGGAGTCCTGCACAGAGGACCCATCAGTTATTAACTAATGTGTATTTTTATTCTCCAGCTTGGCGCTTAGCTGTTATCATCACTTCATTGTTTTCATTTTCAGCCGCTCTTGATTTTTGTAAAGCCGCCGTCGCCGTTTTTACACCATTTCTGATCCACGATATCCGTGTTTAACACCAGGAAACTGGCCCAGAGACCTCAGTAACACGATTTATCTCATTTTCTCTTCTAATTTATTGCCGAGCGGTGTCCGGTTTGCCTTTGAGCGGGGAGCAGGTGTTTCTGACGGCCCACGCTGTACATACACACTTTTATAAAGCAGATAACGGCAGACCGATAGTTGTTTGTGGATATTCCCCCTGAACACTGAATGTGCATAACTTCTCTGCTTCGTATGATCTTCGTTCTTACTCTGGATGCTGATTTGTAACTCTTGAACCTGCCATGTAATTTGTAGCTACCTGGTGACACATTTTCTGTGGCTGTGCATATTGATTGTACTTGATGCATAGTGCATAGCGCCTCGTTACTGTTACTGTATTAAAAGGCAGTAAAACGCACGTGTGGACTCGAGTTCAGGTCATCTTCACAGTGTCTGAGTGGGTGCTGAATGTGGATGTTTCGTCTGAAGCACTGAAACAAGTTAAAGGTGTCGGTGAACCGGCTCAGAGAAGCTAACGGGCCCGTTAGCTCCGATTTAGCGGCTCGTAATGTTTCTATTCAGTCTGAGCCTCAGGCTGAGGTGAGATAGCGCTAACTTATGCTCAGGACTTTCCTTCCTTATATATGAATCCCTTTGTCTGCTGCATCACTGTGTTTGCCTTTAATAGGAAGTACTTTTATTTAATATATAAGTATTTGTTAGTCCTCCAGATTAAAACAGAGTAGTTCCTGTAATACTGGGCTCTGTGTAAGGAAAGGCTTCAAAACATAAAGTCCATATAAAAAAGAATGAATCAGTGTTACATTGATATCAAATCAATATTTAAAAAGTATAAATCAGATGATAAGAATTTTATTTTATGGGTTTTATTTTGCCTGTAAATTTATATATTTTGTATTTGTTAATTCAGGTTAAAAGACATTTTTGCCACATTTTATAAAATACTACTTAAATTAATTTAAATATATTTTGATGTATTTGAGTTATTTATGTTAAACTGTGGCAGTTTGAGTCCTCCATATAACCCAATGATGACCGATTATTCAATTTCAATTCAATTCAGTTTTATTTATATAGCGCCAAATCACAACAAAAGTCGCCTCAAGGCGCTTCATAGATACAGAGAAAAACCCAACAATCATATGACCCCCTATGAGCAGCACTTTGGCGACAGTGGGAAGGAAAAACTCCCTTTTAACAGGAAGAAACCTCCAGCAGAACCAGGCTCAGGGAGGGGCAGGGCCATCTGCTGTGATTGGTTGGGGTGAGAGAAGGAAGACAGGATAAAGACATGCTGTGGAAGAGAGACAGAGGTTAATAACAGATATGATTCAAAACAGATATGATTCAAAATTATCAAGAGTATTATATAATAATCCAAATACTGGCTGTGTATGAACGCTCAGATCGATACATTGTTTCAGTGCGTAGTTAAATAATTTTTTCTTATGGAAAGATACATTAAAAATACTACTACTCCACTAAATGGGAAAAAGATCATTTTATAAAATATACATATAAATATAGAATTTGTATTGATGTCTATTTTATGTTACAGACAGCAGATGGTGATGCACATTTACATCGTAGGACTCCAAAAATGTTTTAAAATGAAATATTCTGAAATATCTTCTGTTGTGTTATGTAATTATTATGGAAAGTAAAAACAACAGTGATGTAGTGCTCATTAAAATGTGTTCAGAATTTGCAAACATGATGATTCACCTCTCCCCTACATTAGCTGGATGAAAGTATCGGCATTGTTATCGGGGACAGCGGCCGTGTGTTTACGTGGGCTCCTACCGATACCAGAATTTGCACCAATAATGGACGCCAACAATCAGCCCTGTTTATCCATTTCAAACGCCTCCAGAATCCGCTGAACCTGCCTGATGTGTTCACACCTGTGCAGAACAGGGCTGGATGCTGATTGGCTGTTACCATGTGGCGCACCTGTGTCAGGAAGCACCTGCATTTATCCAAGTTTATTCTGGGTTTTCTTTTCCTTTAATTTGTCACCCAGTGTTTACAGCAGAGTGGGAAAAAAAATCATCCACCCTCCCCCATCCGGCTTCACCTGCTCCTCCTACAGGCTAGCCGGGCTAAGCTGTCGCTGTAGTCCGGAGCCGAAGCCCTGCTGGGTCGAAGCCCCGCTCGGAACCTGCCGCTGGATGAACCTCCACCCGGAAAAGAGGAGAAACCGCCTATATGGACGCTTCTTCTCCGCCTGTGACGGCGCCGCGGCCAGCTAGTGAGCAGCCCGCAGCTAGCTGCAGCTAGCGGCTCCGCTGGCTAACCATCCCGGCTAGCTCGAGGATTTAACTCGGCTTTTCTCGCCTTCTTTAAGCCCGTTTCCGTGTCATGCTATCGGCTGCTTAACCGAGTCAGGTTTGTAGGCTCATTTTTGGACCTCGCGGGGGAAAGCTCGCTTTCTTAGTCGATCTAGGTCAGCTCGTCCGGCCGGTGATGGTTATGTGGGTCATCGGGGGGGTTAACTGGTTAGCCAGAACAGCTGGTTAGCTGCGGACGCCTGGACGCGTTTTTATTTTATTGGTTTTAGAATAAAAATAAGAGTGAGTGTGGATGGTTGTGCTTGAGTGGGTGCTGTGGTCTCTGTGCAGCCGAGCTGGGTGATGGAGCAGCGGGTGGATTATTTTATATTTCTGTTTTTGGACGCTGACTCGTTAGTTAGCCGGGGGATGCTAGCCGCTCCACTAACCAGGTGAGAGCAGCCTGATACAAACAAAGGTGGCTCGGCTCGGCTGTGTCGGAGGTCCGTTCCGCCGCGGGCCTGGATTTAGCCCGGATTTAACTAGCACACTTCGGCCTGTGAACGTGTTTAAATGTGTTTTTAGCCACAGCGCGTTGACGTGTGTCTGCCTCCTTCACAGGCTGGGCATGCTTAGCGGGGAGCTGCGGGTCCTCCGAGCCTAGCAGCAGCAGGCAGCGGCAGATAACGCGACCGTGTCCGGGTGGTGCTCCGGGAGGAGGATGGCATTTCACGGCGCAGGCCGGCAGACCGTGTGTGGAGACCTATTTCCGGGCTCTGAGCTGGGCCACAAGTATTTCTGCGTGAGCTCCTCCTGCGGAGCCCCCTCCACGGGCCTCAGCGCCACACCGTGCCTCACCGGACCCACCGCCCCGGCAGGGACCCCTCGTCACCCCACAGCCCTCGGAGGAAGCACCGGCGGCGGCGCGGCGGTGCCTCAGCCCTACAGCAACCCAGCCAGCGAGGTGCCGAGCCCCGCAGAGATGGAGCCAGACCGGCCCATCGGTTATGGCGCATTTGGAGTTGTTTGGTAAGAAAACGCTGTGATCGTAATCACGCTTCAGTCCTGCTGTCAGAAAGCTCCCTCTGCTCCGACTTCCATCTTGTTTGTGCAGACTTGAAACTCAGCTCCATCTTTGTTTACATGCGCTCAAACTGTCACCACACAAGATGGCATCACCTCATCTCCATCTGGGGTCATCACCAGCCTCTGATCGTTTCTGGTTTAGCTGGTTTGAGTGGTTTTAGACCTTTGATGCTCTGCACAGCTGCAGCGTGAGGCCTTGCCTCCCAGCTGTAACCTGACCATGCTGTGTGTTCTGGATAAAGCCGTGTGATTGGTTGTCAGTGGGCCGATAAGTCAACAGGTCGTGTAGAACATGTTAGAAAATGGTGAAAAATATGTGTTTGCTGTTATGTAAGTGGGGCTGGATTCACGACGGGAACGTTGGCAGGTAAACATCACGGCTGGTATAGGAGCTGGAGAGAGAGGAAAACTGTTTGTCTGTGAGAACTGCACATCGTTACTGTAAACCAAACCACGGCCACCTGAGGCTCCACGCAAACTACAACAGCATCATCACTGCTGCTGGGGGGGGGGGGGTCTGTGACAGGCTGCTAATTCAGAAATGTGCTGCTAAATGTGAGTGAAACACTCGCGTCACTGCCTGCAGCGATGGCGTGCTGCAGAGGCTCAGTGAAACAAGATTTATTAAAAGGTTAAAGGTCAAAGGAGCTGATGCCGCTCCTCTTTGTTCAGTTTACTTTAATAATCTCATTGGAGGTTTAAAGACCTCATACAGGGATTCATTTTAATGTAACTGACCAATCAGAGCTCCCCCTCACTGAGTGTTTTATTTTTTTCCCACGTGAAGCCGTGTGCAGACGAGCAGCTTGTTTCCTTCGTCTTTAGATTAGCGCCGTCCACCAGAGACGCTGCAGCCCAAAGAGGGGCCAGCACCTTTACTGTGAAGCTTTAATTCTGCTTCCTGTGTACGTTTATGAGTCGTGTTGGTTAAACAGTCGTAGTAAAAGTGTTTGGCCCTGATCTTCTGGCACCGTGGCGTGCACGTCCCTGTATGTGGTTGGGCATCAGCATATGAGGAACACACGGCTAATTTGCAGTTGCATCCATATGAACGTGGCCTCTGCTTCACAGTGAGGCTGATGCAGGTGTGTGACGTGAGCCTGAGGCCTGCTTTGTGTCGAGCGCTCGAGTCGCTCCGGCTGTGCTGAACCTGTGACTCGCTGTAACTTTATTGACTTTGAGCAGCAGTTAGCTGTTTGTCTGCAGACTGAACGACCCTAAACTGTCGTCGGACTGTGACAGGAAGCGTGCGCCTCGTTTCCTCACAGGTCGGTGACCGATCCTCGGGACGGCCGGAAGGTGGCTTTGAAGAAGATGCCCAACGTCTTCCAGAACCTGGTCTCCTGCAAGAGGGTCTTCAGAGAGCTGCGGATGCTGTGCTTCTTCAAACACGACAATGTAACGACCTGCGGGCGCTTTTATTTTGAAGAGGCTCTTATTTGGATGTAGAGGCTGAGCTGATGGCGTTTTTCTCTCTCCGTGCAGGTTCTGTCGGCTCTGGACATTCTGCAGCCTCCGCAGATCGACTGCTTCGAGGAGATGTATCCTTCAGTCCTTCTGTCCCAGTTTCAGTTCTCCCTCACGTCCTCCTTTAACTCGCTTAATTTAGCCGCCGGTGTCCGGTCTAAATCCAGCTCCTCGCAGACGTGAAGCACGAGGCTGCTGATGAATATTTAATGTGCATCATTTCTAAAAAATGTTACATCGGCACTTTTCCTGAGCGGCCCGGCGCTCCCCCGCCTCGGAGGCCGGTGCTGGGCGATGCGTCGTGCTCGTGTAGGCGGAGGTCGGTCCGTGCGTGTGCGTTTTATTTTTTTTCCTTGACTGCTCACCGCCCGCAGCTACGTGATAACAGAGCTGATGCAGAGCGACCTCCACAAAGTGATCGTGTCTCCTCAGCCGCTCACCACCGACCACATCAAGGTCTTCCTCTACCAGATCCTCCGAGGTGAGCCGGCTCTCTCGCGTCCCGCCGCCGCACGGCCGAGCGACATACTCGCGTTCAGTACGAGATTTAAATACACCGTCCCTCTCTCTCCTGAAGAGGCAATCATCCGCCTCCGAATGTCTCGCCTATATTTAAACAGCCGTTCAGTCTCGCTGCCTCGCTTTGTTTACTTTTCTGTGGCGTCTCATAAGCTGCAGCGAGCAGCGTGTCCTGCTGCAGCCTCCATCTTTCCCTTTAAATCTCAGATTAGTGATGAAATTTAAAACTTCACTGGAGGAAGTGAGTTTCCTGCTGTAGTTCTGGGAGTTGTTCTCGTCACCTCGCCGGGCGGGTCGGTGGCGTGTGATGTCTCGAGATGGAAGCAGAATAGCAGAAACGGAGGCGAGTGAAAGAAGTCGTCACAGTGATGCTGGTGGTTTAGACCAGCGCTCCCCGGGCCGTGGACCAGTCCCGGGCCCGGAGAGTTGAGGCTCGGGTGTTAAATTTATGTTTTTATCGTTCGCTCGGTTTCTCCGGGTCTTTCCTGTGTTATGAATAAATCTTCTTCTTCTGGCGCCGGTTTGATTTTGTTGTATTTATCTGCGACACCTTAACCCTTTAAGACCTACCATAGAACCAAGTCCGCCAGAGCTTATATTATATGTTTACATGCTGTGGAGCCATTTTTGGAGCATTTCAAGTTGCTATACATCAATACAACCATTACAGCCTAGATTTTAATAATATGTCTGCATTAAGTGCATAGTAATTACATACACTGCAAAAAAGTGCAATAAACTATAAAAAATTGAAAATCGTTTTTGTTTTTTTAACATATATTTCTAGTTAGAGAAATTTAAGAGGCTTATCCCTCAAAACTGTAAATACAAAAAAGTTGCACAAAATAGTTTCCCACCACAGGAAATTTATTTTGAGTGTCTTCATAGTTTTATTTTTGAAATACACCAATTTTTATATACTGCAGGAAAAATGAAAATAAATATCATAATGCAAATTTGCAAAAAAGCAGCATATGCATCAAAATAAACTATTTCCAGCAGTGCAATATGAGTCCTAAGCATCCCAGAAACCACACAGAAAGTCATAAAGTCAAACATAACTTTTAAAAACACCAGTATAGGCTCATTGAGGCCCGGACCGTAAAAAACTACATTTCCGCGAAAATGACGTCACTTCCGGTTTCGGGCAGGTCATGGCGGACATGCGATAGTTCGCGCTGCCGTCTAATCCAATGTAGGAAGTGTTACAAACAGCTGATCGGATCGGCAAAGCGTGTTTCTGGAATATTATGTTTTTGTTGCTGCAAGTGCTTTTTATGCAGTTTTTGCAAAACTATATGTGGAAGGAAACTGTGACCGAGGACAAGCTGATGGCATAAGATGTAAGTACAACTCCTCCGGTTTCACATGCAAAAAAAAATATTGCGCTAGCTCACGTGGTTGCAGAGCTACCAGGATTTAAAAATAGTTACGCAAAACAGAGCGTGCTGCTCTGACCGGTTTTAAAGGGTTAAAGGCCGGCCTGTGAAAATGTTGTTGGGCATAAAGCGGACCGCGGGGACGCTGGTTTAAACGTCGTCGCTCACCAGGAGGACGACTTTAACTCTTTCCTCCATAAAGGCGACGACCTCGGCGCGTGTCGATCCAGACGTTTATAAGCGTTCGGCAGGTAAAGGCTTAAAACTCTGACCTCCTCTGTTTCCTGTCCAGGTTTGAAGTACCTGCACTCGGCTGGGATCCTGCACAGAGACATCAAACCCGGAAACCTGCTGGTCAACAGCAACTGCCTGCTCAAGGTAACGCCGCACTCACCTATCAGAGGCCGCGAAGCCTGGTTACCGGGGTTACGAAGGCGGTTCGCTTGTTACCAAGTACACTGCCATGGTAACCTGTGCTGCTCTGCGCTACGGTCGAGATGCAAAATCAACACCTGCAAAACCACCGCGGTCGGTGCTGGCGGCTAAACCGTTGGAACGGTTTTCTGATGATCCAGGGGGTGGAGCCTATCACAGCTGTTTACGCGGGGGGCGGGGTCACAGATCCCCAGTCTGTGGCAGGCGGTTCCCGCTCATAAAATCACCAGTTAAAGCTGAAACTGCAGTGGAAAAGGGGCGGGGTTTAGCGACTGAACGAGGGCGTCTGTTTGAGCGTTTTAAGGACAACAATGAGGCGCTTTATTTAAAACACGATTGTTGTGGCAACAATTAACACGTAGAACAGATACTTTTCCGACCTGTACCAGGTGATGTTTGTTAGGCGCAATGAGACGCCACAGCTCAGAGACGGCGTTGCTCTCGGCGTTTGTAGCTACGCCAAGCACGCGCAGGAGGAGCCGATGAGTCTGAGGAAACGACTCGTTGGGCAGTCACTCCGATTTTAGTGGCGTTGAAACGTCTTTGCTGCGTTTAGGCCTGACGCCGCGCTGTGGGAGGGACAAAAGTCGCCGCCTTTCCAAAACACGAGGAAACCAATCAGCTGCTTGCTCGAGTGACTCGGAGCTGTTGACGTTTTTCCGTTTCGCTCAGATTTGTGACTTCGGCCTGGCGCGCGTGGAGGAGCCCGACCCGTCACGTCACATGACGCAGGAGGTGGTGACGCAGTACTACAGGGCGCCGGAGGTGCTGATGGGCTGCCGGCACTACAGCTCGGCCATCGACGTGTGGTCGGTGGGCTGCATCTTCGCCGAGCTGCTGGGGCGACGCATCCTCTTCCAGGCTCAGAGTCCCATTCAGCAGGTGAGACGCCGGGCGCCACGGCAACCGGCAACACATTCATTTAAAAACAAAAAAAGCTGCTGATGACAGGTTCAGAGTGCAGTCAGGTGACAGGGTTAGCTCCTCCTCCTGGTAGTTCAGAGGTGTGGCTAAGATGATGTTCAGGTATGTATGCGTAACTTTGACCTTTGAACTTCTGATGTACATCCACCTGTCAGCCCTAACTTCAGTTTATATGAACATGTTTCACCTGTGGACTCGGCTCAGAATCCGTGTTTGAGTCGTGCCGCGGAAAGTCGGATTAAAGATGGCGGCAGCTCTGAGGATCCAAATCCAAACCTTTGTTTGTCTCTGTGTCGCAGCTGGACCTGATCACCGACCTGCTGGGAACGCCGCCTCTGTCGGCCCTGGCAGCGGCCTGCGAGGGCGCCCGGGCCCACATCCTGAGGGGGCCGCACAAACCGGTACGTGACTGCGTGGTGTGCTCGTGAGCTGAGCAGCAGCACGCCGCTCTCTGCTCTGGAAGAAGGCCGCGCTGCTTTCTTTTATTACCCACGTGTGTTCACAGCCGCCGCCCACTCGGTCACCCCGCAGCTCCCGCTAACGCGTGGTGGTTGTGTAACGCTTACAGACACGCTACACATCCAAAATGTCTGCCAGGTGATGAGGTGGGTTTACTGGGAAATGTGGGAGAGTGAGGTTAAACCAGTGAGCAGCTGATGGAAGATCAGACGTGACCTGAAGTTCTGCTGCGTTGCAGCTGCACAGACTCACATTCACACAAACATCAGAAGTTTGAAACGTTTGTACCACAGACGATCACGAACACTTGAACCAGGAAGTCTGAAAGTTTTCTTCTTTTAAACTTGAGTTTAAAAACTTTGTGACTCTGCTGCGTTCGTTCTGTTGATCGTCTCAGCGTCTCCGTCTGACTTGTTGTTCGTGCTCTTTCTGCTCCTCAGCCGTCGCTGTCGGTGCTCTACATGCTGTCTGACGGAGCGACCCACGAGGCCGTGCACCTCCTCTGCCGGATGCTGGTCTTCGATCCGGTGAGTTGATGCTGCGCTGACGTCCGGCTCCTCCGGCGCTCTGTCGTCCTCTGACCTTCAGCTCGTTCTGTTTAATGTTGTTGTGACCCGAACGTGGACGCCTCGGCCTGAATTAACGCTGCAGCTGTTTTACTCTAACGAACAGCTTTAAGTCGCAGCTCGGCTTTCGCTCGGTGCCCTCGCCGCTTCTTTCAGGGTGTAAGTTTGGTGAGCGGCACACGCCATTGGCTACGAGTCTCTTGATGTTAGAAGAAGGAAGAGGAGTCGGCGACCCTGGCAGGAAGCTCGGAAGAGAGCGAGCATGATGGTGGTAAATATCTGGGTTTTGGCGAGTGATTTGGCGAGCGGGTCTTGTGGACTTGTAAGTAACACCAGCTCGTCACAGTTTGGCCTTCCTGTTACCAGATATCATATTTACTGCTGAGGAAATTAAACTGATTTTTTAAAGAAGAAGAAGAAGAAAAGCTGTTTTGTGGATGCAGGAAAACCCCGGACAGTGTTCACTGTAACAGCTGAGGCGACTCGGTGACGTCAGCACAGAAAAGTGTTTGAACTGTCGTTAAATCAGGAGAAGAAGGTTTCTGTCCCACTGATAAGCATCATTGTGATGTAACTCACTACTGCAGCCCAGATGTTTCCACAGCTGTGCTTTTGTCACAGCTGTTCTCTCTCAACACCGTGGATTTAAAAACCAAACAGATGCTTGAAGTGCAGATTCTCATCTTTCATTGGAGGAACTGGACTGATTTTTGTTTTGTTAGTGTTTCGTCTCAGAGGGTTTAACGCAGCTCGTCTGACATTTTAAATCTTCTGCTCACACCGAGACCTTAACTCTGTGCCCAGGTTGCGTCTTGTGTCTGTGGATATTTGTGCTGTATGAAAAGCAGCACGTGCACGGCCTTTCCATGAAGGTGGTGACACGATCGAGCACAACTGTTGATCCACTGCCAAACTCAGGTGTCACTCTGAGCTGAGCGCTGGTTTTAGTCCAGCAGGACAGATGTTGACGTGACACACCCGGCTGAATGTGTGTCACTGGTAGTTTCCTTGAGGGTGTTGCACAGGGCTCAGTACTTGGTCCTGTCATGTTGTACTCCTCTACACTCAACAGCGCCCTCTGTTGACAAAGCATTGAATTAAAATTGTTTGTTTTTGACAATTCAAACTCTTTAATAAACTGAGACTAAATGCACTCACATGCTTTTACCACCCAGCAGACGTCTTCCTAACTAATGTGTATATCTGTGTGTTACATGGACCAGTAAGAGGTCAATGTTGTTATTGTGGTTATGCAGTTATATTTAAATGTGTTGCTGAACTTTAAACATCACAAATGAGAGAAAACTCAAACCTGAGACGAGGCGCCGGAGCCCCGACGAGGAAGACGAGCAGGAAGCGGCGACACAGCGCTGTCGCATTCAGACTTCGCCCTGAAACTAAAAGCATGGGAGCCCCATGCTCCGCCCTCTCTGGCTTTAGATGCATGCAGGTGAGCCTCTGCAGCCAATCAGCACTCAGAGTGAACCTGTGAAGGACCAATCAGAGAGAAGTTTCAGCTCAGTGAGGTTTGCTGCTGCTTGGTCATGTGACTGCAGGTGAAGGTCTCACCTGAATCCGTCAGCTGGAGAATTATTCACTGTTCCTCTGCTCTTCTCTTCAGGCGAAGAGGATTTCGGGCAGCGACGCCCTCTCCCACCCTTACCTGGACGAAGGGCGTCTGCGTTACCACACCTGCATGTGTCAGTGCTGCTACTCCGTCCCCAGCGGGCGAGTTTACACCCGGGACTTTGAGCCGGTCGCTGAGCGTCCGTTCAGCCACAGCTACGAGAACAGCCTGCTGTCAGTGTGGCAGGGAAAAGGTACGCCGGCGGCACCGTGATGCTTTCCTTTGGCGGCAGTCTGAGCATGAATGCGCCACTCGCTCTGGGTCATGTATAGAGCAGGGCGACATGGCCAAAATATTTATCACGATATATATTTGAAACTTTGCGAAAACAATATAACTGATGATATAATTGATGCGAGACAAAATACAAAATACAACTCCACAACTTTACTAGTGCAAAAAAACATCCATTTATTTCACTTAAACAAGCAGCTGTTTTTTGTGCATTAAAGCTATATAAACATTTAACAGTGCAAATGCAAATTCTTTGCTGAAAGTTTAACCAAAAGGCATTTCCAGTAGAAATGTGCTGACATATCCTGAGCATAACCATGTAGAATATCCACTGAAGTTAAAAAGAGGAGCTTTGCAACATTAAACTGCAGTGTGCCAAATAAAAAAGTCAGATACGTATTTTTCGGACCATAAGCTGCACGAGATTATAAGACACATTAAGCGAAACAAAGCAGTCAGATAAATCAAACTTTACTCATTCTTCTTGCTTCCTCCACTTCCGTACCATTGATTCATTAATGCTGTATTCTATCACAGCTGCTCTGTTCCCATGTTGTTGCAGTATATTAATGACTAACCTCGTATTGTGGATGGATTATCTCAGTTGTTCTCCTGACTGAAGTTTGGTCCGTTTACAGCATCCTGCCATGCGACTGTATTTGTCTCTAACCATCAGGAACCTTCACCTTAACTTTTATCAAGTGGAAGAAAGTTAGCGTTCATCCTCCAGCTTCACTGTTTATGTTATGCTAACATAGCTGTGTAGCTAGCGATCATGTAGCACATCATTATATAGCAGCTAGCCCAACTTCAGTAACCCTGCAAACATCACTGCTGTTTAGTTTTCTGTCTTCATTTATGTTGGAAGTGATAGCAGAGCTGTACGTTTGAATTTTTTCAGAAATCTCTCAGTCAGAACATGCTATATCATGCTTAGCTAACTAGCGAAACTAGCGAGCTAGCTTCCTGCTAACTTCTAACTCCGTTAAGTGTAATAAATTCTGTTTTCATGGATGCCTGGATGTTAAACTTGATTGTTACACCTGGTAAAGCAGCAACACTGATCGTTTTATTACAGATGAAAGAATTTAGACAGTTTTTAACTCTCAGTGATGCTGCAGTGTTCGTTTGACTTTGGGACCATCATCAGACGGAGTTTAGGACCCAGATTACTAGTGATGTGCGGATCGATCCTGAAATATCGATTCCTCCAATACCAATCATTTATGTTCTAGAATCGATTCTCACATTAAAATATCGATATTTTAGTAGTTTAGGGTAAATTTGTAGTTTATCATTAACAGGAACACAGTGGAAAGAAACTATAACATTCGGATTGTCTACATTCAAAGGAACTACTTCCTCTTCCGCCTTTTATAGTCATGTGCGAAATACGGCTGTATAAATGTCTCGCAGCAGCTGGCTTGCGCACTCACAACAATGGCTGAGCGTAATTGGAGTAATTTGCGGACATATTTTACATCCACAAACAGCCGAGACGTGGTTTGCGATACATGTGGCAAAAAGTGAGGTGTTGTGGCCATAATTGCCAACCTTGAGACCTCAGAATTAGGGAGACATTCAAAAAGGCTGTTGGGGGGTCGATAAATAAATTTTACAGTGTTTATTTATCGGATAAAATACGTTAAATGTCACCGTTATTATTGGCCGGCCCGGATACAGCAGAGGTGTCCAAATTCAGAGGCTGCTTCCACCTGAGGACCCGGCCTTTGCGGTCTAAAGAAAGTAGTACGGCACGAGCTCCCTTGGTGGAGTGAAACTGCCGTCTGCTCCTTGCTATCTAAAATATAACCGGGCGCTGACGTAAACTTCTCTGTTTAATCATTTTCTGTTTGACGTTTATTTAGCTGTGTGAAAACCCTGGAGGAACCCTCCCGAGGGATTAATAAAGTTAAATTTAATTTAATCTAATCTAATAACTTTAATCTCAGCCAAACCGATTTACTCACGAACAAATAAAACACTGAAAAAGCCCAAACAATAACATTTTAAGTTATCAAAGTGACTTGTATATCATGTTTAACCCGAGTAGTGAAAGACCGCGGGGGTTTGAAAACGATGTGTCGGTCGGCTCAGATATTTGAAGTTTACACAGCTACATTCTTACCTGAAAATATGTTAAAAGATTTTTTGTGACCCAGAAAGAGAAATAAGAGTATATTAAAACTATCTGGAAACTGGAATTGGCTGGGCTGAATTATGAATTCTGCGATATGGTTTTTCAGTTTTGTTGTCCGGGTGGAAAATCGGGAGAAATTCGGGAGTATGGTGGCTCCGGGAGATTTTCGGGAGGGGCACTGAAATTCAGGATTCTCCCGGAAAAATCGGGAGGGTTGGCATGTATGGTTGTGGCAACATCACTAACCTCGTCAAACACCTCAAAGTAAATCATATCACAGAATATGACGAGCGTATGTTGAGGCAAACTGAAGAGGAGGAGAAGGACAGGTGACTTCTCTCACAGAGTCCTTTAGTGCTGCAGGCAGGCAAGGTGTTCAAATAGTGCACAACTTTAGTTTTTTTATTTCTATATGATGAACTCTGCATTATTAAGTGATAAGAACAAGAAATCTGATGTCCTGTAATCATTATGACGCTATAATTTGAGATACAATAAATAAAATCAATTTTTGTACAAAGTATCGGTATTGGATCAGTATCGTCGACACCACCCTGAATATTACTTGGTATCGGATCGGAAAGGAAATCAGTGGTATCGCACATCACTACAGATTACTCCCAGATTTACGAGCACCGTAGTCTGACAGATACGGCAATAACAGCGGACCGCTTGCATGTTGTACAAAAAAAAATGTGCTTTGTTGTGTATCTGACGGACAAACACAAACCAGTTCCACATCACTGAAGTTGCATTTTTACAAACCAGTTCTGGTTCATCTGTTTCACTCAACGATCCGCTTTCTCCCTTCTCATTCTCTGTTGCTGCCATGCTTTTCGGCCATGTGCGTATGAAAACAAAGGCACTGCGCATGCCCATATTCTAACGCCATATTTTATTTTCTTATCATTGCCCAACATTGTAGCGGTATTACCATGAACGGTATGATATGGCCGAGCTGTAGCCACCTAATGTTTGTTACAGGTTTTTACTTTAATTTTCCCAGCAGCAGGTGATTGATGTCGCACAGTCAAACAAGTCTTTGACAAACATCCTCTTTACCTTTCATAATAAAAGCCCTACAAACAAACAGTAACTCTGTGAGAGAGCAGTAGCCTTCACTGTGAAAGTGTGGAGGTCTAAACCTGGAGAAATCATCATCGAGATGATTTGAAACTCTTGAAATTATTTGTTTTTATACCGTATTTAATGTAGATATTTTATTATTCTTTGTGGTGTGTGTGGTATCCTGTGGTTTTTTTTATATATATAACGATTTTTGCAGTTTGTCCTCCATAACTGGAACCGTAGCATGAAAACGAAGAGCAGCTGTAAGCTTCCTTTGTGATGTTTGCGACTGATGATCCCGTTTCTGTCCTCAGAGTTGATCCATCGCTTCATCACGGAGCACCAGCAGGGCAAACGGGTGCCGCTGTGCATCAATCCTCAGAGTGCTGCCTTCAAGACCTTCATCAGGTGAGGAGGATGAGGAGGGCAGGACTCCAGGGTGGGTTGAGGAAAACAAGGCGACGTTAAAATCCCTGCGTTTGTGCTGAAACTGATAACATAGACTCAAAACTACAAGATAAGCCTGATCCGGCTCTGTTTGTGGTCTCTTCCTGTTTAGGAGTTCTTTATTCCTACTGTCACCGAGTGCAGCTCATACAGGCGTTTTCTTCATTCAACTTTTAAGTCTTAAACACTTTTTCAGTTCTAGGGTCAAATGGTGGAGAGTCCCAGATCCCATTGTCCCTCTTGCGGGGGGGCACTCCCACATGGCTTTAACCGGCCACCCGCCACCATTGACCCAAGAACTGAAGAAGCTTCTCAGATGAAGGTGAAACGTCTTCAAGCAACTTAAAGAAGTCCAGACGCTTTTCTCTCCAAGCTCCTTTGACTTCTTCCTTAATCCCTGTTTGTACACCTCTGCATTTAGTTATTCATCTCTCCTCCACATCTGAGCCTGATTCTACTGGAGCTTTCTTCCTGTTAAAAGGGAGTTTTTTTGTTCCCACTGTTGCCAAGTGCTCGTAGGGGTCTGATTGTTGGGGTTACAATATAAACCGCCTTGAGGAGGCTGTTGTGGTTTGGTGCTGTATACATTAAATTGAATAAGGTGACCTCAGTATTGTCTCTAACAGAAAAATGAGCGTCTGTCTCTTTAAGGAGGACTGTGATGTCGCCCCGCCCTTTGTTTCCACAGGTCCACTGCGTGGCACTCCTCTAAGGTGTCCAGGAAGGAGGAGAGATGAACGGCGCTCCTCTGCATCTCGAGGAGCGACGGCAGTTTGAGACGGGATTTCATTGGCTGTGGCATCTGAAAGCACTGAAGAGTTTGGGTCATCTTTTCTTCTTCTTCTTTTTCCCCTTCACCTGGAGGAGAACGTCACACCCGCCCACATCAGGACCTCGTGAAAAACCTCAAATATTTCCTCCCCCGTGATTCGACCCAAACTTCTGACGCTCGGCGTTTTTCGGTGCTGAACTTAAAAAAGAAGGAAAAAAAAAAAAAACAAATTAAGAAAAAAAAAAAGGAAAAAAAAGCTGCTGACGTGAGACACAGGAAGTGAACTGGATTTGGATTTTCATGTGTTCGTAGAGACTTTAAAGATTTTAACTGTTTGGTAGATTCGATGCTTAGTTGATGTTTGAAGTCATTCCAGCCTGTGCAATACGGATTCATTCGAAAAGGCGATAAACACGGTGGGGGGCGGGGCTGCCTATGATGTAATGGGTTGGTCGGTATGACGTCATCGCCCGCCAAACATCGCCAAGGTCTTTGTTTCCTTTCTTTATAAATACCACATCACTCACTGTGTTTTCACCTCGCGGCGTCTTCATGGCGTCCGCGTGGCGATGATAATGCAATTTCACAGATGTAGCAGGTTTTAACCAACAGGTGTTTCTGCACACGGTTACCTTTGCCCCCCCACCCCCACCCCTCCCCAGCGAGCTGTTTGGTTCGTGTGTTCGAGCACCCTTCACCCTCGTCCAGCAGGAGTTTAATCAGGAATTCATCGTCAGCTTCATTTCTCCAGGCTGTGTGGTGGCAGACTCTTATTTTGAAAAGGACGACAGGAAATTGTGACTGCTTTTAGTCGTCTGATGCGGTGTTCTGATCAGAAAGAGATCTGCAGATATTTGGCAGCTTCTCCCCTAATGCGGACTTTTCCCTCCCGTCTCAGCGTGTGTTCTGACACTTCCCCGCTCGCCTCCTCCGCCCTCGCTAACAGGAAGAGGAAGTGACGGCGGTGACGTTTTCTTTTAATTTATTGAGTGTTTGACAGGGGTGTGTCTCCACCGTGGCAGGTTACCTCAATCCCTGGAAAAATAAAAGCCTCTATAAAAAGAATAAACTGGAGGGGAAATGAAACCACTTTTCCCATCATTCCTCCAGATTCAGTGACTTTTACCTCGTGCTCGCTCTGAGTCGGTGTGGACGGGACGCTGTGGGTGAAATGCTGCTGGGTTTTTTTGTTTTGTTGTTTTCCCCGTGTCAGGCGGAGGCTCAGGTGTCCTCGTAGATGAACTGTGTGAAACCACAAAAGGAGGCGGCGGTGTTACCCCGGTGTGCTAACGGGACGGCAGCGGTGCGTTTCCTCCACCAACCAGGAGCCTAAAGGCCCCAAGAACCCAGGAACCGTCCTTCAGCCCTGTAATCGGGTTCCCACGTCTAAATCTGAGAGAACTCGGTTCCTTTACTGAACTCTGGAAGCTCAGATTAGTTTGATCTGAAGTGTTTGTCAGGATGAAAACGAGTCTTTCCAGCTTCCCTCTTTAGTTTTTTCTTTCTAACACTTGTTTTCAGCCGCAGGAAGTGCTGCGCTAAATGGCACTTGTGCATGTTGTAAAACGCGCTGCAGAAGTGCCTTAAACCTGCATTCTTCCTAATGGCCAGCAGGGGGCGACTCCTAGCTGCAGGAAGCGTTAGTTGTAGAGAAGCGCGTCGCTCTGCGAACATTTTCCTGTTTGTGGTCTCAGCTTCTCATAAATAATAAAACATGAAGGTTTGTAGTTTATGGTCGTCACGGTGATCTGAGGCTCAGCGGGATGTGCTGTTTTCAGTCAGATCGTTCCCGCCTAAAAGCACGAGTGCAAAACGGGACTTCACTAACCAAACGGCGTCTGCAGCAGCAACATCCATCTTTTAAATGCAGTCTGTGCTCGTCGTCTCCTTGTGGCCAAAATGAGAATTACAAAAACATCAGATGGAGGACTCGGAGCTGGGATCTTCAGGAAGTGGCTGAAGGGAGTTTCTGGGCTTTGTTTGGACTCCTGTGGAGGAAACGCAGATAAATGACCCGAGTTCCTCAAAAGGTTTTTGGTCCTGCGGTGGGAACAAGACCGAAAATATTCATGAGGATTTTCAGAGTAAAAGCTCCCGATTTATCTTGTACCGCTCCATCCTGTGTCGGCCGCAGACAGGAAGCGGAGTCGTATGTTTGTAGCTTCAAAACCATTAAAAACGTCGAAGCGTCGACGATCAGCTGATGCTCACGGCTCTCCTGAAGTGTGATTGGTCGCAGCCTGCAGGCCTTCAGTCTGAGGGGCCCGCTGGTGGTTTTGGTAACGCGCTAATAAAGCAGACGCCGCTTTAGCTGCTGTTTCACACGCCTGTTTAAAGCTGAAGCACACGGCTCAGATTTCACTGTGTGTGAAAGCAGCAGATTAATAATCCTGATGTTCTCAGTAGTTTAATGATTTCAGTTTCTCATTTTGTTGTAAAGAAAAAGGAAAAATCCCATCAGGAAGCCGCAGGCTGACGTCTGAGGACGTGTAATCCATCAGCCTGCTTCTGATTGGAGATTGGCAGCCCCTCCCCCACCCATTTAGTGCCGTGTGACTGCAAAGAAGCTTTTTAGGATCTGAGGGTCGACGAAGCAGCCGAAGTTTGTTTGTTTCACAAACTTTGCGACGTGAAGACTCGGCGGGAACCCACAGCTCGCGGTGGCTCGCTTCCTGGGTTCGGTGGGATCGGGCGTCCTCGCCGCTCCTGGTTTCTTTAAACTTTCTTGGAACCCCTGAAACCTCAGCTTGCGTCGCCGTGGAAACGCGGAGGGCGACTTGTATATCTGCATGTGTATATTTATTACCCCGCGGAGAGCGTTTGGGTCTGAATGCTGTGCAATGGTTGAGTTTGTCGAAGATGACGAAAACCTTTTGTGGTCGTTTTATTTAATTCATCTTTAGGAAGTGATTTTATTAGCAGGCTTTTATTTTGTTTTTGTTTGTTGTGATCGAATTAGATTTTTTGGGGTTTTTCTTTTTTTACGCGAGTCCGGAGACGAGAACGTTTACGTAACTGTCCCTTAAAACAACAAAAAACCACCTGCACGTGTGCAGCTCTGACTTCAGTCACATGACCGAAACGCTGCTGCTGGTTGGTTTGTCCTGCAGAGGAATTCTGTGTGAAGATCTTTGACCTTTGACCTTAACCTCAAAGGCGTTTCCTTCCACCTCACACCCAACTTCTCTTCCTCAGCGCAGGCTCGGCTGTGTGAGGACATCGTTCATCATGAAGCTTCTTTTTCAGCCTCCTTATAAATTACGAGCACGAACAGATTAGTGGCGCCGACGCGTCGTCAGGAGGTCGTGTGATTGGTTAATTTCTTTGAATGTTGGCGTTGTGTCACTGCAGCGCGCCGCAGACGTCTGCAGGTTGTTACAGTAAACTCAATAATAACTATGGAAAACGGCCATTTGGGAAACTTAAAGAAAACTCAAGGAAACAATTTTGTGTTCTTAAAAAAACGACGTTTATTTTTGGCGGCGTGATCGTGTCACTCGTCCAGAGACTCCGACACTTTGGTTTGTGTTGACCAATCAGGTCCGAGCAGCCTCGGGTTGCTTGCAGGTAAACAAACACGACCATCATGTGACGTAAATATCAAACAGTACGTTTGGGTCACAAATCATATTTGTGTTAAAGGTCGATGACGGTCGTCTCCTTCATGAGTCGGTCGTTTCTCCAGCCTGCAGATGTTCAGCAGATGTTCAGCAGATGTTCGCAGCGACTAAAAGTGCGACTCTGACTTCAGACAGACGCGTGGTCACTCGGGCGTTTTTCCTCCGGACTCGTCTCTTTCCTCATTTCTGTCGTCGTGGTCGTAGCGGTCCTCCAGCTTAGGCGACCCGTGTTTGGTCTTTCCCTCCCTGCACTGTCCTCAGATCAGCCGTCGGGTGGACGGAGCGCGGCGGCTGCTCTGCTGTAGAGATTAGACTCGTTTTTCTTCTATGAAAAGAAACTTGATGTGTTGATTATTCTAAATATGATGTTTTAAAAAAGATGTTTTTGTCTTTGTTTTAGCAAAGTTTTTTTTTTTTTTGACTTGTGTTCCCAACAAATACTTGAATTTCTTAAAAAAATGTTTAGAGTTAAAGTAGTGAATGACAGAAACATAAATAAATGGACACTGGATAAAACTCTGGCTCGTTTCCTCTGCGCCTCATTAAAGGGACGTTTCAGCTGCTGCAGGATCTCATGTCGTTGTTCCAGTTTTGAAACGTCGGCTTTCCTCAGTCATGTGACTCTGCTCCAAAAAATAAACACTTTACAGCAGGGGAACTCCAGGCCTGCAGGTTTGATGTCACCCTGGGTCAACACACACGAATCACATGATTAGTTCATTGCCAGGCCTCTGGAGAACTTCAGGACATGCTGAGGTCACTGAGGTCACACGTAAAACCTGCAGGACGCCGTCCCTCGAGGCCTCGAGTTCCCTCCCCTGTTGTAATGTTTTGAGCAGTGTGTGTAGAAATTTACAAAGTAGTCACGACCTGCTTCCTTTAGGTGGCGCCACAGAGGATCATCCACAGACCTCCCCTGAAGTCCCCCTCTTCATCCTCCACCCTCCCTCTTCTGCACACTTTAGTTAATGATGATGAAAGCATCACATTCAGAAAATCAAACAAACGGAGAACTCAACGTCTCAAAATAAGAGAAGCAAACATTAAAAGTTATTTTTACTACAAAATAATTTAGTAATACTTTAATTCCTTTAAATTTCCATCCAGAGTGAGAGGCGGGGGGAGGCGGGGTCTGGTCTCTAACCTGACCCCACTATCTGCAGGTGACTGTGGGAGGAGCCCACTCACCCACGCAGGTGGGGTCAAACTCAGCCTTGACTTTTAATTTGAAATGTATTTTTCTGTCCCAGTTACTCTGAGCAGATTCCGAGGACGTTCCTCGAGGTGAGGACCTGTGAATGAAGCGTTGCTCGTACTTCACACTGATTTGCAAATAATCAAATGACACGAATCACCTGGAGGAAACCTGCTTCCTGCTGACCCGGCCATCAGCACACCTCTGACAGGTGGCAGCAGGAGGCTCCTCCCCCAAACCACTCCTACCAACCGGTGCTCTCCTAACCTCCCACATCCACAGGAGCGGGAGAGTAAAGCCACACACACACACACACGTCTGAGACGTGTGTTGCCATGTGGGGCCTCGTGGCTGCCGGGTCCGTCTTCTTCCCAGGACTCTTCCTCCTGTCCAAACGGGCTCTCAAACAGCTGATGGGATGGAGCGAGGGGGACGCCGCTGTCATGTCAACACGGTAGGAACACGCACACGTCAGAGGACATCACACTTGTCTTTGTCTTAAATGCAGTTTGAATTACGGAGGATGACTCCCCCAGAGGTCCCACAGTCTCATCACTGTGAGCTGAAGCTGCTGCAGATGCACTGAGACTGTTTTTGTTTGCTGTCATCACTTCGTGTCTCTTTGTGTCTCTTTGTGTCTTTGTGTCCCTTATTGTTTCTCTGTTGATCATTTTTTTGCCATCTTGTAGTTTTTTAAATCTGTCATTTTGTAGTTTCATCTCTTTTTGTCTCTTTGTAGTTATTGTGTATCTGTAGTTGTGTCTTTTGCACTGTTACGTGTCCATGTGAGTATTTGTTTTCCAACAATAAGGAAGCTGTCACCTCAAACAGCTCCTCGCTGGGACCTTTGCATTTATGAGACCTAAATGCTTTTATTTTATTTAGTTCTTTTTTTGCAGATTTAGATGCATCACGCAAACATACGACACGTGTGCAGTTAAAGTTCAGCTGCTTGTTTCTCTTGTTTCAGCTGATTTGATTATTGTCCTGTTTGTGCTCTCAGCCTGGTGTCATCCATCCAGTCCATCATGGCGTCCTCAGCCGGATGCATCATCGTGGCGTCCTGCAGGGACGTCATCGAGGACCGGTGAGGACGCCTCTGGTTCTTATTGTCTCGTCATCATTTTACCTTCATACTATTAAACCTTCCCTCTGTGGTCCATTTATCAACAGTGTCATTGTTATTATTCTTTTCTCATCAAAAGTTTCTCCCAGATTATTTTGAATTTCGACGTTTATTTTTGATTTGAACATTCAGCTGAATTCTCCCAAAGAAAATGATTTTTTTCTCCAGGAATAAAAATATATTTAAAGCTGCTGCAGAGAAGAGGTAAAGGCCTCAGCCTCAGTGTGAGGATTCAGTATGAAGCAAAGCTCAGCCGATAATCTCATTAACAATCTGAGCCTAATGTGCAGCAGCAGCAGGGTTATTTCAGTCTGAGACTAATCCTGCACGCTGAGCATGATGGGAAATGAAACTCAGAGGGACGACAGTGGAGCGCCGTGGTGGTCAGCTGGTTTCTCATTTCCCAGTCAAAGTGGAGCAAAGGTTTGAATCTGAGTCTGAGCTGCATTTGCTTATCAAATCACAGCAAGGAACTCTGGGAGTTCGTGCACCTACAGCTCAGCAGCAAGTTCAGTTTAGAAAATACACTTTTATCTCAAAAATAGGAAAGAAGGAAGGTTTCAGTGCTTTACCGCAGTAAAAGTATCCTGAAAACCTCCAATACACTTTAGAGCATTCAGGCTGCTGCACAGCTGAGCTTTTCATCCACTCACACGTCTCAGGAGTATCAGGGTGGTTTTGGAAAAGGTGCTGCTGGTTGTCCGTGCAGGGAGGAGGTCGGGGTGGACGGATGGAGCCACATAATGAATGTTGTTCTCCTTATTTCCATCACATCTCCTGATGCTCATATTAAACATGACCATGAGCTCAGTGTATTGTAACAGTTGCTGTTGTAATGCAGCGTATCACCACATGGCGGCGCCCTCGTTTTGTTCTTTTGTTTTGTTCTGAGCACTTCTGGAAAGTCAGAAGCCGTTGCTGATTCGCTCTCCACCTGCTGGCTTCATCTCCACCGCACGTTACAGTGTGCACAGTAATGAAAAAAGCTCTTTTTTTTCTAACTGTTGGATCAGTGTGATGTCACAAAGTTGGGATAATACAGAAGCCTCACCCACATGCTGTGTATGAGGGGCAGCCAATCAAAAGACAGCTCTCTCACAGGGAGGAAAAACTGGTTTCAGGATGAGCTGAGAGGCTCCAGTGTGAGACAAAGAAGGATTACTTGTAAGTGTGATTCATGCAAAGCTGCTTTAGAAGAAAGACAGAAAATCTAGAGCTGGAAATAAGAAGAGAACAGCTGAACAGAGTCTAATCAGATCTAAATGATTGTTTTAATTATTCACCTGCTTAGACGGAGGAAAAGGTGCCCAAAGAGGCTCAGACATGTCTGAACTGCAGCTTCTTCTACTTGCATTTCAGTGTGACAGCGCCCACTAGTGGATGCCCATGCTTACTGCAGTAAAGGAAGTCGGGTGACAAAGTGTTGGAGCCATGAAGTGAGTGCAGGGAGGAGGCCCGGGTGGATGTATGGGTCAGATAACGTTAAACTGGAGCACAGGGTGGTGTCTTGGATGTTTCTGGCCTAAATGAACCTGAAGTAATGATGCTGCTTCAGCCTCTCTCTCCTCCCTCTCTCTGCTCAGACATTGGCTGACTGATGCCTACATCTTATTTGCCACGCCTTACTTTGCCTACGACATCTACGCCATGTTTCTGTGTTACCGGCACAAGCTGGAGGTCAAAGGTCACGAGGAGGCGGGCCAAAGCGTTGGGTTGATGGTGATTGGTTACCTGCGCAGGGAGTTCCTCATGGTGCTGCACCACATCTTCATGGTGACCTTCTGCTTCCCCGCCTCTCTGGTAACTATGACAACAGCAAACATTGACAGTGACACATCCACCCTGATCATAGACTGTACACAAAGATGGACACCTTTGCATGAATAGAAGTGTCACGGCTGGCGGGGTGAGCCGTGTGGTGTGGAGGAAAAGGAGGACCCAAAATGCAGACAGCGACTGGTGATTCGAGTGAGGTTTATTTACAAGTGGTGGAGTGGCAAAAACAGGCAGTGAGGGAAGAGAATTTACAGAACAAAACTAAAACTGGGTGAGCTAAATAACAAACCGGAGATCATACGAATGGGGTGGGAGGCAGAGAGACGCAGACGAGGAACAGGACACCATGAAACACAGACGAGCCGACGAGGAGCACAGGCAGACACGCACTATAAATACACACACCAGGTAATTAGGAAATGGCAGACAGGCGGGGACACAGCTGGAACTAATGGACATAACGAGACACAACCCTACAAAGTAAAACAGGAAACACACAGACTGTTTTACATAACAACACGGGGACATGAACAAAGCACCGAGGACAGACACAGGTAGGGCTGAATATACACCAAACTTCAGGAAACACAAAACGCTGGGTCAAAATGACCCAGGACCATGAATAGAAGTCTATGAGAAAATTAACCTTCAGCTCATCTGATGTCTGAGCTTAGCGAACACTTTCCTGATGAACTGATGGTGGCAGTCGCTGGTTTCAGGTCTTACTGAATAAAACATGGAGTCGTTTTGGAGGTGAAAGTCCCAGGAAGTAGGCAAGGTTGTTGAGGTTCAAACAAACTGAAGTGCCGAAAGCTGCAGTTCCTCTGACGTCCACCGGAGGTCCCAGCGAGTGGCAACGAGTGCTACAAAAAACTTTAGTCTCAACAGAGCATTTGCTCCTTTATAAAAACGGTTTAAAACATATTCAGTCTTAAAGTTTAGGGGCGTGGCCTCTTTGGCTGTATCTGCAGCTAACTGAAGTCCCTGAACTGGTCCTCTAAACCAGCAGTCTCCAACCTTTTTTGCGCCACGGACCGGTTTATACCCGACAATATTTTCACGGACCGGCCTTTAAGGTGTGGCGGATAAATACAACAAAATAAAACTAGTACCGGTACCGAAAAAAAAGAAGATTTATTCATAACACACGTGAAAAGACCCAAGAAAACAGAGTTAACGATCAAAACGATAACAAAATAACGCTGAAAACCGATAAAAACCCTGAAAACTATACATTTCACACCTGAGCCTCAACTCTCGTGGCCCGGTACCAAACGACTCACGGACCGGTACCGGTCCAAGGCCCGGGGGTTGGGGACCGCTGTTCTAGACCATGTTTAAGCTGCTGGGGCCTTTGGGAGCATTTTTAATGATCTGACTGAGAATACGTCTGCTGTGAGGCTGCTGTACTAACAGACTGTCTCCAGTTTAGGTGGAATTCTACGATTTTATTCGGATGTAACTTGACTGTTATTGGCAAATATCTGTGTGATGCTCCCATACAGTTTATGATAACCAAGCTAGCTAGAATTAGCTGCTAACTTAGCGCTCTTCAGACCCTGTGGTCCAAATGTGATCACCTCCAAAATGCTAACACCGTGGGGTTTCCAGTGTTGAGGGTGACATCATGGTGGCTGCATCCATCGTCTTTGTACAGTCTGTTATTATAGTAAAATATGTGCACATTAAATTACAATTCCTCCTTCCTGTGTGTGTGTCAGCTGTGGAGGCAGGGTAAAGGTGATTACTTCCAGGGCGTCTTGTTTCTGGCTGAGCTCAGCACCCCGTCCGTCTCTCTGGGGAAAGTCCTGATCCAGGTAATCCACCTCCCTCCAACCTTTTGTGTGTGTGTGTGTGTGTGTGCATGTTTAGACATCTTTGTGAGTTGTCTGCTATACTTATGGGGACCAAAACCAGTCCCCACGAGTTTGAAGATGGTTTTGATGCTGAAAATGTGGTTTTAGTGTCAGGGTTACAGCTAGTTATGGTTAGGCTTTCATCTTTGATGGTTAGAGTACACGGCTAGCCAATGAAATGTCCTCACTAAGATATGAGCTAGAACTTTATTAATCCCTCGGGTGGGTTCCTCCAGGAAAGTCAATGAATGAAACGTGTGTGTGTGTGTGTCAGATACCTAAATTCATTCAGTGTTCAGTATTGATCTGGACTACCATAAAGAAGATCAAACAGATTCACTGATTGATTTAAGAAAACACACGAGGTCAAACGTTCCAACTTGATACGTTCACATTGAGACTGGTGGCAGGCTGCTGCTTGATGTGAAACCTCGATGCTCAGTCGAGAAAATCAGAAAACTCCTCGCTCTAAAACCACGAGTGGCTAACGCTAGCACGAGCACGGATGCTTTCATTAGCGGAGCACATGAGGACCCAGGAGGGTGAGTCAGAGATCAGGGTGTCCATGCAAAACACACTGACGCCACGGCGCCGGACACTGAAGGGAAAGTCAGCTCCTACAGGACGAGGCTGAGGGGCGGGTCACCTCTGACACAAACTTAAAACAAGTGTGAGCCCATAGAGAGGAAACCAGAAGGAGATTCAGAGTTCATCATGGAGAACTTTCCCAAAGGAAATGGGCAGGAAAGATGTGGAAAATGAACCGGCTCCTTTTTGCCTTTAGAAGATGTGAAGGAGTGAAAACTTGGTGGCTCGTGTTTGAGTGATCAGCAGTGGCTGCTTGAGCATTTCTTTAGTTTAGTCACTTGTTCTCAGCACTTTTTGGTCTCCTTCCATTTCTCCTTCTTTCGTCTCTCTACCTCCACACTGGACCATCCATCCTCGTGTCGTTCTCAGGGCTGCGGGGGGGCTGAGCCTATCCCAGCTGTTTGTAGAGGCAGGGTTCACCCTGGACAGGTTGCCAGTCTACACTCGACTATTCATTTCAATTTCATTTCATTTATATAGCACCAAATCACAACAGCAGCGTCTCAGGGCGCTTTAGGATAAAGACCCAACAATCATATGACCCCCATGAGCAGCACTTTGGGAAGGAAACAGAACCAGGCTGATTTTTTATTCATTAAATAATTAACTCATTGATTCATTAATCTACGTTTTAGTTAAATGACAGACTTTTACAAATCATCACTCAGTCAGTGTGTCGGTTTATAACTGGGGGCGTTGCTGTGACGGCGCCTCGTCGAGGCGAAAGAGTTCAGGTCTTAGGGGGTTAAATAACTGCAGCTTTAAACTGAAACATTTCCACCTCTAACCAGCTCCGTCTGCACGTTTGACGTCTCCTGTCATTATTTATTAAAATGAATGATTTGTTTTCTGTCTCGTTTCTCTTCATGACGATGATGATGATGACGATGATGATGATGATGTCTTCAGTATAAGAAGCAGCACACGCTGCTGCACAAAGTGAACGGCGTCGTCATGCTGCTCACCTTCTTCGGTTGTCGGGTCTTACTGTTTCCCTACCTGTACTACGCCTACGGCAGGTAAGCCACGCCCACCTCTGCTTTTGTAATAATGATCAAAAACAACAGTGATGATCTGCAAACACAAAAGCCCCCAAAATGAATCAATATTTGTTTGGTCGTTTTCCTCTTTTTTAAAACAACACAAACGCAAACAAGACAAAAATATTTCTCGGCCATTTATTGATTTATTGTGGAAAAGATGACCCAGCCTTACAGATCTATAAGGATCTATATCTCATTTAGTTATCAGTTGATTTAAAGGTGGACGTGGTTTGTGTCTCAGTGTTCAGTGAGAAACAGGTTTCACATAGAAACTGACGTTAAACACCAACACAGACGCTGAGCTGAGCGTAACGTTATCTTTTACTTTGTGTTATAAAATCAAACTATGTAGCAAATCAAATTAAATGAGTTCGACTTAATTTTAAGATATTTGTAAAATTCAACATAATCAAATAAAAAATGAGCCCGTTTACTCTGAGCTGAGGGCGCATGACCCGTACACGCACAGACGGGAACAGCTGAGCAGGAAAACCGTGAGTCACGAACACGTCACACTGATCTCACACAGCTGGTCACACAGTTACCGTGTTCGACGTCGGGCCCGAAGGACACGTCGTTCAGTGCAAGTACGTAAAAACATCCGCAGCGTGGCGGTTGAAGAAGAATGACTCTGATCTTTGTGAGCGAGAATCTTCTGACTCCTCAGAAACATCCAGAACGCTGCGCGACTATGAATCACACAAACTGAGAAGTTAAGATGATTGACACTTTTTAGCTGCTTTTTTCTCTGAAGGTTAAAAATATCAGAGTGCTTATTTTATTTTTCTTTAAATGTCTAACTTACATTCCAGTTCAGCTCGCCCCAAAAACCAATAACATCTGTTTTCTATCCAGTTATAAATCTTATAAATGATCAAATCTTCCAAATAACTTTGAAATTTACAGATTATATTTTGATGTAAAACTTTTTTCCGCTTGTCTTCGACTCATTTGACTTTATGTAGAAACTTAAACATGTTTTAAGATGATTCTTTGTCACACTGCAGAGAAACTGAACTTTTGGGTTTGAACTGACTTCGAGTTGTTCATGAATGTCTGAGCCACATCTCATCGCAGCTTTGCAGGATTCAGAGTTCAGACTAACTTTAGGAAGCCAACAGAGGGGCCTCAGAGATATAAAACTCCATGATGACCTGACACAACCAGAAACATTCAAAATAGTTCTCGATGTTTTACAGTTTTAAGTATTCGTCTTCGACATGAATGTTTGATTAAAAAAAAGTATTAAAATGTGAGTGTAACTTTGATCACAGCGCCCCCTGCCTTGTGTTTCAGGTATGCATCAATGCCGATGTACCGGGTGCCCCTGGTGGCCCCATGGCAGTGTAACCTGGGGACGGCCCTGCTCTGGCCTCTCCAGCTTTACTGGTTCGCGCTGATCTGCAGAGGAGCTCTGCGCCTGTTCACCAAACGCTCAAATTCACCACCTGCGATTCTTAAAGCCGACGGCAATGTGGGCCCAGCTAACAGCTGCACAACCAATCAGACAGCTGGTGGAGGAAGAGGAGAGTAATGTAATCCGATCGAGTGACGTCTGCCTTCAGAGCCAATCAGATTAGCAGGGGGGCGGTGACTGTTACAAACAGATGAGTGTTTCTTCTCGTTTATGGTAAAAGTTCCAAGGAGACGTAGACCCATTATTGAATGGAAAAAGGAGGAAATGAACATTAGAAGCGTCAACAAGTTTAATCAGAAGGGAGACGACGGCTGTTTGTCGTAAAACCACACAAGAAGAATCAGGATGATCACGCTGACGTTTACGAGATCATACGAGGAGCAAACCTGTACCCCGACCTGTAAGGACAAAAGATCAAACTTTATATAAAAAGGTAGAAATGGTTTGTGTGAAGATGATGATAATCGGTTTAAAGGGAGCAGAGAAATCATCCTCTAATATTAACTTCATTTAGGAGTCCCACAGGGATCAACATTGGGCCCACTGTTATTCACTCTGCACAAACTGTTCGTCTCCAACGTTCTGCAATCGTCACAATTCTGTTCTGTAACATTTCTGTTTGGTTGAGCTCATTTTAAATCTCTAATAACCACTTTTCTACAGTTCAAGAGCTTTTGTGCACACGTGGAACAAAAAAGTAGATGCTACTGAGAAGCAACTTTTCTTAAACAGTGAAAACAGTTATGATTGTGTGATTATATCATCTCTGATAAAGGAGTCCAACAGGGATCAACGTTAGGCCCCCTGTTATTGCACATGAACTCAGTTTATTAACTGTATTGATCGTGTCAGGATCCAATCTGCTAACCACTGATTAAGAATATATTAAGGAATCAAAGTATTACATATTTATCAAACAGGTTTTTGGGGGACTATTAAATAGCATATTTGTAGGTGCAGAGGAGTCACACTGTGAGCTACACTGGGCCTCCATATATTCGTTAAGTTCATTAAAGTTTGTAGTGGTTCTCTAATAGGTGCCTTAGTTTTTCCGATGTTCCCAACAGTAAATATTGTCCAGCTTCATTCTGCAAAGTCAGTTTTGAAGCCGATGTTAGCTCTTCCTTTTCCCCCCACGAGCACAGCAGAGCCTGCGTTGATATCCAACATCAAAGCTATTCAAGTGTTTACAGTCGTCTTCACCTCTGCATCACTTTTAGCTGAAGAAAGGACTTCTTCCTCCTGCGTACATCATCATCATCATCATCATCTGCACTGTTTATGCTGACAATACCATCTTGAGGATTCACGACTTCATTAACAATTTGACCGGTGTGTGTTTAACAGTGCCGACGCCTTTAAATAAACAACAACAACCACAGGCCTGTTTGTTTGTTTGTTTTCTGATCCTCACTCATGGGACTCAGTTTCACGTCGGCTCGTTTGAATCTTGTGTCTTTCTACAAAATACATGTTGATCAAAGATCTTCCTGAATTAATAAATTTGACTTAAAACTGAATATTTGACATGAATTTTCTGCACTGATCATCTCTTTATGAAGCATCAACAATGACTTTTACCCATGTTTTAATATTATTTTATTATTATTTCGTTTCCAGGTATTTCTCAGGGATAACAGTTAACTTAACCCCCCCACCCCCCAGCTTACTGAGGATGACAACTGCTTTTTAAATTTATTTATTGTTTACAGACAAATCACATTAAGAACATCTGAATGTCCATCAGGATTTACTAAATCAGACTCATTTATTTTACAAAGTTCATTTCTGTAGATAAACTTTGTAAAGGTCACAGGTTGACGTTACCTGTACAGGTGTCAGTTTTGTGCTGTTTTCTTCAGACTTAAGGAAGTTTGGGAATTATAGTTTTCTTTTTCAATTTTAAATTTAATGTCATTAAACAAGGTGAAATATTCACTGTAGGATTATACATGCTAATCATAATAGCAAAGCACATCTCAGGTTTGTTTTAATCACCAAACTTAGAAATAAATAAATAAATAATAATAATAATAATAATAATAATAATAATAATAATAATATATAAAATGAAATTGGAAATTTGAATTTAAAGTCAAATGTTCAGAAATCAGAAGAAATCGTTCTGTGGATAAACACGTCACATTTTCACTGATAATCCTGTGCAGCAGCATCAGTCAGAGCAGAGATGTGGAAAAGCATTTGTAAATAAAGCACAGACACAGCAGCTGGAACACGTTTCAGTGATTAGGACACAAAATGAACTCAAACATCAGAGACGGCAGCTTCGTCACGCTCACCGCCTTTACAGAGTTGGGAAATATTTACACCTCAGCTTCACCAGTTTGACCCAGTCAGAGATGTTTCACCTGCTGCATGAGAGCTTTCAGGCTGAGCATGCGCACCACAGTCACACAGCTAACATCTGCAGCAGCAACTGCAGGGAAAGTGATTTTATGCAGGAAGACTGAACCCACAGTTACTTCAACAGCAAACCTACAAAACACTGCCGTCTGTAAGTGTGCTCACATCCCTCTGTGCTGTGCAGGTCTACATCCTGCTTGTTATTCATGCCTAATAAACTGTCCCATCCCTGCTCTTACGTTTACTGCAGAAACATCTTTAAACCAAATGAGTCCACGCAGCTCTTCATTAAACTTCTCTCTTTAGATGAAACTCTTCAGATTGTTCTGGAAGGTGCCCACAGACATGATAACGAGGGAAGCACAGAGCATCAGTAATGTACTCGCTCAGGTTTATTATTAACGTTTGTAACAGACCCGAGGCTTTGCTGACACCTGCTGGCCAGTTGTTGTACTGCGGCTTTCACACAGTCCTGAAGCTGAACCATCAGATCCTTTATATTTACTGTAAACATGATTAAATATGAGGATTTGAACGAATTTTAAAGACTAAAAACTACTAAACCTTTTCCCAGCAGGTAAGTTTTTTTTAAATTTTTTTAAATTCCACCATTGACTTTGTAGTTTGAATCAGTCTTTATTGGCTCAGGTCATCCTGTATAACCCCGCCCTCCGGGGACAGATTAGTTGACTCCTGGTTTAAACTTACTGCAGAAGAATAATCAAATCTAAATAATTTGCAGAGGTTTTTTGGAAGATGGCAGGTGTTCACGTCTATCCCAGTCAGTCCAGGTTCAGACGCTCTGAATAAAATTTGTTTTTTCTAATAAGTATTTTCTTCTCTGTGGTTCTGGAGGGGTTTTTTCCAGGTGAACCTTTTTTAAAATCCAGTAACGTCACTTTGTTCTTAAATCCTGACTTGGTTTCTCAGGTTGGTTGTTCAGCTTAAAGAAAGAGCTTATAGAAACACATTGAGCTGCTTTAACAACAAGTTTCTCTTTGATCGTCACTATAAATGTGAGGAAATATAAATATTACTCAGATTACTCTGGAAGGTAACTACAGATATTATAATTAAACAACATCTGAGTAGCAGGAGCTGAAGTGTTTCCGTGTCACTTAATCCAGTTTAAATATCTCTGAATTTTTAAAAAATCATAAATGATTTTGTTCTGCGGGGTGGAGAAGTCCCCGAGTCTCCAGAGAGCTCCACCTTTTTGTAATTCTAACAATATTTTCTTGTTCTCATGAATCCTGATTTCAGGATTATTCCACAAGCACAGATTTTACTCCTGTTTTTAAAAATCACAAGATTTTACTTGTGAATCCCGTCATTCACATAAATCCGGTCAGAAGATGACGGGTTGTTGAGTTTCTCCCTCTAACATCATAAATGGATGTTGTGCTCATACAAAGATCAACTCTTTGTGTGACGTTTGATAAAATAATCAGAAACACACAAACGGACACAGAGAGACTTTTTATTAGTATTTTATTTTTTCCATGATGACACAAAGTAAAGATCAAAACAGTCACTGAAAGGACAAGAAGAGACCCGAGGCAGCAGACTCATCGAGCTCCGATGCAGCACTGCAGCGAATATCCTGCAGGCTGGACAACACACCTGACTCTGTAAGGTGGCCCGGCGGGGGAGCTGAGCATGAAGATCCATCCTGAGCTGTCAGACAACACCAAATATGGCCCAAAGAAAACCTGCAGCACAGTGACCACAAAGTTCTGTACAGAAGAACTAACCGGCTAAAAGGAGGCCCAACATGAAGCTGTTCAAAGAACCTTCTCACTGATGCTGTAATAACACGCTGCCACACCATCATAAAAAGACAAAGAAATAAGAGAAAGATGATCCAAAAGGACCGTGAAGGAGTGTAAAATGACACAAACAGACACCAGAGGGCTAAAAAAGAGAAAATAGATAAAAACAAATACAAAAGACACAAAATAAGTAAAACATGATGAAAATTTACCATGAACAGAAGTGATATGGGCACAAGAAACTGAAAAACATAAAAAGACTGAAGGAGCACAAAACAATGTGAAAGGCCCACAGAGCGACACCAAAGGGCTCCAAAGAGCTTCATGGCTGCAGTCGGACTCACAACGACACTAAACCGGCACAGAGAGACTTTTTAGTAGTATTTTAATTTTTTGGATGTCTGATGATCCCAGTTTGATTATTATTTATGATATAAGCTGTTAAAGCCACAAATGTCTTCAATGTAAAACAGAATAAAAATAAATAAAAATACTGATTTAAATGTGATGTTCATGTTTTTTACTGGAAAAAAACATATGTTTTGATTTGTCAATATATACATCATATATATCTGGCATAAACATGCCAAAACAATAAAGGGAGAGTGAAATATAATATAATTGTCATTTTGGTTTGATTATCATTTCATTTTAAATGTTAGACTTTACGGCCATAAAACCGAGTATATTAACTCAACTTGTCACTTGAAGCAATGAAGACATTTGTTCGGCTCTTCTTTCATTTGATTATCTCTCCTTTAGTTGTTTCCCTTTAAAAGACGCCTGAAACAAATTATTCTCAGGTCTTAGACGTGAAGATTTGCTGCTTTCCTTTAAATTATTGACTCGTTATCGCTTAGTGTTCATTAGACCCTGACTTTACTTGATTAAAAACAGCAGGAAAAAGATTTCCTTCCCTTATATTGTGGATTCCACACAGAATAGGTAGAGGAGGTGCTCTTCTTGTATTTTATTTCCTTTAACATCCTGTAAATGTATATTTATTTCCCAAAAAGCTTGATTCTGTCTCTCTGCACGTAGTGTTTTCAGTGACGCTACGTGCAAATAAACAGAATCAACCTTTTGGGATTTCCTTACCTGAATGATTGAGCATGCATCAAAACGTTGATTTATTTTTTCTTTTTATGTTTATTTATACGTTTTTTTTATCAGCTGTTTGATGAAAATCTAGTGGCTGTATGGTGAGTTAAAGTTACAGTTTTTCTCATGTTAAATTTGGAAATGTTCAGAAAATCAAAAGCATATTGTGGGATAATATGTCAGTAATTACAGTGTAATTGATTCAGGTCTTTCAGAAATATGGGAAAATTATAGTTATAGATATTACTCTTATAGTAATATCACTTCTACAGTAACAGTAAATGGCAAATCTTCCTCTCACTAGTAGAGCAGTTTTTTATTAAAAGAAATACACAAAATAAATTCAATAAACTGGCTTTATTCCATAAAGTGTTATCGATGTCTTAAAATATTTCGTTTGTATTTTGTGTATTTTCTAATGTTTTAATATCGCTTTTTAATTTTTTCTAATTCCGATTTAGAACGATTAAAGTTTCTTGTTATTGTTGTTGAAAGTAATCCTCATTATTGAGTTCAGCTGTTTCGCTGTCATATAAAGGCTGCACTCGTCGACCTGCCAACGATCGCGAGATTTTGGCCACTGCGAGAAGAACGGGTCCAGGCAAGGCATAGCAATATTCATATTTAGCAGCACGAGCAGCAGCAGCAGCAGCAGCAACAATAATAACAAGCTGTTTGTCCGGTTATGTAGGCTGGAGGAGAGATGAAACGCATGGTGCCAGCTTCAGCCAAAGACACGGATGGAGACACGGGACTGTGATCTGCAGGTACACGAGACGCCGCGCGCTGTGCTCAGGAAACACTGATAGCTAGGTTTATTAATAGCTAGCTAGCTGGCTAACGGTTAGCTTAGCTCGCGGAATGTTTGGCTACAACTGCTGTGGGATGATTCAGTGTGTGGTCATCTTCTCTCTGACCACTTAAACCAGCAACAGCTGACTGAACACAGGCGCGACTGAGGGGCAGGTGCGTGGGCACGTCGAGTCTGTGGGGCTAACGTTAGCCAGCTAACGTTGCACGTCTTTAAAGAAGCTGAATGAGCACACTGCTAGTTCATGTTAGCATGCTAACGAGCCACCTAACGCTGCTGTGAGACGCTCTGTTATCAATAATCTGTAATCAATAATCAGGTGCTGGGGGAAGTGTTCGTGTCTTTTTGTCATTAAGGTGAAAGGTAACAGCGGTCAACATAAAATGATACTAAAAAAACCGTTTTAATGATGTTTTTAGGAATAAAATGATCAATAAATCAGTTTTTGAGAACCCTGTGAGCAAACAAGCTTTAATATACAAAAACTGGAGCGTTTGGTCTTTGGACAGGAGTGTGCCAAAGTCTTAAATCATCTTATGTCTTTATATATTGTAGGAAAACGTGTGCCAAGCATACATGGAAATGTAGTTAATAAGCCAAAAATGGGAGTGTAATTCTAGTGAGATTGAAAGTAAGTGTTTGGTGTGAGCGCCTTTATTCTTCAGCGTAGCCAGACGTTTCTGTGAGGAGCTTCAGGAATCCTTCTTCAGGCTTCTTGAAGGATATTCAAAGCTCTTTTGGATGTTTCTGCCTCTTTGTTCTGTTCTGTGTCAGGATGATCCCAGACTGCTTCAGTAATGTTGATCCATGACTGATAATACTGCGCTATTGCTCTCTTCAGCAGTGTTTGGCATCTTTGTCAGGCTGAAAATCATTTTTCCCGATGTTTTTGCACAGTTGATCAAACTCTGATGGTGCTTTTCAAAGATCTCAAACACCACTGACTAAAATACAAATGAGACCCTCCACCGTGTTTTATATGTAATGTGGCATAGCTCAGCCTTAACTCCCCGCTTTCCCTTAAGAACTGATTCTGGACAGCCAGCCCTCTGATGAGACCGTTTCTGATGAGGCTGCGGTGAACGTTAGACGGTCAGCTGAAGGTCCAGATGCAAAAACACCATCTTGTCTTTCAAATCGTGATCTCTTCTGTACTTTAGATTCAGCCAATGAAATAAGAACAAATGTCTTTTTGTGACAGGCAGCTGGTGACAAACAGCCTAAAGATCAAACTTTTATCCTATTATGTGTGGACACAGCACTGGTTCATCCCTTGAGTCAGGAGCCTTTTTATCTTTGAGTGATTCATAGGTCAAAGTTCAGAGTCTTAACAAAATCTCAGGTACATGACTGGACTGGAAATGAGTGAAAAAGCAGCCAATGTCCAAATAAAAACTTTAAAAGACCTTCGGAAATCTGGAGGCTCCCAGTAAGCAAAATTTAAAGTAATGAGTGGCTTAAAAGTTTATACCTGTTGATACTGAATGCTTAAATGCCCTCAAACATCAGAAACTGAACTGAAGATTTTTAGTTCAAAGTATGACACGTGCTTACAATGAGATGAGACATCTGTTATCCAAAAGACTTCCTGTTACAGCAGCCAAAACATTAAACGCAGCCTATAATAAAATCACTTCAAATGGAAGTTAAATAAAAAATGTAACATAAAACTGAATCATATTTAAGAATCTAAAATAAGAACCAAACCCCTAAAATTCTTTGAGCAATATGAAGGAGCGACAACACAGTTTTAAATGACGAGTCTGAAGAAGAAAAATTAAAAACTCGTTAGAAGGTCGACATGATCTCGAGAGGCGTCCAGTCCAACATGAAGATGAGTGAAATAACCGCTGGCGACATGGGCGGGTCCTGAGTTGATCCTGCCTCAGCTTCCACTTGATTACCAATGAGAGTGCAGAACAGCGCTGATGGGCATGACGCTGTGGCAAATCTGGCAGCTGAATCCTGCGACGTTTGAGCAAAAACGAAGAATGACTGAATCACTTCCTGTCTCAACGTCGCCCTGATGTTAAATTTGCATCTGTGACAGTTTAAAAAATTAACTAAGAAAGAAATCGCTCTTTCAAAATCATCAGATCAGTTTTATATTTTTATTATTCCGGTGTGGATGTTGGGAAAAAGCCTCAAACAGATTGTCGTGTCGTTTCTACGCGTTCTGATCCCAACGGCGCCGCTGTTCGCCTGATCAGCGCTTCATGTGTGGATCTGTTTCCTATAAAAAATACTTGAATCACAAAGATTTCCAGACATTAAAGGCCGTCGTTGATCTCATGTTCGTTATGCTTCAACAGTTAAAGTGTGCAGACGCCGTTTCTGCTCGTGTCACTAACGTTTTCTTTTTCCGTCTCTAGGATGTGGCGGCGCTCCTCTGTCATACAGACAGACATTGAAGAAGAGGCGGACCTCGTGAATTGTCTAACCTCCTCAGACTGCACGTTTCCTGTGTGGGAGCTTCTCTGCTCTGGTTTTTCTGGCTGGTCTCATAAATAATGTAGCAGAAGTTTGACCGCCTCTAAACGCCGTCGTTATCGTGGTTTTTTGTTTGTTTTTTTTTCTCCCTCGATGGGGCGGAGCTTCACCCTCGTTTGTAAATTGGTAGACTGATGTGGTGCAGGTGCCCCCCCCACACTGAAGTAATCTGACTGATCTTTGAGCCCCTCGGCGCCTCACGCCTTTCAGGAGGATGAACGGCTCCCTTTTAACCCCACCCAGCCCACGGGCGGCAAACTCCTCCCCTTTACCTCCATCTCCCTCCCCCTCTCCTTCCCCACCCTCCCCTTCCTTGCTGCCCTTGTCCTCGCGCCCTCCCCCTCTCCCTCCGCTGATGAGCCCGCCATCCCAGGCCCATCCGTCCTCGCTGTCGGACACGCCCACGCCATCGCCCTCACCTTGCTTGAGCTGGACCGAATTCTGTGAGCTCCACGCCCGCGTCGCAGCCGGCGACTTTGCACGTCACTTCCGGGCGTTTCTCTTGGAGAACCCGCACTACTCCGCAGACTCTGCCGCCGCCTTCTGCCGCCGCTTCACCGACCGCTTCGTTCGCCATTTCCAGAGCGAGCTGGAGGGGGCTCTCCCGCCGAGCTGTTCCTCTGCACGGGATGAAATGGTGAGCTGGGCTCCCCAGTCAGACGCTACGTCTCTGGAAGAGGAGGCAGTCTCGCCGCTGTCCACGACTGGAGCGGTCCCCCTGTGCCCTCCGACTAACACGACGCGGGGCACGAAGCCGGCGCCGGCACGTCTTGTGTTGGAGAACCGTGGCGGGGACAGGTTTCAGGATTCTTACGCCCACAGCCAAGTCATGCCTCCATCATCTTCGTCATCGTGCTGCTCTTCAGTAGGCGGGAACAACGGGAGGCGTGAGGAGAGCCGGAGCTTGATGGCTCCAGGGAACGGCGACGCGCCGGTGGAGGAAGAGGAGGACAGCTGGCTCGGGGCGGCGTCCGTCGGCGAAGAGCTAGAAGAACGGGAAGCGGACTCGTCAGAGGTGGACAACGCAGACTCCTCCCACACTCCTCAGAATCCACCCTCCTCCGTCACTCCTCCGCCCGGCTCCAAGGCGAGCGGCACGCCCGGCTCCTCCAAGAACAAGCTGAAGAAGCGTTTCTCGCTGCGGAACGTGGGGCGCAGCGTGCGGGGCAGCGTGCGAGGCATCCTGCACTGGCGCAGCTCCTCCAGCGACGCCACGCAGGCGCAGCTGCCCTCCAGCTACAGCTATACCATGGGCGTGCAGGACACCTCGAAGAGGACCTCTGGCACTCAGCCTCCCACACCCACCTCCTCCATGCCCGTTTCTCTGTCCATGCCCCTCTCGCTGCCTCATTCCTCCTCCTCCTCGCTGCCCCCTTCGTCGTCGAGCAGCGCCACCTCCCTGTCGTTGTCAGAAGCCGCTCGGGATCGGCGGCGGAGCAACGGCGAAGGAGGCGAGAAGGAGAAGTGGAGCCATCGTCTGGAGAAGCTCCGATTGTCACGATCCCCTCCTCCCATCCTCACCTCGACCGCCTCCGGCTCGCACTCTGCAACGCTGCCTCCGAGCAGCGCCGCCGCCATGGGTCCTCCGAGGAAGGTGGGCCGGCTGGTACGGGAGGGCGGGGTGAGCGTCAGCTCATCCAGTGACGAGTGGAGCGGCAGCCACGGCTTCTCCGGCTTCTCCTTCGGTCTGCTGCATCACGGTACGGACAACAATCCTTCCTCGGCGCAGTCTCCTGGAGCACAGCCGCCACCGGTGCAGTCGCTCGCCAGCGGGGGGAACGTGCCCTGGAGGGGAGGACGCTGGCACAAATGTCGCCTGGTCCTCCGAGAGCGGGACAGAGAAGGTGGCGAGCGTGGAGAGGAGTACTACCTGGAATTCTTCATCCCACCCAAAGTGAGTTCTGAGTAAACTTTAAACTTGTGTTGGTGCTGAAACGGGTCGAAGAGAAACGACTCGGATTCGAATCATTAAAAAACGATATTGCAGAAAAGTAGCCTAAACATCAGCAGGAAAAGTGGTGTAAATGTCTAAATACTGTTTTTATTTGGTGTCTTCTGAAGCTTTGAGGGTCACAGGAGCCTTTAAAAAGTCCACAAAGGTGACAAAGCTTCACTTCCTGCCATCAACCCTGCAACAGCTAAATGTGTCGAGCCGTCAGTCGATTGGTTCATTAGTCAGGCATATAAAGGTGGTTGTTGGAGCTGTCAGCAGAATAACTTGTAGCTCAGCCTGGTTGTTACTGGTCAGGAGAGGTAGGACTGCCAGTGTCACCTAGAGGTGGGAATCACCACACATCCCACGATACGATATTATTGGAATTTTTAAAAAATATTTTGCGATATTCAGATTCTGTACATAAAGGTAAACTTTATCAATATTCATTTATCTAATATCAAAGTCTCACACTCAGTCTTTCTCTCATTTCAGTTTGATTGTTGACAAACTGAACGGTTTGTATTACAGTCTAGTCCAACTTAACTGAATCAACCATCTGGTACAATTATAGCTATTCTGAACTATGCAGTTTATGAAAACTATGCAGCCCCTTCAGCAACTGAAGAATTTGAAAGTAAATTAAAACAAAATATAATTTTACATTAAATAAAAAAGTTTTAAACTTAATTAAAATAAAACATGTCTTAAATTAAAATAAGTAAACTGTCATGTTTATTAAACACATTTGGACAGTGAAGGAATGTCAGGATTCTTGCTCAGAAAAAGGATCAACATGCTCTGAAGTCAGAGCACAAAAACCTTTTTGTAACAAAATATCGATTTCTGCTGTCCCTGTATCCATACATTATTAGCAAACAAAATATCACCATGCTACACAGTATCCATTTTTCCCCCACCCCTAGTGTCACCTTTGACCTGCTAAATTGCTGTATAACTAAACGGCAAACCTTTTGTCTCAGTCATCGAAGCCTCGGCTGACTGTCCCCTGCTGCTCCATCGTGGATGTGAGGAGCACCACGGCGCTCGAGGTCCCCGACAAGGAGAACACCTTCCTGCTGCAGGTAACCGTCAACCATCGCATGTGATTCTTATGTCTACACAAACAGTCACCTGCCGGCCGCTCAGTGCAATTAGATGCGTGTATGCAATGTGCAGAATGTCTCAGAAAGCTAAAGGTGGCTGAAGGTGTACCACATGACCACAGGCCGCTTCATTGTTTTAGCCGCAGGAAATAAACCAGCAGGAAGAATGTGACGTGCGAGTGAAAGCAGGGTTTTTATGTCTGTGGAACGTAAATGTGGTGAAGCTGAGCATCGATGGACTCGGAGCACCATCAGTGCACAGTGGGGGTGGGGGGGTTTCCACTGTGCAACTAATCTGTTGGGAACGAGGGGGAGGGGCCTAAACTGATGTTAGGAATCGAAGCGGTGGCGTTTTCATACATGAAGGTTTCACTGACACATGAAGCGTCCTCTTTCTGCTCTCAGCTGGACGGGACGACGCAGTACGTGATCGAGACGCGAGACGCCGTTCAGATGAGGGCGTGGCTCAGTGACATCAGGAACGGCATCTGTCTCAGGTGAGCAAACACAAAGCAGCAGTGGCATGCTGCCTGACCAGCTCCATGTGTGGGTGTGGCTATAACTGCGTTCTCCTCCCACAGTGAACAGGAAGATGCCGAGGGTGTGTGCGGGGCGCCGTTGGACATCAGCGGGACACCTGAGATCGGTGACCGCCTTTCACAAGGTGAGCGTGGAGTGTGAGTTTACTGAACCTAGACCCCCCGATGTGGGCGGAGCTTCTGTTCATGTACGTCTAACACACATTGCATAAAAGCGTTTGACCATCTGCGCTCGTTTCTGCACATCAGTGTGTTATGGCGGGATCGGCGGCTCCTCTCCTCTCATGGATCCTCTCCCGCCCGAGCTGCCACCTCGAGCGCCTCTCGATGAACCAGATGGCCGGATTCACGGAGGGGGCGGGGCTAGTCTGGGCACGCCGTTTGCTGAGACGCCAGACGCCACAGGTGAGCCTGACCCAGAGATTTGTTTTATTTTTTCAAAAATATTTCTGACGCCTGAAGAACTCTGATGCATCTGAACACGTGTGAGCCACGTCCAGCTGTAGCCTCTGTTTCAGGTGGCGTGCTGTACGTGTGTCACGTGGTCACGTGTGCAACATGTAATGATGTCACACATACATCAGGATACCTGCACAAACAGTTGAATCAGCTTTGCTAAATGTGGAGTAGATTCTTGTCTCTGTAGAGGTTTGTTGGGTGATGGCGGTGTATCGATGCTGTGATGTCACAGCGTGATGATGTTTACACAAACCCTTCCTCCACCCAGGGTCTTTCCTGTTCTCTGACGTGACGCCGGTTGAGGCGGTGGAGCACCCGCTCAGCGAGTGTCAGTGGTTCCACGGCACGCTGTCTCGCCTCAAAGCCGCTCAGCTGGTGCTGGCTGGAGGCCCGGCGAGCCACGGCGTCTTTCTGGTCCGTCAAAGCGAGACGCGGCGCGGAGAATACGTCCTCACCTTCAACTTCCAGGGAAAAGCCAAGGTGAGGCGAGAGCATCCCGGCAGATGTTAGTCTGGATCTCTTATCCGTGCTGTTTGACGAGCTGGTTCACGTTTGTGTGGCGTGATGATGCGTACGCTTTAAACGTGTCGTTGCCTTCTTCCCCGCAGCACCTCCGCCTCTCGCTGAATGAGGACGGTCAGTGTCGAGTGCAGCACCTGTGGTTCCAGTCCATCTTCGACATGCTCGAGCACTTCCGCGTGCACCCGATCCCCCTGGAGTCCGGCGGCGCCTCCGACGTCACGCTCATCAGCTTCGTGGGCGCTACCGCCATACGGCAGCCAGGTACGAGTGAGAACGCCAGGTGTTCCCGGCGACCAATGACAAATCAGACGAGACTTAAATGAGTTTGAATCTTTGATCATCTAACAACTTATGACATCACTGATACTGTGTCACCATTTCCAGAAATGATTATTCGTTGGAATACTGGCGTTCCTGTTCTTGGAATTTCCATTTAAAATTAAACTGGATGAGAAGTGAATTTAAAGGAGCTCTGAGGAGGCGGCGAGGGGTTGCAAAGCAACTTGCAGATGTGCAGCTGCTGGAAAAGTAGGCGCTGTCTCCCGTGGTCGCGTAGCAACCGTGTTAAGTTGCACTGAGTTGAAACTGCTCAGTCAGGTGTGCCGACACCTGCAGACCTGCCATCTGCCCGCGTCACGTTAGTAACACGTCATGTGTTCCCTCCTTCCTGCAGACTACTTCCTGTTCTGTTCATGTGTAAACATCTTCATGTCTGCTGGGATATTTATTATACCAACGTTCATGTCCGGCCAGTAAAGTCTCCAGATGAAATATTTTAAAAGTTGCTGGTTAATTGCTAAATTTAAAACGTCCTGACAGCTGTGACCTCGCTGTGACCTCGCTGTGACCTCAGCCTGGCAGCAGGAAGTGTCACCTGCTGAAAATAAGATGCTGGAGTTTTATTCTCAGCTAAAAAAGCTTTAACGACAGCGCGAGTGGGACGGGGAAACCGATCCAGAATCAGAGCCTGAAAACATTGTTTGGGTGGTTTGATCAAACGGGAGTGCCGTCACACCTGTGAGGAGAAGCTCCGCCCACCTCCACCCCTGCTCCATCTGTCCTGTGTTACTGCACCCATCGCTGTTCTGACCTCTCTGTTGTTGTCTTGTATCCGTTGGCTCGCCCCTTGCAGGCCGGGACAGGGCGGGCAGTCGGCCTACAGCCTGTGATGTCATCACCACGCGCCATCCTGACTCTCCATCAACCCCCATCTCTGACTGTGTGTAAGTGAGACCGGACTCGGCTGAGCGAGCGAGGAAGTGAATGAACGAATGATGTGTTTGGGTTTTAGTTTGGCTCTGGTCATGTGACACTCCACAGCCAATCAGGAGAGAGTTCATTTTTAATTTCCTGTTTACTTTAAAGGTGGCTGTACTGGGGGAGGGGAGGGGGGATTTTTAGGATAACTGCCCAAAATTTAAAAGAAAACTTTGAATATTTTTGTGGGAAAAACTGAGTTTAGAAGAAAACAGGTGAGTTTAAGAGCGAACGACATTTATAAACCCTGAGTGGATGAGCGGTCATGTGACCTGTTAGCAGGAGTGAGTGTGTGTGTGTGTGTGTGTGTGTGTGTGTGTGTGTGTGTGTGTGTGTGTGTGTGTGTGTGTGTGTGTGTGTGTGTCCTTGAATTGGACTGCCTCCATGACTCCCATGGACTTGACGACCGCTGACTCCTCCCACCTAACCAGCCACTCACTGTCGTCTCTCTTTGTCTCCCACCTCTCATCTTCCTCTCCTCCGACTGTTTCACTTTCGGCCTTATTTCCTCCTCTTCCTCCCCCCTCCTCCTCATCCTCCTCCTCTTCTGCCTTTATTTACACTCTTCTCCCTCTCTTACCCCCTTCCCCTTTTCTTCCTTTTCTCCTCCTCTCCTCTGTCCTTGCAGACTTGACCAGCAGACCCCGTAGCCCTCCTCAGCCTCCTCCCTTGCCGCCGGGCCGCCCCCCGCCCCCGACTCCGCCCCAGGAGAGAGGAAATGAAATGGAGGTTGGAGGAGCAGTAGCGGTGTCGGCAGTGACGGCCACAACCACGGGAGGAGGAGGAAGCGGAGGAAGTGGAGGCGGTAGCGGAGGCGGCGTGGAGGACTGGGAGGAGAGGGACAGGGACACGCCTCTCCGCCAACTAGAAGCTGCAGACGGAGAAGAGAGGGAGGGAGCGAGGGTGCCCCGAGCCATCGATAACCAGTACTCCTTCTTCTGATGGAGGAGGAGGCGTTTGTGTGTTTGAGTGTGCGTGAACGTTGGATTGGATGAGGCGGCGTACATCATAGCCATTCATAACCAGTATTTTAATTTTGTTAGCGAGGAGGAGGGGGAGGAGTCAAAGTACTAACACTATGTGAGAGAGAGACGTGGAGGCGGGTGAGCGCAGCTTCACGACACTAACGAGCGGTACATTTCTTTATAGCCAGATAAGCTTTGTTTTGTTTTGCCGGTACGCCTCGCAGCAGGCTCCGCCCTGTGACGCCAGCAGACCCGACGATACCTCACAGCGGTCCTGTCAGGACGGCGCACGCCAGCCAGAGGCCAAACATACTACAGATTCCTGCTCTGGCAGCCAGACCCGAAATATCGCGGCGCCGCAGCAAACCGAAAGTTGAATAAATGTAGTTTCTGCAGCCGCGCTCGGCCAGGTAGCAGTTTCTAAGCCCCCACACTAACACTTAAACTCCGCCCACACAACATGTGACTACAGATGATAACACTAAAGCCACTGTTTACGTTCACTGCTTCACTTTCACAGCTCGTAGTTTAAATGGTGGAATCACGTTTTTCCTCAAATACAGTTTTTGTTTTTTAGCGTCGTCAGGACGCCGAGGTGCACGTTGTCGTTTCACTGTGGCGCTCTCACTGAGCTGACGGTACGTTCAGCTGCTGCTATTATTTATTCTAAACGCCTTTAAAACAACACGATGGTGACGTCTGCACCGGGATGTTTGTTTGGTGATGATCGGATCAAAGGAGAAACGCTGACTGAATGTGAGGCGCCGCAGGCTGACGCCTTCATGACAGATTTACGTTCATTAGTTCTTGGTTGAGCACATTTTGGGCTGTTTTATTTTCACTTTTGGACACAAATCGGTGCGTTAACTTTTTTTATTTTAAACGTCGTTATTGCCAGTGTGACTGTAACGATACTCGCTGCTGTTGGACTGAGTCCACCAATCATCACCTTCATCACGGGGGGGCGGGGCAATGTTCGGTGAGCTGCTCGTCACTTCCTTTAAAGTATCACGTGTGTTTAGTTTGGCCTGTGGTGTCGGCATCGTTCTCGTGGACTCGTGAGCATTAAAATGGCTTTCTTTTAGCTTAACGTCAGACTTTCTTGACTCGTACGTCTTTAAAAAAACGTTCCTCAGTCTTAAACGGACATTTTTAAGCTGAGTCTGAGTTCGTCAGCATTAAAACATCAGATGTCATCAGTGGCGTTTGGTGCAGCTCAGATTTTTGTTTTTCAAATTTAAATGCAGTTTTTGAGACTTTTAATAAAATTTTAATAAAGCCATAAATTGGCACATTTACAAAATTTAATTACATTTTATTTATATAGCACCAAATCACAACAGTCGCCTCACCGCACGTTACATTGTGATGCATTCATGAGGTGACGAATAAAATCGTAACGTTTCCCTGCAGCGTCACGACTGTTTTAAATTAAACGTGTCCCAGGCCTGTGCAGCAGCGCGCTGACGGCTACGGAAACTCCTTAACTTTTTTATTTTTAATTGAATCACAGCAGGATTCCTGTAGAGCAGAGGGCTCAAACTCCTCGTCCACCGTGGGCCACGTGGAGCCCACTGTGACTTTAAGTGGGCGGGGTCAGTGAGACTCCTTTCAGTGTAAGAAAGTGTAACCATGTTTAAAAACACCGACATGTTACTGTAAGGAAAAAGCGCACATTCAGCAGCGTGTCTGTTTTTCTACACGTTACGCTGACGTCGGCGTGCACGTGTCGACGCTGACGTCGGCGTGCACGTGTCGACGCTGACGTCGGCGTTTCTGTAGCAGTTACTGAAGACGCCGAGCTGTTCTCATTTCAGTTTCACGTGATTGGCCGCGGTCATTATCAGCAGGGAAAGCTGTAAAACTCAAATCTACACCACCTCCACCTTCTCCAAAAGCCTCCAGTGGGCCAGATATGACTCTGCTGGGCCACTCCTGGCCCCCGGGCCTTATGTTTGACACCCCTGATTTAGAGTGATATTTAGTTTTATTAATTTTTCTCACTAGTGACCGTTCAGGCCTCGAATGATGTCACTGCACGTCGTAAATAACGACGTGCAGTGACATCATGTGCCCCCCCCCCCCCCCCCCCCTCGTGCTGCGCAATCAGTCGCACCTTTGAGACGAACGTCCTGAGCAGTAAAGTTTTACTTTTAAAGAGTTTGGTTTGGCGCCGCCTGAGAGGAGACGGGTCGGGTCTGGATCAGGCAGGAAACATTTACCTCAGTCACTCAGCAGCATCACTCGGTTTAAATGTCTCTCTCTCTTTCTCTCTCGCTTTTTCTCTGCGACGCTCAGAGTCTGATCTCAGAGCTGATGGTTCAGCACCGATAAGATGGAAACAATAATCCTGAGGGTCAGAGTGATAGTATTACATTTGTCTTTGTTACGCTTCATGTTCCGACTCATCTTGTGGTTCAGTTCAGATGTTTGTGCCTTTTTACGTTTGGGGATAAAAAGGAACGATGACGATATAGGACTCGTTGTGCAGGTGGCGGGATCCCTCGCCCTTTTCAATCTGCCCCCCCCCTCCTCCTCCTCTGCCTCGTCCTGCATCATTAAAATTATAGCAGCAAATGTCGATGAAATACTTTTTCTCCTTGTGCCTTTCTGTGTCGTCTCATCACCTCTGCCTGCATCTGTCGCTCGGTTCATTTACTCATGTCATAGCCCACCCAGTCTCGCTCTGCTTTCCTTTGCTCGTGTACTCGTCTGATCATCATCATCGCCATCATCATCATCATGTTCTGTGTCCTTTTCTCAGTTTCAGAACTCTTTGTGCCTTTCTCTGTCTCTTTCTCTCTTTGCTGGGACCGTGTGTTTGAAGCCGGACGGCAGCGTCTGTCTGGCCTGTGTGGTTAGTTTCAGGTACTACATTGAATTTAATGATAATGATATAATATAAATATAGTGAAACGTACTGCTCTGTGTCTGTGGTCTTTTTTTAAAACCTTTCCTGGGGTGTTGTAGTTTTATTAAAAGCTGATCAAATACTGGAGTCGGGTTCATCCACCTTTAAAAAGCTGACAAAATAATTGTCTGAAATTTTCTTAAAAGTTGCTCCACAGCAGATTTAAGACCAGATGATCAAAATCCCAGCAGTATATTTAATCATGTAAATCAGTGTTTTACTGATTTAATCTCACTTGTTTTACGTTATTCCTTCATTACATTTAATCGTAGAATGTAGTTGCAGTGGCTGACACCAGGGGGCGCTACAATTGTGCACTGTTTTGGCTAAAAACCATTAGGTGGATGTACTGTTTTAGCATCACAGACTAAGATACCTGCTAATTAACACTTTCATGCATTATGACAATCTGGATTGGTGAAAGTATTTTTATTCATATTTAGGCATGAAAAAGATTTCTAAACTTCATTTTGTTTAAACATGCTTTTCAAAGACTTTTACAACATCACCTTTGGAGTGGGTGCCAGGTGTGGAGTGACATCAGTGTCCAATGTAGTGGTTTATGTGAAAGTATACCATCAACACTGACAAAGCTATTCAAAGGCTGTTTGCTTGTAACTGTAGTGACCACTGTGTGAAACGGTTAAATAACATCCAATCAAATCCAGCAGTTTCACAGCCTTTAGTACAGTGACCTCACAGCAGCCATATTATTGGTCAAAGGGCTCCGACAGCACAAACATGGTCCAGAGGTCCAGTTCAGGTGAAGCGAGCAGCTACAGCTGCCTTTCACCTCTCGGTTTGCCTCTGGTGGATGTTGCAGGAACTGCAGATTTCTGAGCTTCTAGAGGAGCTGCTGTATATCATTTTATATCAGCATTTGTATATCGCTTACCACCGGGCCCTCTGACCACCACCAGCAGGCAAACATGGGGTTAGTATCTTAGCCCAAGGATATTTGACATGCAGCCAGGAGGCAGCCTGGGATCGAACCACCGACCTTCTGATTAGTGGCTGACCTGCTCTGCCACCTGAGCTACAGCCACTCATATATTATACTGCCTCTTCCTCATTTAAAAAAAAAAAAAAAAAAAAAAAAAAGCAAAAAAAATGATGTCAACCGCCACTGATTTGATCCGCTGAGTTCATTATTTATTTTTCTTTGTTTTGGTTTTAGTCATACAAAGCAAATGATTAGGTTTTAAATTCCCTTTTTGGAGTCCAGTCAGAGGTTTTAATGATTTGTTGTTTAGGCAAGACGGTCTTCAAGATGGACATGGGTGTATTTGTACCGTCGTGATCTCAAAATGATAAGATGTAAGGAACAATCTGGAGTCCATGATGATGAGAGGTGTGATGCGAACAACCTGAGGTGGTACTGGATAATATTACAGCTCACTTTTAGACATGGGCGCAAAGTGCTTCAATAAATCTGAACTTCACTGAAAGGTGCATTACTTTAAAGTCGATTCTGGATGAAAGCCAGTGAAGGACGACTGAACCGGCTCTCAGGTTTGTACTTTTTTGCTTGTTTTTGTTTTTTACTGTCGCGAAGTTAAAAACTAAACAAAAACAAAACGCACGCGAGAGTCGATGTAACGTTACTTAAACAGGGTGACGTATGATTGACAGGAACTCTAATCAATGAGGAAACGACGGCGACAAAAACCAACGAATCGGTTGCCTAATGTAGATAAGTGGGCGGGGTTTGCGTTTAGTGCGCTCGTTTTAATTACCGGGGTGGGCCTGGTGAGTAGGGACGTAGCGTGGAATTTGCCGCGTCAGGGCAGCTGAGCGCTTACGTCACAGGGATGGTCATTTACACGCAGTCCAAGCTGCTCCGCTCATGATCGCGTTCGTTTGAATTTGAACTGGAATCCGTGGATCGGGCCGCCCGCCACAGTGGGGCCGCATCACGTGGGCGGCGGGACCCGGGTGCGGTAAATCGAGCGCACCTGGCGCTGTTTTGTTGTTGTTTTCCAGGTGCGCCGTGTTCGGCCTGTCAAACCGCGTGACTTCGTACCGGGACGACAACACCGGAGTAACGGGGATGCACGTGACTAAAAAGTATTATTTACACGCTAAGCCTCGTGCACGTGTCACTCTGGCCATTTGTGGCGGTTCGTTTGTGTAAAAGTCGCCGTGTCCGTGAGCTAGCGCCGTTAGCCTGCTGCGCTAGCTTACTTTACGATTCTGCGGTAAAACTGCGCCACCTTTGCGGGACGGCGCCGTGTGTGCGGGCAGGGCCAGATCATTGCATGCTAGGCTTCCGCTGCTTTGGCGGCTTTTTGCAGAGGCGGACTCTTTGATGTCATTGTTCGCACAGAGGACGTTTTACCTGTAATCTGTCTACCTGACGCTTTCCCCTCCTTTTTCAGGAGCAGGAGCACCATGAAGCCACCTCCACTGACGCAGTCTCCTCCTGTGCGCAGCTCTGTAAGTACAGGTGACTGCTGGTCTCGGACAGGTGTGTCTGGTCAGCTGACACGCTGAATAAAAGACTTTATTATGAAACTCCAAAATAATCATCACAGGCTCAGATGTGGAAGCTTGTTTCTGCCACTGAAACGTCTTTTTTCCATCCATTTTCTTCCATTTATCCAATTCAGGATTGTGTTTGACCATGTTTGCTCTCATAGGCCGGGAGGTGGGGTACACCTGGACAGGTAGGCAGTCTGTCAGGGCTCGTTAACCTTAAATCTCTGGCCTGTGGAGAACTCAGACTGGGACAGGTTGGGTTAGCGTCTCAACCTTTAACGTTTTCTTCTCTCAAACAATAAAACAACTTGTGGATGTTTGAAACGTGTTTTCATTGGTGGACTCGAGCTGTCAGCTGACACTTCAGCCGCTGTATTTAATGAAACGTGTACTTTTCCCACCTGACCCCTCGCAACCAGCTGACTTTACCTGCACCTTAAGTATGACGTGCTCTCACGCCTCACCTGTATCTGCAGGTATTTGAAGGCGTCTACAACAACGCGCGCATGCTTCACTTCCTCACAGCGGTGGTGGTGAGTCCGCTTCTGCCTTTTTCTTTCTGCTTGGTGTTTTTTGGCTGAATGATGCGCTGAAGCGTCCTCTCTGCTGCTTCCAGGGCTCCACCTGCGACGTGAGAGTGAAAAATGGTGCCGTGTACGAGGGGATCTTCAAGACGCTGAGCTCGCAGGTGACTCTTTTAAAACAGCTGATATTTTGACCTTCCCAGGGGTTCAGACACTCGGCTCTCTCCTGTCTGTGTCTGAGTCTTGAGGCGACTTTTGTTGTGATTTGGCGCTATATAAATAAAATTGAATTGAATTGAATTGAGTCTGCTCCCGTTGGAGGTCTCTTCCTGTTAAAAGGGAGTTCTTCTTCCCCACTGTCACCAAGTCCTGCCCTTAGTGGGGGTTTGTCTTTACCATCACTGAGTCTTTACTTGATGCATCAAACACGCCTGCAGAAGCTTCACTGGTTAAATGGCTGTAATCTGTCTGCATGTGTCAGTGTGAGCTGGCTGTGGATGCTGTTCACAAAGTGAGTGACGGAGGAGGAGGAGGGGGCCAGCCCTCTGCTCCCAGGATCGAGGATGTTACTGACACCATGATCTTCAGCCCCGCTGACCTCGTCACTATGACGTGCCGGGACGTCGACTTGACCTTTGCCGTCAGAGGTAACCGGGCTCCGCCCACGTTTAGATTAGAGCTGCATCTATTTTCTTTAAAAACAAAGATCAGGATAACGCCGCTGATCATAACTGGGTAACGTGATGATCAGCGGCGCGTTAAATGGTTTGTGCGTCGATGCTGCAGAGATGAAGGATCTGAAGTAGTCGCACCAAAGCCTGATTTGTTTTGTGTCTGCAGACTCGTTCACGGACTCGGCCATCGGCTCGTCGCGGCTGAACGGGGAGCACCGGGAGAAGGTGCTGCAGCGGTGGGACGGGGATGGAAACGGAGACGGCTTTGACCTGGAGTCGGACACGGTGAGGAAGCTTTGAATTTACGAAGGGAAAGTTTTACGCTGACCCGCAGCACCCCCTATGCTCTTACTGACCTCTACTGCTGCCTCTGGTGGACGTTAGAGGAACTGCAGCTTCTCTCACAGCTGAACAGACGATTTCACAATAATAATTTCTCACTGAAATGTTTGAAAACCAACGACACAAATCAGATGGACTCTTACCTGTAAATCTCAAACGTGCAGTTTTATTAACAAATGAAGCAGAATTTTATTATTTATTTCAAACTGATGCGTTTGGCTCGTCAGCGCCGCCCTGCTGATTTTGAAGATATTTTCCTGTTGGGTTCACGTGGAGTACCTCGCTGAAATCGTCTCCGATTCATTCGTTTTTTTCCCCTTTGTGTCAGTCGAACGGCTGGGACGCCAATGAGATGTTCAAGTTTAACGAGGAAGCGTACGGCGTGAAGTCGACCTACGACTCGAGCCTCTCCATGTACACGTAAGCAAACAAACCTTTTCAGCTTCACCAGCTGCGTCTGCCAGACGTGAAATATAAAAATGTTCACATGTTGTGAAGCGTCGGCTGCCACAGATTTTAAATGAGGGTCTCTCCTTCCTTCTGTCACGCTTTTCCCAGCATGCCTTTGCAGAGGGGGAACTTGGAGGTGTACCGGCAGCGGGAGGCGAGGGCGACGCAGCTAGCCAGTGAGATCGAGAGCAGCCTGCAGTACCGCCGCCGCGTCTCCTTGGAGAACGACGAGGGAAGGAGCGAGGAGGACAAGTACAGCTCGGTGGTCCGAGAGGAGAGGACGAGCCCTGGGTTCAGCTCCACGAGCAGGTAACGGGAACGCGGCGCACCTGGCGAGGCAGAAAATAATAAAACATTTTAAAAGTGACAAACTTTGCCTGAATTTACCTCAGAAATTCCCAAGAAGTTTTCCCGACCTGAAGCTGCTCTCGCTTCCTGTTTCCCAGGGAGGCGAAGTACGTCCCCCTCCCTCAGAGGGCTCGAGAGATTGGCCCGTCTGCCAGCAGCGTCAGACCCGCGGCCTCCGGCCGAGCGGCGCCGCCTCCCTCCAGACACCTCCCGCCCAGCTGCTCCTCCCCCAAACCATCCTCTGATAGGAGCAGCCCCATGTCTGTCAGGAGCGCCTGCTCTCCCAGCCAATCACGGAGCAGCCCGCCCGCCGCCAGCAGCCCGCCCCACACCAACAACGTTCTTCCACACTCGCGCTCGCACCCGCAGGCGCTAACCGACACCTCGCGCTCGTCCGTAAACGGCGGTACGAAGCTTCTGTGTGTGTGGAGCAGCTCCCTCTTGTGGTCACATGATGCACTAACGTCTGTTTGATCGTCTCCTTCAGTTTCATCCAGAATGTCTCCGAAATCCCTGCAGAGATTCCAGAGCAACAGAACGCTGCGGAGCCCCAACTCCCAGTCCACGCCAGCAGGTACCGCACGAGCACACACACGCATGCGCACACACACGCATGCACTCACGCACACAAACGCACACACACACACACAAAAGGGAATAAAAGCTGAGCTTCCTCCTTCCTTCCTCCTGGACGCTCACCTGTTCCTCCTCTTCCTCGTCCTTCAGCATCTCGCGCTCTGAAACCAGACGCCCCTCCCCAGGATCCTCCGTCTGTCGACCCCGGTTCCTCCTCCCTTTCCACTGTCACCATGGCGACCACCACCAAACCCACTGGCCCCACCCCCCTCTTCCCCGTGGACGGTGAGCTGATGTTTGATTTGTGTCGCGTGCAGCGCCGCGTGCGTGTCGCTCACGCTGTGTGAAACCTGTGCTAACGTGTTCCTCTGCAGTGAGCGAAGTCCTGGGCAACGCCGCCAAAGAGCCGCCTGAAGGTCCGCCCACTCCACAGGACGCCAAGAACAGCAAAGGTACAGAAAGCTCCACCCGCCTGCCTCTGCCTGCGTCTGCCCTCCTCACGCCGCCTCTCTTCCTGTTCGCAGCTCCGTCCGTGACGCAGAGGTCTCAGCTGGAGGAGCTGCGCAAGTTTGGCAAAGAGTTCAGGGTAACCACGGTGATGTCACATGATGTCACCTGTTGTGATGTCATTTTAAAAAATGACAGAAACGTCTGCAGCCGTTGGTCTCACCTCGAGGTCTTCCTCTTTGTCCCTCAGCTGCAGGCGAGCTCCTCCCCTTTGGCGAGCCCCGCCTCTGTAGACCCCCTTCAGGACAGCCCCACCCCGTCCACGGAGTGTTCCTCCTCCTCCTCCTTGTCGTCCCCCAGCCCACCGAGGCCTGTCATGGCTACAGAGGTAGCTCCACCCATCTCGGCACCTGCTGCCCTGCTGCCTGCAGCTCCGCCCGGCCCCCGCTCGCCGACCGCGACCCCGATCGGAGGAGAGCTGAGCGGCGAGCGAGCGGAGACGGCGACGCCGACTGCTGCGTGAGTGAAGCGAGTAGCAAATGTAAATGTGATGGCGCCGTGACACGTGTTCACGCGTCTCTGTGATGTTTTCAGGCAGGTGAAAAACTCGACGCTGAATCCGAACGCCAAAGAGTTCCTCCCCGTGAAAGGAAACGCGGTAAGTCCGAGCTCGCGCCCCAATCGTGTGCTTCGTGCAGACTTCTCAAACACGCCGCTCGTTCTGACTTGCAGAAACCCGCCTCGAACCCCGTCCCGCCTCGGCCGACCCCGCCCAGCCCCGCGCTGGTCCTCCCAGGCCCGGGACAGCCAGGAGGAGGGGCCATCTACAGCAGCCCACCTGCACACTACCTGTCCTACATCTCCCCCCTCCCCCTGCAGGGACACTCCATCCAGGTGTGTTTTTATTTAACTGTCTCAGGGGGCGGGGTTAGTGACCACACTGATGTAACGGCGTCCTCGTCTCCTCCTCAGGCTCCGCAGCTGTATCAGTACACCGTGTCGACCATCAGTCAGGGGAAGTACGCCAGACCCAAAGGTACACGCCGCACTCACGCCTTCACGTCCCTGTGAGGACGAAACGGCGCTTTTCTTTTCCTGCGCCGCTTCCTCCAGTTCAGATCAGGACGCCGTGCGTCTGTTAGTCCTGCAGTTTGATCGTTGGACGTTCAGATTTATTGAGGTTGAGTTCAGTGATCATGGTGTACGTTAGTGACCTCGTGGGTTCTTCTGCTCCAGGGTTGGTCGGGGGTCCGCGCCCGGAGCACCACGGCTCCCCGGCCTCCTCCATGATCTCGGCCTCGGCAGCGGCGCCCCAGCTGGTGGCGTCTTACCCCCAGTCCTACCTGCAGTACAGTCAGGTGATCCAGGCCTTGCCCCCACACTTCCACGGACAGGTGAGTGCAGCATGCTCTGTCCTGTGAGGTGTTATCGTGCAGTCGTCACAAAACGCCGGCCGCTCGCTTACTGCTGATGTGTCTGCGGCGTTTACGGAAACGTTTACAGGAAGTTCACGTTTCGTCTGTTGTGCTGACTTTGTCCTCTCTCTTCAATCACAGCCGATCTACTCGATGCTGCAGGGAGCGAGGATGCTGACCTCCGGGGCCGCTCAGCCGCTCGGGCCTCCGGGCCCCCAGTTCCCCGGGCAGGCTGACGGCCCGCCGGGCCCCCAGCAGGCCATGTACGGTAAGAGAGCTTCAAACACAAATTTATCTCCTTTTGTTTCACATGCAGCTCAGAGTTGCTGCTGAATAACAAGTAAATATTTACTGTAAAGAAGAAGATTCAGTCTGAACGTGTCTGAACAGGACGTTTACAGACTCTGAGGATCTTCACAGACGACTCGACGTCTTTGTGCTTCACACAGATTCGAGAGCTCCGACTGTTCGACTCCTCTGAGATGACGCTGACATCAACACATCAGGAATAATATCAGAGTAGAGATGAGCTCAAATACATGCAGAAGAGTGTAGGCAGGGTGGAGTGGGCGGGGCAGGGTGGAGTGGGTGGGGACGGCAGGTTATTGTGAGAACCCCACCCAGTCAGGTGCTTCACCTCCTCCCTACAGTCTCTCACTGTGGTGTTGGTGGAGAGAGGGGGTTCAGGAGGAGGGTGGAGGAGACCTGTTGGGGTTTCTGTATCAGGATCTGGGCTGACCTCGTCAGTCTTCACTCTCAGAGCATCCAGGGGCCAGACTGGACCCTCAGACAGTCAGAAATATTATAATTCAGATCAGGACATTTACATATTTTTGTATCTATAAAAAGGAAGCTGACACTTTCCAGACTTTATCAAAGGTGTGAGCGTCACAGCAGAGGCCTTTGTGTCAAAGCAGCTGAAGATAAAACACAAAAACATGAAGGAGATTTTCCTGTTCTGGATTTTATAAAAATATTCTGCAGTCGATCAAAAACAAAAGAAAACCATTAATCAGCACATGAACATCACCTCTGAGGTTACAGCAGTTTTATTACAGACACGGTGTTTTGCATTTTGTATAATTTTAAAAATTTCAGTATTGAACAGCAAAAATTAGGTTTTCTTTTCGGAAGTAAGTAAAAGGCCGACAGCCTGTAAACATATGTGAAGCGTAGTTTGGATCTTCTTTTGCTGCTGGTTCGGTCAATATTGTTTGGAGAGATAAACTAACAGCTTCAGAATCAGCACAAAAAGGGCGTGAACACAAAGCTCGACCCGCCGAAACATCAGGATCAGCGAGCTGTCGGCGTTCAGCCTCGACCGTGTCCGTGCCGTCGGTGAGAAAGTCACATCTCACTGATCCTGATGCGTCGGCGGGTCGAGCTTTGTGTTCACGTCTCTGTGCAGAATCCTGTTCCTGCTCTCAGTTACTGTTTTACTGTTTGGTGCTTGTTGAAGTTTTGTGAGGTTTAACCTGAGATTCTGAAATTTCTGGCAAAATAAAATTATATTAAAAAAATCGATCCAAGACAGAATCGATTATTAAAACCCGCCCCTAGTTTAAACCAGACTTTGACCACCAGGGGGCAGCGTTTTAGAGCAGATCGTAGATGTGCACTCTTTGTTCGATCCCCGTTTCCTCAGGCTGCTGTTGTAAATAAGATGCTTGTTATTTGTCTGCTTAAGTAAAGGTTAAAGGTCACTGCGCCATCTTGTGCTTAGATGATGACGTCATCGTGGACGTTTCCTCTGTGGAAACTCTTTAAACAGTGACTGGTTTGACTCACCTGTGTTCATCCTTCCTCCTCTCTCAGCTCCTCAGTCCATCCATGCTCACCACTCGGGCTCCCTCCATCCTCCTCAGCCCTCCAGCACACCCACTGGGAGTCACCCCCCACCCCAGCACACGGCCCCCAGCCCAGGACACGCTCAGGTGGGTGCACTCTGACGCCAGCGATGACTAATCCATCGAATCTGAAGCTTCTGTTCAAAGTCAGGAGAAACTGTGGATAACGCCGACGTCAGGTTTGTTTTTCTAATAAATGTATTTGATTCGCTCCTCAGGTGAGTCAGGGCGCTTCTCAACCTCAGTCCTTGTTTCACTCCGGAGGTCTGTCGGCTCCCACGCCCCCTAACCTGCCGCCGGGCCACGGCTCGCCGCAGGCCGCCTACGCCATGCAGGGATACGGCCTGCCCACGCCCCAGCAGCTGACCCACGGCTTCCCGTCAATCAGCCAGCTCACACAGGTGAACAGGAAGAGCACCTGAGATAAACCGAACATGGAGGCGTTTCTGCCGCTTTAACCGTTTTTAGATTCATGTGTGAGAATAAGTCAGCTGTTCTCCCCGTGTGTTAGCAGAGGTAAACCTGGAGTTCTGGAGGGTTTATCAGCCAAAATAAAAACATTTATATTAATCAGCTGATTAATAACAGGGAGGTTTCTTTCATCCTTGGAGCTCGGCGCCCCCTGCTGTCCGATTGAAGCTTCTCACTTTTCTGTTTGTCCTCTGCAGGCTCACTTAACGGGCGGCATGTCGGGACCACACCACGCCGCCGGCCACGGCCCCCCGCCTGTCATGCTGCACTACGCCCCCCCTCAGCAGGGTGCCGGCTCCAACCCCCAGCACGGCCCGCCGCCCCAGCAGGGGGCGCCGCAGCACTTCTACATCGGACCCGGTCAAGGTGAGGGGAACAAACCTCCCACAGATGAAATCTCAGCTCCTCAGCAGAAACTTTGGTGCTGAGCAAACAAGTCGAAGGTCGGGGGGGTTGTTGTTCACTGAATCATTAGTAAATGAATCAAATCAATGATAATTAGCCTAATCCATCGGCGCCATCGAGCAGGAGACGGTTGGCTCCAGTTGGCGCTCTGGCCTGAATTCCAGCGATCCGGGCTGTGAGGATTTAATCCGAGCTTTTGTGTTTCGTGTCTTCCAGCTGTCCAGGTCCAGGCTCACCCCGCCCAGCAGCTGTCCTTCCATCCGTCTGCCAACTGAAGCCGACAGCGGCGGCGCCTCCACCTCGTAACATTCCCCGCACGCCTGACACGAGTCGATGTTCTCACCTGGATGTTTTTTAAAAAGCAGATCAGACGGAAACGCCTCGCGCGAGGCGAAGTTTCTCGATTTTTAACACGTAGGCAGAGACCGTCTGTACACACGGACATGAAACTGGACTGAAGACGTTCAAACTGGTGGAAACTTTGTGTCCCATTCTTCCTCTGTCCTTTTTACAGACGAAACCAGTTCATTATTAATAAAAGCACTGAAAACGCTTCAGCCTCCGTGAAGAGTTTGATTCACTGTAACCTGCAGCTGGGCGCCGATAGAGTCAGACACAGATTCAGGTTTTCTTTAAAACGTTTAATTTGTAGTTCTTTAAAAAACATTTGTAGTTCTCACACTCAGGTTTTTACAGAGACGACAGCAACTGCACATAAATACATGAAAAACACTGGATGATGAGAACGTTCTCAGGAGGTGTCATCAAAGTAAAGCTCAAACATGGCGCCCCTCGTGACGCGAGGCGTGTGAAAGGACGAGTTAACCAATGAAATAAAACCTAACGTATTTAAGTCAACTATTTAAAAAAGAGAAAAAGCTCTGAGTCAGAGTCACTGGAGAGAAACTGATCTGACGCCTCCTCGCACTGCTGCATTCGTCGCTGCTACAAAAGCGAATAACAGGATCCTAATTTAGTGTTCCCACCTTCATGACATAAATACTCTATGGTGTCTCTATGGTGACGCTCGGGAAACCTGCACAGCGACCAGCCGCCACACAACCAAACACTTGCTGTGTCCCAATTCAGGGTCTGCACGCTTGAAGTACGCATTTCAAGTGTGATTACGTCACCGCCACGCGACGACGGCTGTCCCAATTCGAAGTGAACTTGAAATGCATACTCCGAATGCGCCGTCGATTTCCCCAAATATCAAGCGTGGTCCGATATATCCCACAATTCATAGCGCGGCGGTGGGTGTGGATAATTTTGCCGCAAAATACGGCAGAAGGGAGCGGCCGAAAAGCGAACTGTCAAAAGTAAGTACTGAATATGACGTCACTTATTCATGTGCGAATGTTTAATAACGAAGAACATTAAAACATTGCTGTTGGCCACATGTCGGCAAAGTTATGTGACATTAGTGATGTTTGTACTTTCAGCCTCTACGTATATATCTATATCTCGATATCTATATATAGATATAGCGATATAGAGATATAGATATCTATATATCTATATCTCTATATCTATATATAGAGATATAGATGTATAGATATCTATATCTCTATATCTCTATATATAGAGAGATATAGATATCTATATAGATATAGATATATAGATATCTATATCTCTATATATAGAGATATAGACATATAGATATCTATATCTCTATATCTCTATATATCGCTATATATATATATATATATATAGAGATATAGAGATATAGAGATATAGATATCTATACATCTATATCTCTATATGTAGAGAGATATAGATATCTATATATCATAATAATCTGACAATACTATAATATTGGCCATGTTATATTTACATTACCACAGTGAGATGGTTTTAGTCTCATGAACAACATTAGCTAATTGTTATTTACTAGCTAATCTTAAATGACTGTTCGGTACAGAAATGAAGCCCTTGAATCATGTTTTACAGTCCTGTGGTCTCAGCCTCAGATACTCAACTAATCAAAGTGATGTCATGACAAAAATGAATGACCAACAAAACATTTTTTCTACTTCATTTATGTCACACAATCTCGCATTTCTCGCGGTTAGTATCATGGTTGCTAGGCAACCTGAACAGCGCGTCGAAGGCTAGACCGTCCCATTTCACAAGCCTCTCACTTCCTCACTTCTCGTACTTATAGTACGCGCTGTACGTAGTACGCGTACTTCAAGCGTGCAGACCCTGAATTGGGACACAGCAACTGACTTCCTGTTCCGGTTCCAGCCTGTAGGGGGAGCCGGTTTGAAAATGGGACGGCAGTCTACCCACTAAGGAGGAAACGAAATCGGACTGACGGTTATTACTTTAATTTATTTAAATAAGGTGACGGCTGGCGTGAGGCAGTCTGCGGTCGCTGTGATGGGCTGGCGCGATGATCGGACTCGTCTGCCGCGGGGACGCTCGGCTGGTTGTATTCTGGTTTTATTGCTCTACAAAATTGCCGAGTGTGTAATTTTGCAAACACAAATCCTCACCGTAAACAGATCACATGTCATTTCCGGTCGAGTCGCGCCGCTCCAGGTTCCCGAGTGTAACTGCAGCATAAAGGTCCAAAAACACTCCAGCAGATATTTACACAAAACCAAAGAAGCAAAACTTCCTGTTTGGACCGAGGACGCCGCTGGAACAGGATGGATTCCTCCAGAGCACGGCTGGCATTTACCTGGTTTCCAGGTATCTGATGACCAAACTGGAAGTTTCAAATGTGCAGTTTTACGCCTCCGCCTTTAAAGTCTGATCACACTGACACTGCTGAGCCTGCAGGAAGTGGGGAGGAAGGTGTTTCAGGTCTTCATCTCAGTTTCTTTTCTCAGTCGTTCAGCTTTAAAAAAGAAAAAAGAAAAAAAAACTCTGTGGTCGGACGTCGTTGTGGAGGAAGGTGAACGCTCGATGTGGCCGTCAGTGGTTGACTAGTCCCATCTGAAAAGAAGAAGACAGACTGAGCCGACGTCTCCAACGAGAAGCTGAATGTTGGCGAGTCGCTTCAACTCACAGGTTGGTTGACGTAGTTGGACTCCTCGTACTCGTCGTCGCTGCTCTGAGCGGATGAACCCGGAGTGGACGCTGAAGAAAAGACAAACATCCGACCTTTTATAACCACGTGTTTAAAAAACCAAAACATTCATGAGTTATTCTGTCACAGAGGAGGATTATCGAGGAAGCTTATTGGCTGATGACTTGTCAATCAAAAGAAGACTTTACTTTGATAAGTCGCACGTCGGGGGAAGGTACCGGATAGTTGGAGCATAGCGTCAGGTGCATGGTGCAATATACCTATTGGTGCCACGTTCTCATAGGGTTTGTCGTCGTCGTCGTCGTCTTCTTCTTCTGAGCAGAGAACAGAGGAGGCGATGCAGCGTGATTAAAAATGAATTCTGACGTTCAGACGTTTTAAAACTTGTCATACTTTCCTGTTTTGTTTTTGTTTTAAATAAAAGGAAAAGAAACGTTTGAAACGCGTTGAAGCTGAGATTCAATCGGAAAAAGAACAACGATGTTGCCTTACCATCGAGGTTCACGTAATTATGATCTGTGAAAGAGCACAAACAGCTGATGAGTCCACATTCTGTTGACTCCCCAACGTCCGTGTTTTACGACGAAGGATCCAAACTGCACCTGAACTGGGCGTCGAGGCTCGGCTCTCGATGTCCGCAGGGACTCCTTTGCTCTCCTCCGGATTGTCGGGTAACACCTCTCTGGGGAAACCACAGAAGAAGAGGAAGGTCAGTTTAGAGCGTCATCACTGAGGTGCAAACACCAGCTGGAAGCTGCACGTGGAAACCTACATGTAATTATCGTGATCGTCAACGTCCTTCTCAGGTTCTGTGGAAAAACAAAAGTCAGCTAAACATCACGTTCCTGCACACTGACATCACAGGGTCAAAGGTCAGTTTTCTTCCTGAGTTCATCCCCACAAGCCCAAGAGTTAAATCTAACAAATCCCAGATTCTAACCAGAGTCTGCAGTCCAGACCAGCTCGCCCAGTCCAAAGAGCTCAACCAGTCCACTACAACCATAACCAGGTTAAAGAGGTCCAATATTAAATCCCAGGTCCAGTTTAACTAATCTCAACGTTAAATAAATCCTAACATCTCAGAGTTAAACCTATTAAATCCAGTCTAACAGTTTCCACAAGTCTCACTGATGAATCGCTTTTGGAAGCCGAGAAGCTTCAAGTCTTGGACGTCAACACCAACAAGACAAAGTCATGAAAGTCAGTCACTAGTTTCTGTTTTTCACACAGAAATGTCACAATATTGAGATTAAAAGTAGATCTTCATCTCCCAGCTGCTTCCTTTAGAGGTCACCGCAGCGGATCATCAACCTCCACCTCCTCCAACCAACTCTGCACCAACCAGTCTAAACTTTTCAGATGTCAGTTCTGAACTGTGGCAGCCTGAGAGGTGAAACATCTCCACGAAACTCCTCTTTCCGAACTCTGAGCTGTCCCTCTGAACAAGCAACGAGCCGGTGTACTCCTGGCATAAAGTCTAATCGTGTGGCTCATCAAAAATGAGACTCAGATGGGTCTGATCCTCTGGACCACGGCTCTGTCTGTGCATCTGACTGATGCTGGGCTCGCTGTGCAAATGCAAATGGGTCTGACTGCAAAAAGAGGAGGGTGTACCCGTACCTGGATTCTCATAACTCGGGTTACTCTCTGCAGGACAGAAATGGAGCAACAGGTTTGGGTAAGAAGGTAAAACAGAAAAATACAACTTAAATAATGCGTCGTCCTTTCCAGGCTCACCAGTTTCTGTTGGGGTGTAAGGTCTGTGCTCCAGTTTGGTTGAACTGTGAAACACAAAAAAGAGATCTGTGCACATCACACAACGATTTCTAAAGCTCTGCACGCTCCCAGGAGAGCGTCTCCTGCTCGCCAACGTTCATCACCTGAACCAGGTGCGCTCATAACACAGACTTACAAAGGAAGCCGCAGGTGGGGGTCAGGTGGAGGGGTTGTAATGATGATGGGGTTCGGGGGTAGGGTCGGCTGGGCTGGAACACAGATCAGTGTTAGCTTCATCATCATCAGCATAGACATAAAGCACTCGTATCCGTTTTTAAGAGTCGTCCATCCTCGGCGAGGACAACTTTAGTTTCTCCTAAAAGCTCAAAGTCACAGTTTCAGTTTTTATTATTTCGTTTACCTCCGTGAAACCAAACCAGCAGATTACATCAGCTAGTTACACTCGTTTTCCCGATCCTCGCTGACCTGCATTGGCGTCCCATCAAACACCGCATTCATTTTAAAATACTATTGCTTACCTTTAAAATGATAAATAACATTGCTCCCAGCTAGCTTACTGAACCTCTCAGCTTGTACACTCCTAGCAGAGCACTGAGATCAACGGGCCAATTGCTCTCAGTGCAATTCAATTTTATTTATATAGCGCCAAATCACAACAAAAGTCGCCTCAAGGCGCTTCATAGATACAGAGAAAAACCCAACAATCATATGACCCCCTATGAGCAGCACTTTGGCGACAGTGGGAAGGAAAAACTCCCTTTTAACAGGAAGAAACCTCCGGCAAGTGCAGCCTGGGTCTCGGCTGAAGGCCAGAGGTGATCATGCTTTTTCCATAGCTGCACCCGAACTGGAATAATCGTCCTACTGCTATTCACCGAATCAGTTGTATCTTTTAAATCGTGATTGAAACCCATTTATTCAATCTAGCCTTCCCTAGTTGGTGCCTGTATCCTGCAAATGTTCCCTTACGTAGTTTTAATCATTTTATTTTATTGCTGAATAATCTGTGTTTTGTATTTTACACTGCGCTGAGGCTAATTAGTGCTCTCCACCTGTTGGTGTATTTGGACCCTGTTCTGGTTCCTATCTCTAATTTATAGTATTACTATGAAGCACTTTGGTGTACCGCTGCTTTTTAAATGTGCTGTACAAATAAGGTTGTATTGTATTAGTTATTTTATTTGAAGTTAGCGTTGATGTTAAATGTGACCACAGTTTGAGGGTACGCACACAGACCAAAGCTCAGGCTGATTTCAAAGCTTACCAACGCTGATGCTGCCGCTCGCAAGGCTTCTGGAAGTTGGCATGGAGAGAGGAGCTTAAAGAGACGAGCAATAATGAGACCGATTATTTTGAAGTGTGAGTCACGCAAAGCTGCGCAGAGTAAAAACACAGAGGTGCAAATGTGAAGGTGATGAGTGGCCGACATCACTTCGTATAACAGCAGAATCAACCACGTGTTCGTGGACCGTTGGTTTGAGCTGATGTTTCAGACTCACCTGGATGGATGACTCTGAATTCAGGTGATCTGAAAAAAGAACATCGTCGTTTTTATGCTTTGACTCATCAATGAAAAGTTTCTCTGTGATGCAGACGGAAACACTTACGTGTACTCTTCTGAAGCTGTTTGTTGGATGGACCCTGATGGGCGAGAAAAGAAAGATTATAATGTGTCAGTAGCTCAAAGCAGAAATCTCAGACGACGCTGTGCTGGACACGATGGGTGTGAAAGATCTGAGCCAGAGATAAAAGGCGTTTGTGAAAACCACAGGGTGGTTTGTGCTCGAGTCAGGTCAGCCTGTGGTTAACAGCGGTTAGCCGCAGGTTGATACAGTGTCAACTGCAACTTTCACCCACGCAGTGGACCTTTGTTCCTGCAGTCCAAACAGATGACGGCCAGGAGGACGATGGAGACGAAGACGGCGGCCGACACGAGGAGAAGGAACCAGGAGAAGTCCATGGTTTATCTGAGAGGGAAAGGAGAAGATCGCAGGTCAGGTCTTAACCTCCGTCACTGCAGATAAGGACTGAGGTCGAGTAACTTCAGTTATTTAAAGCAGACTTTGATCAAACCTGGAACAAACGATCCTGAACTTTATCAGATGTGTTTGAGCCTAAATGTTCAGAATCTGAAGTTTACTTTCACTTTGTTATCAGTCATCAATCTGCACAGCAGGAAACCAAACAGCTTATTGTTGCACCTCCTCTGAGGTCTTCCTCGTCATCATCCCCCCTCCCTCCTCTGCACATGCTCAGACCGTCTCAGCCTCTCTGACTCTGAGCCGTCCCCCTCACTCCCAGTGAACATCTGAACAGCTGCTATCGATCTAATCAGTCAACAAATAAAAGGATATCCTGTTCACAGAAGCATTCACATCATCTGGTGCGTAGTGCAGTCCATTCCAGACTGAGTTACTGAGAGATAATTAGCAAAGGCTGGATCGGATGAAAGCAATCTGATTGGTCAAGGCTCGTGGTGACGACGATTGGCTGGGAATTGGTTTTTGCTTTAGTCAATAAAAACTTTAATCTTCATCATGAAATATATAAATATATATAAATACACACACAGTCATGAGCTGGTCATGAGCTATATAGCGTGGCGGCGGCAGCGTCATGGCGTGGCGGCATTTGTCAGGCTGATGGTTTAGTTAGTGCAGTGGGAAAAATATAAATCCACTCTGAGTGAAAAACCTTTTCAGGTCATGTTTTCACTGCTGTTTGTTACTCAAAAGGCTACAAGCTGAATCTCAGGAAACTGGGTGAAGACGAAGCAGCACGTGATTGATTAAACCTGAAAGAAAGAAAATTCCCTCGAGTGAAGGATTCGCTGGCCGAGTGCTTTCATTCTGTTTGGATTAAGAGTAACTCGTAAACCTGTGTCAGGTCAGTGCTGACCCACCTGGGGTTATGGTTATGGTTTGGATTAATCCACTCATTTCAACAGACAAGTGGGTTTTTTATTCAGTTTTTACAGGAGGACAAAATATTGGAGACTTTGTTTTAAAGGCAGCGTCTTCTAGTTTGAGCCTGTTTATCTGAAGCGGGCGTCCGGTGGCCTGCAGAGAGCACGAGCTCTTCTCTGCTGATGATTGTGTTTCACCATTTAATGCTAAAAAAGGAAGCAGGAAGTGTCCCACAAACGTGCACACACACATTCTGGTTAGAATAAAAAACAGAGAGTCGTGAAAAACCTGCTCCTCACAACAACAAGTCTTTAAACGTGAGCATGGAGGATTGTTACCGCGAGCCGTCTCTTCTCTGGAAGTTTGGTGTTTTTCATTCTGTGGTTTTTCTCGCCTTTTGAACACAACAACTGGAAACTTCCACCAATGAAGCTGCACAAACAAGTCAAATTTCCACTGGCTTCAAACACAAAACAAAAGCTTCAGTTTAATTCAGATTTTGAAGCTAAATGTTCAGAAGTCGTGTGATCAAAGCCGTCCTCCTCGGGTTCATAACGCCGACCCGAACTGCGCTGGATCAGACATAAAAACCAGAAACCTTTGTGGTCTGGCTGAGAAACGGTTTCATGCTACATTTCTACATCACTGGAGGAAAAGTGCATGTGTGCAGAGCTGAGGGCTGCTGCACCCGCTCAACTCTGACTGTTACCTGCAGTAAGGTCAGAAAAAAGAAAGGAAAACCTACAGAAGACATGAATCTGAAAAGTGATACCGATGCTTATGATGGGCCATATACATGTTACATCAAATCACAAACACCAAATTCCTGCTGGAGCAACACCCTGGACCCAAACATCCACCCACAGACGTGAAGAAGCATCTTCATCCAGCACAAGTACCGACGGTCCGTCGGTGAGCCCGGACTCTGTGAGACCAGACAACCAAACGAAAGTCACATTTTGACATACTCAGGTCTACACGTGTACTTCATGTAAATAATGTACCGTCATTTACAGACGGCCACAGGAATCTGGCTAACATTAGCTAATATTAGCTAACATTAGCTAATGTTAGCTAACATTAGCTAACATTAGCAGGCGGCCTCTGTCGCTCCACAACAAGTCACTGAAACTGAACAGAGAGCAGTTTACGTTACTGAAGTTTGGTATGGTTTGATTTTCTAAGGCATAGGTGTCAAACTCTGGCCCGCGAAGCCATACCAAATTACTATTAGAGCTGGCCTACTTGTATTATACAGCTAATATATATATTGTTTAGTATTAAGCTTTGCTTGTTCCATATTCAGTTTTTCAGCAAAACTTGTTTGAGTCCATAAGAAAAGATTCATTCTCATATCTGGAGGAAGATTTTGTTTTTCAGTAAATATTAACGTTAGCCCGCGACTTTGTTCCAGGTTTGAATTTTGGCCCACTGTGTGTTTGAGTTTGACACCCCTGTTCTAAGGTGTCTGCAGGTCATTGACAGCAGGTCTCTTTTGCACCAGCACATCATACAAAATACAGATTTTCACAAACTTGTCAGGAACGACCAGGAAAGCTCATCTCACATTATAATCGGACTCATTTTGTCACAACAAGTAAGTTTGAGTTTGACAAACGCTCGTGTGCTCGTCTTCATCACACGAGGCCGTGAACACAAGGAAGCTGTTCAAATGAAACCGGCTGTCCTATTTTCTTAAATAACTGGTGGTTTTTACCTTCCTGAGTTATCACAAAGAACAGTGTGATGCTAATCTGCTCTCAGGGGTGCGTCACACAGGAAGGAAAACCATCCACCACGTGGTGCGACTGACTGGTACTGCTCGCTTTCTTTCCCCTGCAAACCCAAAAGTCTCCAGTAAACAAGGCCAGCCGGCTCCGAACGCTGGAAACACACTTCAGAGGAAACACGATGATGGAAACCCGACTCAGACGAACATCTCCGGCCTCGGCTTCGCAGCTTTTACTGCATCTCACAAACATCAATTCCGCACTGCAGCGAGGAAGGCCGCCATCTTGCAAATGTAGAGCCCGCCACAAAACCCCCCGAAAGGTTTTATTAAACTCTGTCAGCAAACAGAAGCTCGTCTAATAAGGTCACAGCTGTGCAAGGGAAACAAACTGACTGATAATGATCGGTTTTATCTGAGCTGCACATGTTTCTGAGCTAAAAATTAAATATCAGCAGTGAAAATCATGCACCACACCTCAAAGCTCAACATCAAACTCAGCTCATGAATGATTACATCCTTTCATATTATAACATCATCTTCCTAACGATGCTTTAAGTCAGTTTCTTCAACTGCCATGAAATTAATCAGATATGTTTTGAAATCTTCAAAAGCAGGTTAGAAATCTGTCCAAAGGTGGATCTAAACCTAATCCCTGAAACCGCATCAGATCAAACCAAAGATAAAATTAGGTAATTGAATTAGGCTGAAACCAGTCTAAAACCAAGCCCAAAGCCACATCTGAAAGTCACACAGACAAAAGAGACCTCCCGAATTCACAAAAGCTCTGCCGCGTCTCTCAAGATTCTGCCAAAACAAATTTGTTTGAAATTTATTTTTCTTCTAGTCCAAAATAACTTCAGTCAGAAACCAGTCAGTGTAAAGACCAGTCTGAAACTGGGTCTCAAATCACTTTAATACAGAGTCTAAACCCAGTAGACACTGAGATGGTCCGAAGACACGAAACTAGGTCAGCTCAAAATCAGTCAAAAAACCCCACGTCCAAGACCCAGCCCGAGCCCACGTTTGGAAATCAAACAAAAAATGGCTGAAAACCAGTCCTCAACCAGTCTATAACCAGTTATAACCCATTATAACTAGCCTATAATGGTTATAACCATTCTATAACCCATTATGACAGTTTTAACTATCTATAAGCAGTCCTCAACCATCTATAACCAGTTATTCAATTCAGTTCAGTTTTATTCATATAGCGCCAAATCACAACAAGAGTCACCTCAAGGCGCTTTATACTGTAAGGTAGACCCTATAATAATATATATCATCTATAACCAGTTCTAATCCATCTATAACCCATTTTAACCAGTGTATAATGATCATAAGTATCTGTAACAGTTTATAACCAGGCTAAGTCTTTAGCACTAACTCATGAATCCTAATGATTCTTGAGTTTCTGAGATCTTTACGTGATCAGCAGGATTTTTTAACCCTAACATCCTCACATGTTTCTGTTTGTTCACAATTATCAAACTGTGAGCAATAAAATACACAAAAATGTCGAGTGCAGCAAAAATGAAAATGAGAGTTAGCACTCATATTTTCAAAGTGATATAGATATTTTTAATTTGTCAGAAAGTCCAAAAGCTCCAGACTAAAGCCAGACCAGGCCCGAGTCCAGACCACAGCTCTGATGTGTGGAGTTGGACTGAAGACGCTGAGTCTGACTGAGTCAGGGGGATCCTGCGTTTCTCAACAGAAAGTAGAAAAACTAAAGTCAAGTAGAAACACTGCTGCAGGTTTTCTGGCATCATCAGGGTGAACTTCAGGAAGTCACATGTTCCAGTCTTCAGATAAAGTCCTGATAATCAGCTCCGTCAAACTGTCAGCGTGCTTCAATGTGCAGCTCAGACAGGATGCAAACAGGCTTTGAGCTGCAGCTGGAGGCTTACACACCAGCCTCATTTTAACTCCATCACTCCAACGTGTTGCTTATTTTACTCTCATTCACAGCGTTCCAGCACCGCGTCATGAAGGCACCTCATAAATAAGCGTTGCTCACTCACAACTCAGCTCTACAGTTCTAAAACTATGAGATTAAAACATGAGTTTTTTTTAATGTAATCACTCTTGTGTTTGTTTTTATTGTTTGCTGTGAGTGAAGCCATAAACACAAAGGTGTAAGAAAACCTGCCCTCCATGCGCACAACCACAGGGGAACTATTTTTTTGCTGTGCTCTACATTATGTGACAACTGAAAATAAGGTAGGAGGCGTTTTGGGGTTTCACCACGTAAAGAAAGCTGTTTCTCTGAAGTGAAGCTGCAGATCTGCTCATGCATGAAGAACCTGCCGGCACCAGTTCGGCCTGAACTCACAGCAAACCAGGTCACCTGACATCTTGCCCTGCAATGAGATGCCAAACACAGCCGAGCGGGGCTGTAAATGTGGCCCCGAGAAGACTTGCTGCTCGCCGACCGCGACAAACAAAAACCTGAAAATTCAGCTTTTTCTTCTATTGTTTCACATTTCAGAGATCCAGGAGTCGCTGATACGCGCAGCGCTCTGTTTCCTGTGCAGGTAGCGGGTTATTTTAACCACTTAGGCTCACCTGAGCCCTCGCCGCCCATCAGCTAACCTGACTGGACCTCAGGCTAGTTTATATATGGACACCTCTTATTCTCATCTTTGTTTTTTTAATTCTCAGATAAATAGAGAATTTCATGTAAAAGAGAACGAGTGAATTTCACCGCTGGTAACCAAGCAAAAGGTCAAAGGTCCTGATGATGGAGGAACTTTTCTAACACCAGAGCTCTGATTGGGTCTCACACACACATGTTGGAAATGACCTTTCTCTGGGCTGTAAAACCTTCACCTTCAGCACGGGCGAACCATATACGGCCAAAACGAGCCCGCCGCTGAGCCGGCCTCAGTGTTCAGATCAGCAGACCGCCCTCTGAAATCATCGTCAGACGTCGTTAGCAGCATTTCTTTGCAACGACGCACCTTTTGGTGAAATTTTTAAAGTTTAGACTTTAAAACCAGACTGTTAATGAAATGTGCGAGCCTTTTATTGAGATGTGTGGCGTACAGCAGGATCCCGCCCCGCCCGATACAACCTGAAACTCTGTAAAAGAAAAGGAAGAATCTGAAGCGTCAGGTCACCGGCGTTCGCTCGGCATCCAAACGCTTCTTATCGAATTCTTGTCTGTTTGGAACGCCGACAGAAACAACCCGAAACGTCTAAAGGCTCATTACAATGTTTCTGAAAGTTTCGCTTTTCTGTGGCGAACAAAGACCGACCTCTCACAGCGGAGCTGGACTTGGGTTGAACAGGTACCGTCTAACTGATGGATGGTACTATCCAACCAAAAGGCAGAATCCAGGCGGGGGAGGAACTTCAGGAGTGATTCCTGAGATCGAGTGCAATGAAACGAGCACGTCTATGAGAGCGCAGGCCTGTCTCCTGCCCCGGGCCTCGCTGACTAACAAAGACAGTTAATGGAGCCACAAAGTGACGGGAAACTCACCTACACGTGAGAACACGCGGCGGCGGCGGCAGAGGGAGCGACGGTGGAATGCTGGGCAGAGGATCGGAGACGTTTTGGGGCCTGCAGCTGCTCTCTGCTCCTCATGAGGCGACTACTGTAAGCAAACATCCGTCATGTCTGAGGACTTTTCTCCGTCTCTTTCACGCCCGTCTCTCCTCTCTGATGATGATCCGGTGTCTGAGCGCCTCCGTCACTCCTCCGTCATCGCCGTGCCCAATCACCTCCTGAGGGCCGAGCTTCAGGTGTCCTCCTCTGAAAAGAAGACGGACCTCGGGTCTTTGCGAGGGGAGACTTTAGCGTCAGGCAAAGAGGAGCGATGGGGAGCAGCTGAGCTCCGAGCAGAGATCAGAAGTATGAAAGTTGTGCAGAGTCTGGTGAGTCAGCGCTGCTGCGGTGAGCGGCGTGCGTGGGCCGGACTAACTGCCCTCTCTCTCCGTGCTCCTCAGCTGCTGGTGGAAAGTGGAAACCGGAGGCCTGCAGCTCAGAGAGAGCAGAACAAAGTCTTTCACGCAAACACCTCCAACCAATCAGGAGGTGCGACTGCGACACCTCGGCGCATCTCCGGGTGTTAAAAGCTGCAGCGCTGCGTGAACGCTGCTGCAACCGTCTCAACATCCTCCCACCTACAAACAGGAAACCACAGCCTCTCCTCCTCACTCCCCTCACGCAGCCTCTGCTCTCCTTCTGCTCAGCGCTCGCAGAGCACAGAGGGGAGAACGAGAAACCCCGGCATCTCTCGGCGAGGGCGCCGGGGGCTTTTTCGTTTCTGTGTGGGTCCAGTGTGTGACAGCGAGGCCGGGAGCGATCCCACCTCCATCAGAGCCACCAACCAGCTCAGAACACACCAGTAACACACCTGACCTTTGACCCTGCTTCACATCCTTACTGTCAAGGTGGCCCCTCACACACAAACACACACATAAACACACACACAGGCATAACAGAACTGAAACAGCAGCATGTCGGAAAACTAAACGATATTTCTGGGAAAAACACGTCGACTGAGCTGGAAACTCGACACATTAAAGTTTCAGAAAACGTGACGAAACTCAAATGTTTCATCAAAATCATCGAAACTGAAACGAGCAGCAGCAAGAAGACGACCGTAGACGCAGGCCAAGCGACACAAAAACGAAAAGCTGGCGTTCGATTCAATGAGCTGCTGGAAACGTTCGTCCACGTCGACCCCGATGCGGTCATGTCACTGAAACCACCGCTCGTCATCGAGGCTCAGTTTGAACTTCAGCACTGAGCTGTTAGCATGTGGGCACACAGGTGTACCTAATAAAGTGGGCATGGCTGTACTTACTGTTGCAGTCGGGGGTGCAGAGGTCATTTTATTTTTAATGTTTGGTTCTGGTTATTGGTGCTCCCCTCACCCCCCAGCTGGTCGCAGCAGATGGCCCCGCCCCTCCCTGAGCCTGGTTCTGTTGGAGGTTTCTTCCTGTTAAAAGGGAGTTTTTCCTTCCCATTGTCGCCAAAGTGCTGCTCATAGGGGGTTTTCTGTTGTCTTTGTATTATTGTAGGGTCTTACAGTATAAAGCTCCTTCATTAAATAACAGAACAGTTCTTGTCTTTACTACAGCAGTATTTCCTGTTCTTCTGCAGGGCCTTGATCACAGACGAGGAGATGTTTGGGTCACGCAGCTGGAAGCTTTCAGCAGAAACAATCACATACTGAGATGTGTGGCTGGGCTCTGGGTTTCTGTGTGGGCTGTGATCGAAGAGTTTTCGGGGGGATTTGTCGTGTTTGTCACAGCTGATTGGACCTCTGCCTCATCTGTCCACAGACGGAAATCAGCCTCCAGCTCTCGTTTCTTACCGTCCCTGCACAATAAAGACTTCTAAAGCTTCACGAGCTGGCTGCGTTTCAGACACTGTCGGCAGCAGGGAGGTAAATACATTTTGACACATCTGCAGCCAACACAGGAGCTGTGAACGAGTTAGATTTGACTGAAGGGCCGACCCTCAGCTTTAGGGAACATCTGGATGATGTGGTCACTGAAGTTTCTGCTCCATCTCTGACCCGTTCGCTTTTTGGGTCTGATGAGGACCTCCATCACCTTCACCAGCACGGTGAGAGTTTCAGTGAACATCCACCAAACACATGTTCAACACTCAGCTCCCGATCCTTTACTCGTTTTATTGTTAAATAACGAAGGAACAGCCTCACCTAGGCATGAAATCGCTCTCTTGAACCTTTGAAAATGGGTTCGAGAGAGCAAACCTGCTACCCCCCCAAAAACCCATCTCCATAGAGACTGTGTCAGCTCCCAAACAGACAAAAAACAAACTAAAAACCAGCAACAAACAACTTAAACATTTACAAAGAAAGAACAATACAGTATCCACATCTGAACCAAAGAGTAAAACAGTGAAATGTGGATTATTAAATATTAGGTCTCTCTCCTCCAAGTCTCTGTTAGTACATGACTTAATAATTGATCAACAAATTGATTTACTCTGCCTTACAGAAACCTGGTTGCAGCAGGATGATTATGTTAGTTTAAATGAATCAACACCCCCGAGTCATTCTAACTACCAGAAATCTCGAAGCACAGGTCGAGGGGGAGGTGTGGCAGCAATTTTTCACACCAGTCTATTAATTAATGAAAGACCAAGACAGACTGTTAATTCATTTGAAAGCCTGATGCTTAGCCTCGTCCACCCCAGCTGTGAAACTCAGAAACCAGTCTTACTTGTTATCATCTATCGTCCACCTGGGCCTTACACAGAGTTTCTGTCTGATTTCTCAGACTTTTATCTAATTTAGTTCTGAGCTCAGATAAAATAATTATTGTGGGTGATTTTAACATCCATGTTGATGCTACAAATGACAGCCTCAACATGGCATTTAATCTGTTATTAGACTCAATTGGTTTCTCTCCAAATGTAAAGAACCCACCCACCACTTTAATCACACTCTAGATCTTGTTTTAACATATGGCATAGAAACTGAACATTTAACAGTGTTTCCTGAAAACCCTCTGCTGTCTGATCATTTCCTGATAACATTTACATTTACAATAATTGATTACACAGCAGTGGAGAGTGGACTTTATCAAAGTAGATGTCTTTCTGAAAGCGCTGTAACTAAGTTTAAGAATATAATCCAGCCACTGTTATCATCGTCAATGCCCTGTACCAACACAGAGCAGAGCAGCTATCTGAACGCTACCCCAACAGAGGTCGATTATCTTGTTAATAATTTCACCTCCTCACTACGTACGACTCTGGATACTGTAGCTCCAGTGAAAACTAAGGTCTCTAATCAGAAGTACCTGACCCCGTGGTATAATTCTCAAACACGTACCCTAAAGCAGATGACTCGTAAGCTGGAGAGGAAATGGCGTGTCACAAATTTAGAGGATCATCATTTAGCCTGGAGAAATAGTTTGCTGCTTTATAAGAAAGCCCTCCGCAAAGCCAGAACATCTTACTATTCGTCACTGATTGAAGAAAATAAGAACAACCCCAGGTTTCTCTTCAGCACTGTAGCCAGGCTGACAAAAAGTCAGAGCTCTTTTGAGCCAACCATCCCTTTAACATTAACTAGTGATGACTTCATAAACTTCTTCACAAATAAAATTCTTATCATTAGAGAAAAAATTACCAATAATCATCCCACAGATGTAATATTATCTACAGCTACTCTTAGTACCATTGATGTTAAGTTAGACTCTTTTTCTCCAATCGATCTTTCTGAGTTAACTTCAATAATTACTTCCTCCAAACCATCAACGTGTCTTTTAGACCCCATTCCTACAAAACTGCTCAAAGAAGTCCTGCCATTAATTAATTCTTCGATCTTAAATATGATCAACCTATCTCTAATAATCGGCTATGTACCACAGGCCTTCAAGCTGGCTGCAGTTAAACCTTTACTCAAAAAGCATCTCTAGACCCAGCAGTCTTAGCTAATTATAGGCCAATCTCCAACCTTCCTTTATATCAAAAATCCTTGAAAGAGTAGTTGTCAAACAGCTAACAGATCATCTGCAGAGGTTTATTTGAAGAGTTTCAGTCAGGTTTCAGAGCTCATCACAGCACAGAAACAGCTTTAGTGAAGGTTACAAATGATCTTCTTATGGCCTCTGACAGTGGACTCATCTCTGTGCTTGTCCTTCTTGACCTTAGTGCAGCATTCGATACTGTCGACCATAATATCCTATTAGAGCGATTAGAACATGCTGTAGGTATTACAGGTATTGCACTGCAGTGGTTTGTATCATATCTATCTAATAGACTCCAGTTTGTGCATGTAAATGGAGAGTCCTCTTCACACACTGAGGTTAATTATGGAGTTCCACAGGGTTCAGTGCTAGGACCAATTCTGTTTACATTATACATGCTTCCCCTAGGCAGCATCATTAGAAGACATAGCATACATTTTCACTGCTATGCAGATGACACCCAGCTCTATCTGTCCATGAAGCCAGATAACACACACCTATGAGTTAAACTGCAGGAATGTCTTAAAGACATAAAGACCTGGATGGCCGCTAACTTTCTGCTTCTTAACTCAGATAAAACTGAGGTTATTGTACTCGGCCCTGAAAAGCTTAGAAATATGGTATCTAACCAGATTCTTACTCTGGATGGCATTACCTTGGCCTCCAGTAACACTGTGAGGAACCTTGGAGTCATTTTTGACCAGGACATGTCCTTCAACGCACATATTAAACAAATATGTAAGACTGCTTTCTTCCATTTGTGCAACATCTCTAAAGTTAGAAATATCCTGTCTCAGAGTGACGCTGAAAAACTAGTTCATGCATTTATTACTTCCAGGCTGGACGATTGTAATTCATTATTATCAGCAGTGTTGGGGAGTAACGGAATACATGTACCGCCGTTACGTATTTAAAATACAAAATATGAGTAACTGTATTCCGTTACAGTTACCGTTTAAAAAGGTGGTATTTAGAATACAGTTACTTTGTTGAAATAAATGGATTACACGGCGGTACTTCCCTGTTTCATATTGTGGCGGGTCAGGACTGTTTGGGTTTTGTTTGACAGCTACGTTCTGTTGTTCCAGGCGGCAGCGTTACGGTTGCCATGGTTACAGGGTGACGCTGTCTCTCTGCGTGTTTCCTGGGTGAGAGAGCGGCTTTTTGTTGTTGTGCTAAGCTAATAGGCAGAATGCTACAGGCATAGCTCTAAAGAATGTAGCATCATAGGCAGTGTAGTCCGTGCTGCAGGGAGAATGAACTGTCATACCCGTTATGTGTGGTGGGAGAAAAAGGAAAAGTACGAGCTGTCATCGAGCAGAAACGGGAGCTGGAAGCATGTAAATATAATAATAACCACTGCAGCCAAGAAGAGTGCCTGACGAGCCCAGTTGTAAGTAAGCTATTAAGACTCGACTGTACACCGTGTTCGTGTTTTCCTCTGAAACAATAAGTTCTGTTGGAGCAGCCTTTCAACGCCTCTCTCTGTCTCTGCTAGCAAAGTTGACCCAGACAACAAAGTAAAGCTAGTTTTCAGCTACGAGCCAACACAGAACCCACCGTATTAGCCAGAGGTCCCTTTACTACGTAACAGTAATAAATCACAGCAATAGTACATTCACGTAGTTGTAAACAGCATGATAATATATTTGGTAATCCAAAGTATTCAGAATACGTTACTCTCATTGAGTAACGTAACGGAATACGTTACAGAATACATTTTGGGGCATGTATTCTGTAATCTGTAATGGAATACATTTTAAAACTAACCTTCCCAACACTGATTATCAGGAAGTCCTAAAAACTCCCTGAAAAGCCTTCAGCTAATCCAAAATGCTGCACCAAGAGTCCTGACAGGGACTAGAAAGAGAGAGCAGATTTCTCCTGTTTTGGCTTCCTGTTAAATCCAGAATTCAAAATCCTGCTCCTCACATACAAGGTCTTAAATAATCAGGCCCCATCTTATCTTAATGACCTTGTAGTACCATATCACCCTATTAGAGCACTTCGCTCTCGCTCTGCAGGCCTACTTGTTGTTCCTAGAGTATTTAAAAGTAGAATGGGAGGCAGAGCCTTCAGTTTTCAGGCCCCTCTTCTGTGGAACCAGCTTCCAGTTTGGATTCAGGAGACAGACACTATCTCTACTTTCAAGATTAGGCTTCAAACTTTCCTTTTTGCTAAAGCATATAGTTAGGGCTGGACCAGGTGACCCTGAATCCTCCCTTAGTTATGCTGCAATAGATGTAGGCTGCCGGGGGATTCCCATGATGCATTGAGTTTCTCCTTTCCAGTCACCTTTCTCGCTCACTATGTGTTAACAGACCTCTCTGCATTGAATCATATCTGTTATTAACCTCTGTCTCTCTTCCACAGCATGCCTTTATCCTGTCTTCCTTCTCTCACCCCAACCAATCACAGCAGATGGCCCCGCCCCTCCCTGAGCCTGGTTCTGCCGGAGGTTTCTTCCTGTTAAAAAGGAGTTTTTCCTTCCCACTGTCGCCAAAGTGCTGCTCATAGGGGGTCATATGATTGTTGGGTTTTTCTCTGTTTCTACTGTACAATATAAAGCGCCTGTTGTTATGATTTATGTATAAATAAAATTGAATTGAATAAAAGTCTAAACCGTTAATAAACATTTTTATGAACCTTGTCATCAGAGGTGAAATCCTGTCACATCATGGTCCTCTGTGGATCTCTCGCCAGAAACCGTCCTGCACCAGGCGGCGGTGGGCGTGTCCACGGCGGGTTGGGTTACCCGCGTCAGCCCGTCTGTATGGTAATGGCACCATCGATTGTTTCCTGTGGCAGCAGGTGGAGCAGGCCCGGGACTCCGCCTGCATCCTCCATGTCGTGGTGGGTGTGGAGGATTTTAACTCCCTGTTGTGTTACCATGGAGACCTGGTGCTGGTCAGGTGACAGGTGCTGACTGGACATTTAGACTAATAATTCAACAATAATATTTATATAATTGCTAATATAACTCACCATACGTCAAACACACAAACAGCGTAAGGCAGATCGAAACATATTTTCATATATTTGAACTGATGCAAAATTAAATCAATAATATTTTGTTGTAAACAGCTGAACGACAAAACTTTGTAACACAAAGTCAGGAGTCAAAAATCATATTTAAAACATATTTCTGGTCATTTCGTGACATCACAGAAATTTATTTCAACTTTGATAAAGATGTTTTTATAAATGTTACAAAAAAAATAAAAACTCGTTTTGATTGTTTTGGTCAAAACATTTTTTCCACTTTTGACATTATATAAAATAAAATTACGTTTAGCTAATTTGATACTTTTTAAAAGTCATTCTAACATATTGATCAGTTTTAATATTTAATTCAACAATAATGTAATTAAAGCTGCTATATTTACCACTAAAAGCATTTAATAAAATAATGACTGTAGTAGTTTATTAATATAAAATTATTTTAACAATAATTTAAGTGTAATATACAAATATTGTTTTTATTTATCTAAAACTGTTTTATTATCGTGGATTTTAAATTATGTGACACAAATATTTATCATTTTTATTGTAAATTTAATTATGATATATTCACTTATATATATAGATGATAGTTAGGATTTGCTTTGCTAGATTATTGATTGTTAAATGAATTATCAGAACGTCGACACACAGACAGCAGGTTCATTTTCATTTAATAATTCAGAAAAGTTAAAATTATTCGAGGTTAACATTCAGTGAAAAGCTGTTTCCTCCGGGGGGGGGGGGGGGGGGGGGGGCAACCGTAACCATGGAGTCTTCATGTGTCAGTCATGTTGGAAGGAAAATGTAATAAAAACATTTTGAAAAACTGAAAATTACATGTTTACAGTGTCCAGGGATGGGGTCAGAGGTCAGGGGTCAGGCCTGGGGTCGGGGGCTGACCTGGGATTCAAATAGAGGCTCTTTAAAACCACGAGAGGTGAAATGGTCGAGGCGCTGAAGGAAACAGGAGAGAGTTAGTGTTCTAACTAAAACAGCTCAAACGCGCTTATCAGAGCGATTAACGAAGCTTCTGCTGGAAAGACGCGAGAGCACGACGTCATCCGTCTTTCTGCCTCCGGGCTGAACGACGACAGCGGGGTCAGTAAAGTCCATGGAGCAGCTTCGGTCGAGTCTCGACGCCGTACGCGCTCTGAAACGTGGCCGCCGAGCCGAGAGGCGAGCTAAAGAACACGCCCTCCTCAAGCCTTCCTGGCAGAAAAGGTTATAAAAAGTAAAATCTGCAAAAATAAAAAGTGTCCTGAAGCATTTCTGCACGGCAGAGAGTCTGCGACACCGACAGGTGAGACACAACCAGCCGCAGGTGGAGAAGAACCTCCGCCAGGTTCCTCAGATCAGGACGCTGGACACCGGAACCCGGGTGGAGCGCCCGCTTTTTGGCACCACGATCGGCTCATCTGTTAAAAACAAACAAATACGACGAGTGTTAGGAGTCACGGCAGAAATGATGTCACAATTTCACCTCCAATCAGCTGCGAGCACAACACACAGGGGCGTCTCACCTGTGGGGGCGTAGTTCTCGGCTCGCTCGCGGTCTCTTTCGATGTAGACTGCGGTGCCGAGGAAGAAAGCTCCGCCCACCACAGCCACAAAGGCGCAGAGCAGCATGGAGAACTGCAGAGACCGAAACTGCCACAGGAAGGAGTCGTTCTTCCTCAGAGAGTCGGAGATCTGACAGGAAGAGGAGGGGCCAATGTTCAAGATGGACGATCATCAGTCAGCAACAGCAGCCTGTGTCTGTGTGTGTGTGTGTGTGTGTGTGTGTGTGTGTGTGTGTGTGGACGTACCACTCCTATCAGGTAGGGACTTCCTGCGTCTCCCAGCAGGTGAGACACGACGATCTGCAGAGCCTCGGCTGTGGAGCGTCGAGTGGGGACGACTACGTACTGAAACAGAGAATCACTCGTCGTCTTTCTTTCTTTAATATTGTAAATTCTGCATCAGCCAATCACATTTAGCTGTAATCAAATTAATTTGGTTGCTTTCAATTATTTTTATTTTTTTCCAAATCCAATCTCGACACACGAGGCGTCATAAACAGGAAGTTCGTGTTCGAGTCCAACAGGAGACATCTCTCACCAGAAGAATATCCGCCACGATGGCCCAGTTCATGGACAGGAACGTCTCCCCGAAGAAAATGAAGACCTGGAGGGACGAACAGAAAAGATATCAACGAACAACCAGCAGGTGGAGTTGTTCTAAAGGTGTGTCGGCCATCTTTGTGTCGTGATTAATGCTGAAACTCAAACACTGACACCTTCCACGACCCTCTGCCCAGATGGATGCATTTGTGGAGGCTGGGTGTTAAATGGTGACGGATGCGTGGACAAGTGCGTGGACGGGTGCGTGGACGGGTGCGTGGACAGATGCGTGGACGGGTGCATGGACGGGTGCATGGACAGATGGGTGGACAGATGGGTGGACAGATGCGTGGACAGGTGCGTGGACAGAAGGGTGGACGGGTGCGTGGACGGGTGCGTGGACGGGTGCGTGGACAAGTCTTTTATCCTGTCTTCCTTCTCTCACCCCAACCGGTCGCAGCAGATGGCCCCGCCCCTCCCTGAGCCTGGTTCTGCCGGACGTTTCTTCCTGTTAAAAGGGAGTTTTTCCTTCCCACTGTCGCCAAAGTGCTGCTCATAGGGGGTCATATGATTGTTGGGCTTTTCTCTGTATCTATGAAGCGCCTTGAGGCGACATTTGTTGTGATTTGGCGCTATATAAATAAAATTGAATTGAATTGAATTGAATTACAAGTGCGTGGACGGGTGCGTGGACAGATGCGTGGACAGGTGCGTGCATGGCTGGCTGCGATTCTATGCAGGACTCACATATGTTGCGACGGTGCTCGCCTGGGCGAACATGATGGCGAGGTAGAGGAACGGTGCACAGAGGAGCAGACCGGCGGCACAGACCAGCGGGTCGGCTCGGGCCGTCTTCTTCCTCAGCTGTCGGCTCACCTGCACGCCGCTGGCCACACCCAGCACGCCGGTGACACAGGTGATGACCCCAAAAATCAGACTTGGGGAGAAAAAAACCCCCAAACCATCAGGATGCTGCGTTCCTCCATCAAGGTCGAATTTAACGAGTAACCGTCCGCCCCGCCCACCTCAGATGTAGAGTCACGTTTACCTGTCTGAGGACTCGCAATGAGCCTCCATGCAGGGAGCCCTCTCCCCGTTGAAGACGGCCGCCCTGAAGAGGAACGTTGGCGCCCAGAGAGCCAGAGAGCCCGTCACAAACGCCACGGCCGTGAAGCCGAACGTGGACAACATGAAGCTGCAGCTGCAGAGGAGAGAGATGGAAACCAGCTGAACGTCAAAGCATTAAAACTACGGTACGGCTTTACCAAAGAGACGCCGTGACAGAGCGGCGTGGGCTCAGCTGTTTTGGGGGGAGGAGAGTATTTAAATGAATCATACAAACATGGTTTCCTAACCCTTCACTGAGTCCTCATCCTCAGAGGTTAATACACATCCCAGTATCACAGCACTGTGACCAGAACCAAGCTGGCCGCGGCCCATCAGAGGGAGCAGAGTCCCATTATTAAACCCAGCGAGTGGGTGAGTGTGGACAACAGCATCTGTCATCAGTCCGTTACACGCCATGAAGAAACGTAACGTAGGATCACGTTGTTCACTGGGAGCAGTCGTGGATGTTGCCCACAGGCGTCTGTTCACAGGGTCGAGATCTGACGGGAACCTAAAAGCCGACCCGTCAGACTGACCCGGAGAACAGCTCCTCCACATCTAACCGCAGACTTCACCCTCCTATCAGAAACGTGACAGCTGGCTTCCCTCGGCCTGAGCTGCCACGCTGTGTTCAGAGGGAACCGCAGATTTAAAACCTGCAATTACACCATTACTCGCGCCCTCATCGCGTTTGCTCATCTTTGACCCGGTTATTTGCGTTAGTTTGAGTCGGTCATTACTGAAACGAGCTGTCTGCGTCCTTGTTTAGCCACGAACAGCAGACCAGAACCTTCCTCTCCCATCTCGCCGAGTCGTTGTGGAGATGTTCAGAGCCTGCAGCACGTACGCGTGTTTCTGACTGATGGATGGAGACGATGTGATCACTGACAACTTTATATTCTGAGCCTAGAAATAAGCTGGAATAACTGAGGCCAGAGCGTCTTCTGAGAATAGCGTTGACCTACTTCTTGCTGAGGTCACGCAGGTCGGCGAGCCAGCTGGTCTGGTGCAGGTGATTCTCGGGTCGGGCCTCGACGGCTCCTCGTTTCGGCTCCTTCACCACAAACAGCAGCAGCAGCACGGCGATCAGCCCCAAGCCCGGAGTCACCTGAAGGAGGAAGGACAACGCAAACGCTCATCACCGGGGAAACAGCAGGAGACCACACAGCTGCAGCAGATGTTTGTCCGGCTCACCCGCAGCGCCCAGTGCCAGTCCTTCGCCCTGCTGCTGACCTGCGAGCCGACGATGTAGCCGAGACCGCTGACGGGAGGAGGAGACAAAGAGAGGTCAGCTATAACACTGAAAACTGAATATTTAATCATCAATAATAATGATTAATAATAGTAAATGTACTAACAAAGACTGTGAGGGAAGTTTAATGATGTGGATTTTCAGGTGTGATTTAATAAACACCAATAATATAAATATTTAATTATTAAATTTAGTTATAATTTTGAGTTTTTACTTCCTGGATCGTCGGTAAATGTCGAGTGAAAGTTAACGTTTCTGCAGCTACCTGCCGACGGGGATGGCAAAATAAAAGATGGAGAGCATGTTGGTCCTCTTGCCCTTCACGTAGAGGTCGGCGATGATGGTCGGGGCGATGGTGGAGTAGCTGGCCTCGCCGACGCCGACCAGGCCTCGAGTCAGCAGCAGCGCCCAGAAGTGCTGCGGCAGGAGAGCACGTATGTTTGTGGGACATTCAAACCTTCACAAAAGTTTTCCTCCTGAGTTCAAACGTTTCTCTCACCTCTTCGGGCGTGTAGGAGCTGGCGAGCGTCACCAGCGACCAGAACGTTATGCCGACGCTCATGATGTACTTCCTGTTGTACCTGTCGCCCAGGTAACCAAACACAGGAGCCAGGAACATGTAGCTGCAGATAAAAACTGGAAGGAAGCGCAAAGGTGAGAGCCGGAGTCAGGAAGTGAAACACCCGAAACACCTGTGGTCATGTGACTGCAGTCAGCATTTACCAGTAACTGAGACAGAAAAAACCTGTCCCACAGCACAGGTGCACTCGAGAAGGTTTGTATGTAGGTTAGTTTATGGTTCCAACATGAAGAACACTTCTACCAACTAGTCATGTGTCGGTCACCAACTCTTTGAAGTGAACGACGCGAGTCGGCTCCGCAGGGTTTTTGTTTTTTTTTCTCTTTCTCTCACCCTTTCTCTCTCTCTCTCTCTCTCGCACTTTTTTCCGCACGCCAGCCTTGTGCTTTACGCTCAGCAGAGGGGGGAGGGGCCATAGTTACACTCAGTAGCACAGGAACAGAGCGGGAGGGAGGGAGAGAGAGCCAGGGACAACAACATCACATTAGAAAGGTATAGTAATCATCCACAACTATTTTCAGTTGCAGATGATAAAGGATTCAGAAAGTTTATTCATGCAGGTCCATATGACAGAGAATATTATTTAATTGTGTTGTTTCATTTTAAATTTGTTTAAAAGGAAAAAGCTGAAAATTTAAATAGTTGGTTTTTGTATTATATGATTTATTTATTACATTTTATGTGGAGTGAATAAATAAAAGTATATTTACGGTGACCCCTACAGACAAAACACGTACAAAACACAACAGCAGTGCTCCAGGATGCTAGGGGGCAGTGTTGAGCTTTTGTTACCTAGTGGCTACACAAGCCAGGAAGTACCAACGACCGGATCTGGTGTGTGGTAGTAACAGGTTGTCACTACCCGATCCGTACCGGAAACCCGATCCGTACCGGAAACCCGATCGGTACCCCGCATGCGCAAATCTTACGTCACTTCCTCTCTTTGCCAACATTGCGACATTCAATATATTTGAATGACACGGTTAGCGCCCAGTTAGCTCCTAGCATTTCTCAACAGCTCTGCCTCCTTTCCGACTGCCCGGGACATTTAAACAATGGATAATCCGTATACAAACAAATTCATGCTTTTCTCCTCAACAGAGAGCGTTCCCCGATTGAACAACAGCGCCGTAAAATAAGAAGAATGGCGCCTAATTACAGACTTAATAATATTGATTTAGCAATGTGTCACGTGAAGATTCAGCAGCCAGATTAAGTGTTTACTGACAATTGACAGTGATAGCGGACATCATCATCACTATTCCAGTCAATCCTCTCCACACAGACAAGCATAAACACACTCGACTATCACTAAATCAAATTTAACACACGTTTGTAATGACGCCAATTCAGTTTACAATGGGGTTCATTCGCTCGGTCGGCAGGTGGCAGTATCCTCGTACACTGGGGAGTAAACTGCCATTAAACGAACAGAAGAAGAAGAAAACCCCTGCACATGCGCGGGGAGTCCCAATCCGTAACTATCTTTTTATTTTTCGTTTTTGTCTACATTGTACTGAAATGCTTCTTTATTGCAAACATTTTAAGATATACTTATTATTCTTAACATCTTAACCGATACTCTGACCCGTAACTATCGTAAAACGCTACGACCGGAAGTAGACACCTTTCGCGCATGCGGGGTACCGATCGGGTTTCCGGTACGGATCGGGTAGCGACATAGGTAAATGAACTTTTTTTTTTTTAATTATTTGAATATATATGAATGCTTGTGTATAAATACACAAACAATACACACATGCTTTCATGCTTTCAATTGTGTAATTTAAGTGATCTAGTAGCTCTGTTTTTAAGTTCAGTTAAAGCTAGAAATGTGTTTTGTCTCTTGGGGCCACCGTAAATATTTATATATAAACATAAATAAAACTACGGGTTTTTTTACATCATTCCTTTTGTGCATAATTTTATATTGTTGTTGTTAATAAATTAATTAAAGTAACAAAACAACCTGAAGAGCCGTCACTACAACGTGCACAAATTCTTTAGTCTGACGCTCAGTCAAGTAACTCGTGACCATAACCATCAGCAGCTCAGAAAACGTTCTTTTCATGAAACATACGTCCTGCTACATGATGAGGGGCTGACGTTCTCCTTCTTACCTGTTTGAAGTAAGCCAGACTCTGTGTCGCTGATCCCAAAGTAGTGCTCGATGTCAGGGAGAACACCTGGTGGACAAAACAAACGTCATTTACTTCACTCATATTTCACTCCCCTGCACCTCTGGCATCAGAAGCAGGAGTTACAGAAAGAACTTGCACGCATGCTTTGGACCAACACGTGAAGCTTCGCACGCTTCGCTTCGTTATTGTCGCCCGTTTGTGTCAAACACGTGAATGTGAACAAACGTCCCCGGCAGCAGCGCACCTGCCACGGTGAACCTGTCCATGTAGTTGAGCAGGTTGATGTAGCAGAGGACGAAGACGATCACCAACGCCCGGCCTCTGGACACCCCGCTGGGCGACTCCTCGTCTGGCTGCTGATTGGCCGTCGCGGTGCCCTGATCCTCCGGACCTTCCGCCTCGCTGTCAGAGGAGAAGAACGGAGCAGAGTCCGACATCGGATCGCCTCGAGACATGGCCGCCGCTGGAAAGAGATCAGATAGTTATTACTCACTGACCCGCGGGGGCCACAGGGCCCCGTTCTGGGTCCTCTGCCCGACGGACGCTTCACTAAATCCTCCTTCTACCGGTGCTTCAGTCCGTTTGTAGCAGGATCGCTCAAACAGGTGTGACCTGGAGTCATGTGACCAAGCATCGTCAGCTGCGCTCGGAGCCTGTTTTTACCCGGATGTGCATTTGGGAATTTGCTGGGAGGATTCTTGAGCAGTTAGAGGAGATGTAAGAAAACTGACACGTTTGCAAACGTATCCAAACTGATATCGAGACATCGCTCACCTGCAGCGGACAGCAGGAAGTGACAGAGTCGCGCCACAGCGAGTGTGAAATGTTTGCTTTCCACGAACAGCTCGTCAAACGCGATGTTCTTCCTTCTTTGGCAGTTTTACTGCTCACAGAGCAGAAATACATGGATGCAGTTAATATGTGTACGAACGCGTCTTCAAAGAAGCAGCAGTGAAACAGCCGACTGAGTTCAGTGGTTTGTGTAAATGGTGGTGTTCATGTTTCCACATGCAGAGGAGGTGAACGTTGAAAGGTGGCTGGAAAATCCAGTTCATCTACTGGTGGAGTTCTTGAAACTTCCGGGTGAACACATGACGCCGTACTCGCAAACCTGCTCTGGCAGCAGAAAGCTCTGCAGGAGCTCCGAGGATAAAGGCAGGAGAAGAGGAAGAAGCGGAGAAAGGAGAACCGAGTGAAACCACGGCCATGTGACGCTCTACACGAGCACAATCTGCTGACGCGGTGAACATCAAACGCTCTGCCGCTCTTTTCTTTCTTTTTGTTTTGACTTTATTGAATTAAACGTGCGACTCTGAGGTGGTCCATCTCTCCTCTGCTCAAATAAAGGCACTTGGACATCAGAGGAGTGGAATTGATGCTGGCTTTATGATTACATGCAAATAAACTGAAACAGTCCAGCTACTGAGCACCAACCACCACCCTGGACTCTGTCCAGCACCATTCGTCCATCCTTACTGCTCTTAAATGAGCTCATATTTGATTCAGGCTGATGTTTTGCTTTCATACAGAAATGCTTCTGTTAAGTGACTCCAATAGAGATAAGACATGTCCAGGTGTGTGAGCTGTGCTCCGATCTCCATTCAACATGTTCTCAATTAGGAACTTTACTTTTAAAAGGCTGAAAGAAGATTAAAGGTCTTTAAACTCGATTCGTAATCATCACAGCTGTGTTTGTTCTGCCATCAAAGATAATAACAGTTAATTATATTGACCTGAAATGTGGTTTATTACCTTTTAATGCGTGCTGCGTTAAATTCGGCTCTTTTATTACAGCGTTAGGAAATGTAGGTACGGCCAAGCAGCGCAGCAAAGCCCGAACACCAACGAATATGCAAAAAAATTAGTCTTTTGGATTTCTCTTTAGCGCAAACTTTTATGTTACCTTTTTATCAGCTGAGATTTTTCAGAGCACATTTTAAAGCTCTGCTGATAAATTCGGTTAACATTTGATTACATTTTTAAACGCGTTTTGTTTTAGCGGAGATTAAATGATAAGTTCTTGAAGGCTTCTTTAAGTAAATCACCGAGCGGTCAGCGCTGATAAACGAGTCAGGAGCAGTAAAATCTAATTATCTCCGATAAGGAAAATCAAAGCCACCCTAAATTCACTGTTTTTTAAATGGGCCTCTGCAGAGCAGGTCTGTGGGCCCGCTGTTGTTGTTTACCTGCGAGGATGAGTCAGGCTGGCGCTTCTTCTTCTTCTTCTCTGCTCCAAATCTTCACTTCCTCTCACAAAGCTAAGAGCTCGTGACAGACTCCATCCTGACGCCGTCAAACAGAAACACGAGCCGTGCGCCGAGTTAGAGACGTTAACGCCAACGAAGCGTTTAAAGCCCGACGCTCCAGGACAGACGCTTCTTTCCCGGCGCCATGACACCTCTGGCGGCCACTTCCGCTCACATGACGCCATGACCCGCTTACCGAAAGTCACGTGACAGAATCAATCCCTCGATCAGCAGTGATGTGAGTGGGTGGAGAAGCTGATAGTGCTTCAGTAACTTTCCGTGGATTTATCTCCAACCTGAAGTGACGCAGAGTGGGTCCTCCTCCACCCGCTGATAGAAACACTATTTTTTTAGCAGTAAAACTGGGTGGAGGAGCTTATGTCCGCTTTTATGTTTTAAATTAGGATTTGTTTATGGTAACTTTATTTCTCATAAAACCGAGATAAAAAAACAAACATTTCTTAAATAGTGAATTTAAATAATAATAATAATAATTTTATTATTATTATTAATAATAATCATAATAATTTTATTATTAATAATAATAATAATCATAATACTTTTATCATTAATAATAATAATAATTTTATTATTAATAATAATCATAATAATAATAATAATAAAATTGAACTTTTTTTGTTGGCAAAACTGCCCAAAACTTCCCTTTAAAAAAATTACACTTTTAATAATAAAATGGTGATTTAAATACATAAAAAAGCTTTTGCTAAACTTGGCTTTTCGTTCTCTTTTGTGAAAGAAAATAAAGAAATTCTCATAAATTGGTCATTTTCTAACACACCTTTTATTTAAAGGGTGAACCGCAGCAATATGCTAGCAACTGAAGCAATCGCGAGGTTTTTGCCGACCAGTTGGGGGATACACTTTTTTCCTTAGTGACCGGTGGTTGCCACGGTGCCAGCGACTGTAGGGCAGTGAGTCTGTGACCGGATTTGTTTGTTCCTACACGGTCGCCGACATCATCATCAGGTCATTTTCTTCACATTTCATCAAACACTGTAAACGTCATCTTTCAGGACCATCTGTGTCCATCTTTTATTTACAGTACATGTTCTTCCCAGTACAGGTGGAAGTTTTTCATCACGACCTCAGTCATGGAAATAATGTGAGGTCAGCTTGTTTTGCTTTTATTTGACTTTCATAAAATAATACTCAAAATCAAAAACAGGAAGTGGCTTCAGTGTGGACACAGAAAGGTTAAAGACCTGATTCGTGCGCTTGGATTTTGCTGTCATGTTGTCCGTGTCCCCTCGTCAGCACCTGAGAATAAAGTGACCTCTGAAATGATCGCAGTGACGCTTAAATAAACCGCAGAGCTGAAGTGGACGCCTCAGACCCAGACTTCGATGATGTCACCGTCCTCCATGTCGAGCTGCGCCGGCGTCTGGCTGCCCGTCACTTTGGAGCCGTCGAAATGGAAGCGCACTTTCTTCTGATCCTTGTTGGACATCTTGGACACGTACTGGAAGAAGATGGACCTCAGCGGCGCCTCCTGAGGAACAAACAGACGGCGTCATTACATCATCGGCGTTAACGCCCTGCTGTGAGAAACAAGGAGGAGGAGGAGGTACGAACTCTGTGCAGAGAGAACTCCTGAGAAGAGTCTCTGTCTTTGCTCTGCAGCCTCACAGTGATGACGCTGCCATCACCGTCTGACTGGCTTCCATCCTCCGCCGCCATGACCACACACTCTGAACACACAAAGAAGAAAACATTTTGCACTCTGGGACTCCATCAGAGCAGCTTTACATGAATCACAGTTCAAAATAATCCTTCTTTGTCTGATATCACCCCCCTGAGTTCATCCACACACAGGAAACGGTGCTGGGCAGAACCCTTTCAACATAAGAGGACCTCTGGACCTCACGTTGAGAGTTTCAGTGAACAGCAAATACAACAACTACCAGTTGAACCTGTGGAATCGACCTCACATCTTGTTGAGCGTTTGTTTAAAATCCACGGTGACGCCGTACGGAGGACACACTCTTTGTGTTTGGGACTCACCTATAATGTCGGCGATGCCGAGGCCGAGCTCGCTGATGGTGGCGCTCGTCGGCAGCTCCTCTTCCTCCCTCAGCAGCAGGAGGCGAGGAGGCGGGACGTTTAGGATGACAGACAGCTGCGTCACCACATCGCTTAAAGGCGTCGACTAAAAAAAATCAATCAATCAATAACTGACAGGATGCTTAAACATACATCAAGTTAAAGGGCCCATAATCCTCTGGGTTGGGTGTCTGGTCCCCGGGTCAGTACTTTTCAATCAATGCGACTGACTGCTGTGGAGGCGGAGCTTAACACACCTGCTGAAACGCTGCAGCAGCGTTTTATTAACCTGCGCTGCTGTTACCTGTACGTACCGACAGCACCGGGATCTTGTGGATCTCAGTCCTGCAGCGGATCTTAAGCGGGATCTCTCGCACTGAGGAGCTCGCTGACTCCGGCTCCGGGCTCATGATGATGACGTCATCGTCGTCGTCCACTCGCACATACTCAGGATGTGACACGGGAGGACCTCGGCGCCGTCTCGACCGGCCGCCCCGAGGCTCTGGAGAGAGGAGGGAGCTCACCGCCCGGAGCTTCCGGTCGATCTCACTGAGGCGGGAACAAAAACGAAGCCAGCGCTGATCTTTAGCGGATGTGTCTGGAGAACGAAACAGGAAGCACACACGCGGACTCACCTGAGCTTCTGTTTCATCGCCCTGGACTGTTTCTGTACGGGACTCTCTGGAGGAGGAGGGGACGGACAGCGCACGGCGTCTCTGAAATGAAGCAAGAGGCACAGCAACGAATTCAAACTAAACTCGGGTTAAAGTTCGGAAGCTCGGGCACGATCCGGGTTCTGACTCACGGCCGCTGCTCCGCCTTCTTCTGCACGTGTTCATCTTCGGAGTCGCTGAGGGTGACGAAATGCGCCGGCTCGCTTCGAGATGAAAACTCCAACAACAAACTGTCGTCTGCGTTGTCATCTGCTCACAGACAGGAAGTGGTTAAAGCCAGAAAATCACCCGCTCCTCTGAGCGTGGATAAAAGCGCGTCAGCTGTTACCTGTGTCGGTCTTTTCGGTGAGCAGCGCCGCCGTCGGCTTCAGCTGCAGACTGCTCTTCACCTGCAGACACAAAACACCGGATCAGGACAATCTAGTTCATATGATACAGGCTGATGCTGCATGAAGATGTAGTTAAGCCCCTCCCACTGAAGGGACACAGCGTCTGAGGAATGTATGACACGTCATTTATATATATGTACAATTTTTTTTACATGTTTTTCAATTTGACTCACAGAGGAAAATCACAAGAACAGCTGATAGATTAAAGTATCATATCTATCTAATAGACTCCAGTTTGTGCATGTAAATGGAGAGTCCTCTTCACACACTGAGGTTAATTATGGAGTTCCACAGGGTTCAGTGCTAGGACCAATTCTGTTTACATTATACATGCTTCCCTTAGGCAGCATCATTAGAAGACATAGCATACATTTACACTGCTATGCAGATGACACCCAACTCTATCTGTCCATGAAGCCAGATAACACACACCAATTAGTTAAACTGCAGGAATGTCTTAAAGACATAAAGACTTGGATGGCCACTAACTTTCTGCTTCTTAACTCAGATCAAACTGAGGTCATTGTACTCGGCGCTGAAAAGCTTAGAAATATGGTATCTAACCAGATTCTTACTCTGGATGGCATTACCTTGGCCTCCAGTAACACTGTGAGGAACCTTGGAGTCATTTTTGACCAGGATATGTCCTTCAACGCACATATTAAACAAATATGTAAGACTGCGTTCTTCCATTTGTGCAACATCTCTAAAGTTAGAAATATCCTGTCTCAGGCTACGTCCACACTAGCACGGATAGATTTGAAAACGGCGTTTTCATCTGAAAACGCTCCCCGTCCACACTAGCGTTTTCAGTCGTTTTCACAGAGTTGTGCGTCCACATTGAAACAGATGAAAATGCTTACGTTCCAGTCCTGCGCAAAAGCGAGTGAGAATTAAAGAATTTGAAGAAAAGCTATCTGGAGCATGTACAAACTGATATTCAACTTTTTTAGGGCTGTCAAAATTGAGAGCAATCAAAACAACCGCTGTATAATGCACTCCGCTATCTTTGTTTATTTGGTCACATGACTGCATCACATGACTAAAATACATCATAGTTTTAGAAAGTCTGCGTTTTCGTGTGTCCACACTGCGACGGGACAGCTGCATTTTGAAATGTATTTGTTTTCGAGAGCGTTTTGAAAACGCTGCGTTTTTCCTTGAGGAAAACGCCGTCTCAGTGTGGACTGGGGGCCAAAACGGAGAGAAAACGATGCGTTTTCAAACAAAAACGCATTAGTGTGGACGTAGCCTCAGAGTGACGCTGAAAAACTAGTTCATGCATTTATTACTTCCAGGCTGGACGACTGTAATTCATTATTATCAGGAAGTCTTAAAAACTCCCTGAAAAGCCTTCAGTTAATCCAAAATGATGCAGCAAGAGTCCTGACAGGGACTAGAAAGAGAGAGCAGATTTCTCCTGTTTTGGCTTCCTGTTAAATCCAGAATTCAAAATCCTGCTCCTCACATACAAGGTCTTAAATAATCAGGCCCCATCTTATCTTAATGACCTTGTAGGACCACATCACCCCACACAATGTATTTTACTGAGTCTCTTCTGACAGAATCCAGCTCCTCTGACAGCTGAAGCTCAGAGACACAGTGTGATGTATGACTCTTGGTCCATGTTGTCCGGCTCACTTTAATCCAAACAAGCTTCCATGGCTCTTATTGGCTCCTTACCTTGTTGGAGTAGATGGGCACGGGGACAATGGCTGACGGGTCGAGGATGCGTCGGCGTTTTGGCGGTGGCTTTGGGAGCTGAACGTCGCTGCTGTGAACCTGAGAACAGAGACAGAAGTAAGAGAAACGTCCAGCACGAGACGCCTTCAACAGACACCAGGGGGCAAAATATTAGGAACACTTCTATAACGTAAGGCAGCACAGGACTGGGGTTATTGCAGTTAACTAAAACTAAACTAAGAATACAACTAGATGTCAACAAAATATTTTTGTTAACTAAGATACAAACATAAACTCCTTAGAAAAAGAAAAGTCTACACTAGACAAAACCAGCTGGGAGTAGTCCCGGGGCAGACCCAGGACACACTATATCTCTCGGCTGTTCCCCCGGACAAGCTGGAGAAGGTGGCTGGGGAGGTGGGAAGTCCAGGCTTCTCTGCTTAGGCTGCTGCCCCCGCGACCCGGATAAGACGAAGAAGATGGACGGCTAGAACCACTTGAACCAACGTTACTACAGTTAACTAAAGCTAAAAAACACCGTTAGTAAAAAGAGCTTTATTTAAAGTTTAGCTTCAGTGCTCAGTGGGAGCAGCATGCTCAGGCTCAGCAGTCAACCCTGCTTAAAAACACTTTGCTGACTTTAAACACCTCCACCACCATCACGCCGCGTTCCTCTGATAACAGTGTTTGATTCTTCTGCTTTAATTAAATATCACAGATGTACCTAATAAAGTGGCATGTGAAAGCATGTGTTCCTCAAAGTTCACACAGAAATGTCGCAGTACTGAGTTTAAAAGTGAATCTTCATCATCTTGGTCCCTGCAGAGATCACCACAGAAGCTCATGTGCCTCCTCCTCCTCCTATCCCAGCATCCTCTGTCACTCCAGCCCTGCATGTCTTCCTCCTCTCCTCCTGCCTGCAGCTCCATCTTCATCCTCCGCGCATGCTCAGACCATCTCAGCCTCCCTGACTGAGCTGTCCCTCTGATGGACTCGTTTCTGATCCTGTCCCTGCTGTCCAACATCTTCAGCTCGGCCTCCTCCGTCTTCAAACCACGTTACAGCTTCTCCCCCCTCTCGCTGCTCTCCACCTGCCTGTACCGGTACTTCCACCTGTCTCGTGCACCGTCTGTTGTTTTGCGTAAGTGACCCCAAAACAAACCAAACATCAACAAGAAGTTTAAAAGTGATTAAATTTGTTTAAAAGCAGAGCTGGGTTGTAGTTCAACCTCGCAAAAAGCTTTCAGCGATCCTAGGCGCAGTTTTTCTGCTATCTTAACGCCACCGGGAGAAACAACAAAGCGAAAGTACACCGGGCTTTTATTTTGAAGCGCTCTGATTAACGTTAGCTAACGTCCCGCTAACGCACAGTTAGTCGATTTAAACTGACTTTCCGCCAAAGCTGCTCACCTCCGTCTTCCTGTAGGTCTAATCAGGAGGCCCCTAACCCTCTAATTAAACACAACATTCATGATTTCAGTAACGTTTCATCACTAAAAAAGCACCAGCCGATCTGTCACACACTCACCGCTTCCGCCATGTTTATTTCTTTCCTCGGGGCGCCGCCACATTCACGGACTGTAGGATATTCTGCCTCAGTAGCGGCAGTGCTGCCTTCAAGGACTGTAGTGGATCCGTAACTGTAAAATTTGTAGATGCAAACTAACAACAACTGATATCAGACACACTGAAGGAAAAACTAAGGGACCAGTTTCAGTATTTTCAAGGTTATTTGGAATTTCGGAGAAAAAACTTAAAGAAAAATCTGCTTTCTGCAGAGAAAAACAAGTGTCCAGTTTACAAGAAAAAAAAAAAAACTAGCAAAAATATATTTTTGAGGAAAAAAAGGTGAAAATTGAAGAATTATAAGAAAAATTCCCAAACTTATAAGAACAAGATCAAATTAAAGTACTTTTTAGAGCATGGAATTTATGCGGAAAAAACAAACAGGTGAATTTACTAGAATTAAAAACACTTCATTTAAACATGGACAAACTTATAAAACAAGCTGCAAATTTAAGAGAAATTCATATAATATTTTAATATTACAAAAATACAACAAAATCTCATTAATATCTGGTAATATAGAAATATGAAATGGAAACGCTACGTTCCTGAGATCAGTGTGAATGAAAACAAAGCTGGAGATTGTCGTCCTCCAAACTGCACACTGACAGTTTGTGTGTGATGATGTTTCAGATGCTTCAGTAAAATAAATAAAGAGAGGAGCACGTGCGTGGGCTCCTCATGCTGCCAGGAGCACATTAAAAGAACTTTCTTCATGTGGAGGACTATAAATACCTCCGAGTACACATACACACTACCAGGGCCGTGCAGAGAGGTTTAAAGGGGCGGGTGCTCAAAGTTAAAAAGGGGCACATTGAACCAGGCTGAATAACAACAACACACATTCATCAAGAATCTAATATGGGAAGGGCAGGGCTGTGTTGATCTGAGACTGTAGACATTAAAAAAATCCATAGGAGAGATGGTAGCTGATTAAACAAGTGTCATGAAATAATAACAAAATGCAAAGATTGGTGACAGCGCTTGGAACCATAAGGCAACAAAAAACTGTGAGAAATAATTTAGGCTCTGCCTGTGAATCACTCTTTGCTTCTCTTCTTCCTTCCATCCCATCATTTCATATATCACTCTACACTTGCTGTCTATCTGAGAACAAGGCACAACTTGCTATTGCAATAAACTATAATCTAATTATCCACACCTAACAACTCTTGCACTTAATCTATAATAAAATGATGACAGAAAAATGTTATAGCACTGCCTTTAGTAGCCTCACACAGCTCCTACTGTTTCCTCCTCATGTCCTTACCAGCCATGTCTGGACAATGTTATATCAGGAGTAATATATATTTTTTTAATCCATCTAAATAAAACACACACACGCACACACAGTGACATTTTAGACCTTCTTCAGAATACTGTATATACTGTGGGCATCACAGTGCTGATCCACAATCCTTACATTATTATTTATTACTAGAGCTACAATAATAAAGCAATGAGGAGGGGGAAGTAATAAATATGAAATAATGTATTTATGATTCCATTTGTTTCACTATCCACTCTGTGCAGGGCAAAGCTTATTAAACTGTAGAGATACAATAATTTTACTGCTGTAAAAACCAAATTTTGTCTTATTTAAAATATAAATCTAATATAATCTGTTTCTTAATGTATGTTCTTTAAAATACAGCGTGTGTTTTTTAAAATATTATAATAATGCATAATTATGTGGACATGCATATTAGATCGTTTTTTAGTGAAATATAATCCCCCCAGAAAGGCAGGAAAAGCCCGGAAACTTACTTTAAAACTAAATATGTTCCCTAAAACGGTGACAGAGCTACAGACCCATGACAGCCTTACACAGGTAGCCAGCAGCTATGACCAGCACTACCTGTGCAGTTAATAAAAGGACAGGTAATGTTTGTCGCGCTGTTGCACACACAGCACGCTGGTTTGTTTCAGTTCGTCAGTTGCAACAAGACAGCTTACCAACGTGTACGTAATAAGCTAATACTCCTGTGTGCTACACACTACAGTGTGCGCTGTACACCTACTTACTGGTTTTGTCGCATCAGTCTGTGTCTCTGAGTTAACTTGTTTCTCCTACAGCTCCGGACCGCAAAAAATGCGCGTGCTCTTTGTGAGCTCGTTCCCGGCTCGTAACCAGCGCGTTCTGCCGTCAAGGCAGAACTGGCAGTTCTGGCGCTCATTGGTTAAATGTGATCATGTGACTGATGCAAGCCAGATCCTTTTATTTAGCAAAGCTGTGATTAATAGTTAAATATTATTGTTGAGGGGCACAGACAGGACTCCGCACGCACACACACATTAAAAAAAATAAATATTTTTTAAAAAAAAAAAGTTGCCTCAACAAAAGGGCACTTTGGGCACCCATCAGGAAAGGGGCGGGTGCTAGAGCCCCTCTAGCCCCTCCCTCTGCACGTGCCTGCACACTACACTGGGTTAAAAACACCACTGGACTTTACAGGAAGGGCCAGACTCGGCTCTATTTTCTGAAGCGGTTGAGGTCATTTAACATTCTCAGGATTTTTTGTTATGGTCAGTGCTATCCTCTATGCTGCTGCATGCTGGGGCAGCAGGTTGAGGGTCGCAGACCCCCACAGACTGAATAAACTGATCCTCAAGGCCAGTAATGTTGTGGGGGCGGAGCTGGACTTCCTTAGGGTGGTGTCGGAGAGGCTGGTGCTGTCTAAGACCATGCTGGATATTACCTCCCACCCACTCCATGACGTGCTGGCTAGCCACAGGAGCACGTTCAGTGAGAGACTGAGATTACCCATAATGCACCACTGAATGACACAGGAAGTCATTCCTGCCTGTGGCTCCCTGTACAACTAATGCACAGCTACACCCTGAGCAGCTCCTTCAGCTGCTGCACCCACGATGTGGGACGGAGATTTCACAGGTCTGTCCTTCCAGCTGCTGTCAGCCTCTGCAGATCACCACACATGTGCAGACACACAATTGTCTCCCTGATGTGCAATTTTTCCTACTATGACAAAGCATTTTATTCTTGTTGTATAGTCCGTTATTCTATTTTATCTTATTCTGTTTTTCTGAACTCTTGCTGCTCTTAAACTTGGCCACAATATTTTTGGCAGTGACCAACGTGTGGGACTAATAAAGCTTTATTTCATCTGCCTGTTAAATTTGTAAACTCTTAACAATAGTTAATGGTTTAAATAGTTCAATCTGTTGCTGTCCTGGAGCAACTGTAAACCACATTATTTACTTAGGGACGAATATTCTGATTTATTGATTGTCGTGTATTAATCTGACTGAAGCTCCTGGTTTTCTTTTAACCTTCAAGTAAACACAGCAGGAAGTCCAAGCATGACCCCAGGACGGTGACCCCAGCACCCGTACCCTCTGCTCCTCATCACTGTTCACTAAGTGTATCTGAGAGGTTTTTCATTCTTGCTGCACTAAATAAATGAGAAAAAGCCATTTTAGACGTTTCCACAGGAGAGTCGTGTGTTTCACTGACTTCCTGTGCGTCTGTACTTTGGAGTCGTGTTCAGTTTCACACAAAGAGAAGAGACGTGGACACAAACCTGTGCACAGTTTTTTTAAACAACAACAAACACGTAAAAAAACAAAACAGTTTGAATAAAACATGAGTTTTTTTTCTTCCTGAAAATAAATTTAAAAATGTTTTTTTTCTTCTTCCTGCTGTTCAACATCTGATCAGCTGATCAATACGAATCCCACTCTGATGAGAGCTGACCAGAAACAACATCAGTCCCAGAGATACAAGCATCAGACTGAGGAACACGTGTTCTTATAAACATGGACGTTTGGTCCCGCCGCCGCCGCTCACTTCTTCTTGTTCTCTTTGCAGGCGACCACGTAGCGCTGGGCCACGTTGAGCGGCGGTGAGTAACCGTCAGGGTACGACGTGTCCTCAAACAGCACCGAGTAATCGTCCTGAGGCTGCGCACACACACACACACACACACACACACACACACACACACACACACACACACTTTATTAACAGCTCTCAGTCACAGTTTCTGTCTCTGCGGCTGAAGCAGCTGCAGTTCCTCTCATGTCCACTAGAGGCTCCTATAATGACTCAGTCCCCACAGACTGTACAGAGAAGATGGAAGCAGTGTCTGTGACATCACCCAGTGGTTTTTGGCCCCCACCCTCCTCCACGGCGAGCTGCTGATCAGCTTTGGCTCTAAGTCGGCGCGCCGTCACTTCCGACGCAAAAAACCAGCGTCACAGTAACAAAAACACGAATGTTTCGAAACCAGAGGATGACGAGACAGTGGCCACGTGCATCTTTTATCTACAGTCTATGCAGAAGCTATAATGACTCTGGAATAAAAGTTACACAGAATAAACTCCTACAGGATAAAACATGAAAAGACTTTTATTAATCGGCGTTTCCTGAGCCGACGCTGACCCGTCACAGACGCGCCTGTCAAAATAAAACCTCACCCTGTGCGGCGGCGTGTGGATCAGCGCTCGGTAGAAGCAGGTGGTCTGAGGGTAAAGGGCCAGCACCAGCTGGTCCTTACTGAACAGCGCCTCAGGGTCCGTCTCCGGGTTGGCTTTCCACTGCGGCAGAGGGATGATCCGCCGTCTGCTCAGCATGTGCCGCCTGCTCGCCCAGAAAACACAGAAGAAGAAGAAGAAGAAGGGAGGAGGGGGGAGAAGAAGAAGAAGAAGAAGGGAGGAGGGGGAAGAAGAAGAAGAAGATTTGTCACTTTTAGAGAACAAGCTGCTGAGATTCTCCCACAGAGCCGGCACAGTTTACTCCTCTGTGACAAGATCAACACACGTTTCGCTGAAACATACGAGCCCCGCCCACAATCACTGCATCCATTAATGAGTCAGAGGCGTGGCAATCAGGCTTAAACCGACCCGTATAAACCAACAACCTGAAACCTTCACGTTGTTCCTGTCAGAACATAACGAAGAGGAACTCACTCTTTGCCCTCCTCGTCGATGTCGTCCACTTCGTACCTGCAGGGGGAGCAGAGGAGGCGTCAGAGGCTGATGATCGCATTACACCATGCAGGCGTCGCCACAAACGGTAACGCGTTCTTACTTGTTGGTGGAATGGTTGTAGCTGACCACCTCGGCCAGGATCCACTGCTCGTCGCCCTCCACGCTCTTCACCCTCGCCGCCACCTTGTCTCCCTGTTTGGCCACGTAGTCGCTGCTCGCAGGGGTCGCCCCGCACAGAGGAGGAGGGCTGGAGAGGGAGGAGTCACAGAGAAGATGCTACGTCAGAGAGTCAGCCGGAGCACACCTGAGCATCGGGTACAAGCTACCGACAAGCCGGTGCCGCTCGCTGCTCGTGGCGGGAACAGAAGAGACACTCAGTGTGACGTCCTCGTTTTTAAAGATAAGATGCCTCACCACCACCATTTAACGTGATGGTGAAAGAAACGCCTGAAATAAAGACGTGACCTCACAGGAAGCCTGGGCGGGGACGCAAAGCTGCTCGTTAACACCATCTGAGGTGTTTCCACGGCAATGTGGGGACGTCACTAGAGCCCAATATTGTGGCCACCGGCGTTGGGGCAGTACCACCTACCTCTCCCCCGGCTTCCCGATCCACAGAGGAAGTGTCATGGCCGACTGCTGGAGGAGCGTCATGAGGACGCCACGCCTCATCGTCTTCCTGGGAGGGTCGCTGTCGCTGTAAACGCCCGCCATCTTTGCAGCTGCAGACAGACAGACAGGTGAGTTTTGTGTCACATGAAACAGGAAGTCCAGCTGCAGATGTGAGAGGCCGAATACCGGACACGCACCTATCCGCCGCTCCTCCAGCAAAGACTTGATTTCTGCGATCTTATCGAGGGCGTGACGCAGAATGCTGAGAGGCGGGAGGAAAAGACACAAAAGAGGAAGAAAAAGGTGATTTTCACTCACTCTTAGTAACAACATGAACGGAAACTGGAGCTCAGGTTGTTGGAGCGCCTGTTCGTGCAGCGACCACACAGCAGCCATATTACTGGTCACATGATGTCATTAAAAAGGCTCCAGTCTGCACTCAGAGGAAATTACTGCTTATTGCGCTTCAGTCATGGTGTTCATGCATCTGCCCCCCTTTATTTTTTCATTTTTATAACCTTTATTTAAACAAAACAGTAACAAGCTTGAGACTGGAAGTCTCCTGTATAACATTTAAGTGACATCACCATGATCTTTAAGGGTTAAAGGTCATGCTCAGTGGCCTCTCACCTGCACTCCGCCTCAGCGTCTGCCTTGGCCGTGGTGTAGAGCCCCCTCAGCTTGGTGCGGTAGTACGGAGAAGCTGCAGGAGACACACGTGCACGTTTAGGACCACACGACAAATTCAGCACATGTGCTCAAAGCTGCTGACACTCACTCTTGTTCTCAGTCTGCATCCTCTCGTGTGTTTTCTGGATGTTGAGCAGGTTGTGTTCACTGCGTGACCTCTCCTCCTGAAGCGGGCCGAGTGCAGGTAATTAGGATGTGATCAAAGCTTGACCTGATCAATCACAAAGGAAGCGGATCAATACTGACCTGTGTCTGTTTGATGAGCTGGTGGAGCTCAGTGAGCAGCTCCGCAATCTTGGGGTCAGCGGACATGATTTAACCTGTGAGGATGTGGAGCATCAAACAGCAGCGCTTAGTTACAACATACAAAACCTCATTTAAAAAAGGTCTACTTTAAGGCGGTTTTAATGACGGTGAACACTTCACAAAGCACAAATAGTCTGAACATTTCGATCACCGCGGTCATAACATACTGCATATAAAGTTCCGAATCAACACTTGTATGTAACATAACTGAAGTCGTGCTCTATGTTTGTTGGGTGTTGCCTGGAAAACACGGGATGTCTTAAATAAAAGATTTCTGAACGGGATTTGGTGTAAAGTTCGCTACAGACAAAAACGGCTCGGAAATGCTTCGTAACGCCAAAAATCGGATTAAAGAAAAACATTAGCAATATATATTCAACTCAGATAGATCAATGATCGGAATAAGCGTCATATTTCCCTCAAAACCAGCTCCCAAACCTCCTCACCGAGCTGCTTTCTTCTATTATTTGCGCTCAACTCAGGAACCGCAGCTACTGGCCTTCTGTTCTTCTTCTTTGGTGCTAATCGTGTGCAGCAGTTTCGGTGAACACACTGCCACCAACTGGGAGGAGTGTGGTACTGCAGACACGGGGCGCTTTAAAAACGTAAACATTTTACTTTAAAAAGTGTATTTCTTTTTGTTGTACTTATGTGACTTTATTATACCCTTAGTAGCCATTCATTATTTATCTGTAATTTATTTGTGTGCAGTTATTTTGTGGTTTTAAAAGATTTTTCACTGCCGTCACAGGGAGAGAGGAGGGATAAACCTTCCACAGATCACCTTCATGTTAAAAAAAAACCTGCATTTTTTAAAAAAAAAAACAGTCCAGCCCGATACCAGGATTCACCATGGCTACGAGTAGATGAAGAGCAGAGCCACAGTTTTAACCCCTGGACTGAGAAATGTGAGTCACTGTGGACGACAAACAGGGGAAAAGTTGTTCGGACCTCTCAGTTGTCGTTTCCAGTCTCGTGATGAAGATGGAGTCCAGGGCTTTAAAGATTCAGCCATAAACTGAAGATAAAGATCAGATTCAGTTTTCTGGTGGACGTGTGATCCATGTGATCCACGTGTTTGATAACTGCACACATTCACGCTCTGCAGCCTCCATTAAAAGCATCAACGCTCTTAGTTTCCTCAGGTTTGTCTCCATCACTGTGATTGATTACAGTGATGGACAGATGCAGTGATTGATCGCTGATCAGTGTTTCTGGGTCTGAAGCTTCATTAAACTCACATCGATCACTGATCGATCATAAATACAGTTCATTAAGATTTCAGTGTGCGAGCAGATGAAGGCCTCTGATTGGTTCTTTGATATCAGCTGCATGAAAGAGGAATAAACTTGTTCCAGGCTGAGGACAGAGAAGACAGAGTCTTCACCACTTCTGAATAGTGATGTGTTGGTCGCGAACGAAACGGCTCTTAGAGCCGACTCTTTGAAGTGAACGATGTGAGCCGTGTTTCTTCTTTCTCTCTCTCTCTCTCTCTCTCTCTCTCTCTCTCTCTCTCTCTCTCTCTCTCTCGCTTCACTTATTTAATTGTGTTGTGGTTTGCAGTGTTTTGTGTTGTTTCACTTTAAATTTGTTTAAAAGGAAAAAGCTGAAAATTTAAATAGTTAAAAGTTGAACTGTTAATAGTAATAAATTACATTTATGTGGAGTGAATAAATAAAGTATATTTACGGTGGCCCCTACAGACAAAACACGTACAAACTTCAAAACACGTAAAAACTCCAAAACACAACAGAAGTGCTCCAGGATGCTAGGGGGCAGTGTTGAGCTTTTGTTACCCAGTGGCTACACAAGCCAGCAAGTACCAACGACCGGATTTGGTGTGTGGTAGTGGTATTTTTTTAAATTAATAAATTTTTTAATATGAGTGCTTGTGTATAAATACACAAACAATACACATATGCTTTCATACTTTCCATTGTGTAATTTAAGCGATCTAGTAGCTCTGCTTTGGAGGTTCAGTTAAAGCTAGAAATGTGTTTTGGAGTTTGTACGTGTTTTGTCTCAAGGGGCCACCGCATATATTTATATATAAACATATATAAACCACGTTTTTTTTACATTAGTAATTCCTTTTGTGCATAATTTTATATTGTTGTTGGCAATAAATTAATTAAAGCAACAAAACAACCTGAAGAGCCGGTTCTCTAAAAAGAGATGGAAATCCCATCACTACTTCTGAAACAGGAAACCTGATTTCCTCGTGTCAGGTCTTCTCTAAACCTGCTGTTTGATAGCGGCCCTTTCAAAATAAAATCCTGCTGACTGTTGTTTTTCTGTTAGAAGAAATGGGTGGTTATCTCCCAGGTGAGAGGAGGAGGAGCCTGTTGTTGGGCGTGTGCTGCTGGTGTCGTCTGACACTGACACGACTCTGCAGGTCCACATTCTGACAGTTAATCATTACCATCTGTGGCGAGGTGACACGTCACTCTGAGGTCAGAGCAGCGACGTGCAGGAGACACTCAAAGGAAAAGTGCCGCAGATAAACACAGCGACTGTCTACCTGCAGTCCAGATGTTATTGGTTTTATTTATTGATCCCTGAAGCAGTCAGAAGGTCAGCACACACCTGACAGATAACCAAAGCGATGCCCATGAACAGCAAATATCAAGTCCAGAGTCAGGCTCAGGCAGAGCTGTGCTGTGTGCGCTGATGGAAACCACAAGCAAACCTTTATTTCAGCTGTAAAATAACAAGTTCAAACTGTCCAAGCATGCGAACACGCACATCCTAAAACTCACAGAGGACTCGGCCATCATTAGTCCTCTGACTTCAGAGAATCTGCAGTCCAACATCACGCGCTCAGATGCTGGAGGGAACAACAGGAACACTTTGGGCCGTCGCTGATGTGGAAGCAGAGGTCAGGAGGAGCCACGACGCCTGTGCTTTTTCTGATACAAGAGAAATGACGTTTTTAACTTTCGTTGAATCAGTTTGAATATTTTCCTTCATCGGTGGAAATGTTGGAACCAAACTAAATACTGTTTACGAGCAACAGGCCCGAGCTGCTGTGGATTCCACCGCATGAGTAACAGCACCAAAAACCTCTTTAAATCCTTTTATGTGCCATCGGAGCCATTGCCGCACCGTTTTAGTGGCTTTTACACACAGTAGTGATTTTTTTACTGCAGGATTACGTGTCATGATTTTGTATATTTGGTGTATTTTGGATGTGGAGTTCTTTCTGCTCTTTGTGGATCATTTCTCGACTGTCTGTAGAACAAGTTTCCAGTCAGGACAATGAAACGCCTGAATCCTGCACACAGGTAGACACAGGTGATAAGAATCAAGGCCAGCAGAGACTACCAAAATAAAACAGGAAGTGAGCAGCAATAACTACACATGTGGGAAGTGACAAAAGAGGAAGAGACAGGAAGCACCGAGGTGAAAATATTCGGGGTCGCTCCATTTCTTCTTGACCGTCTTCAGTTTGAACAAAAATGTTACGTCCAAAGTTTGAGCGGCTATAAAGTGCACGGTGAAGTTTTAGCTTCATACATCAAACACATTGTGCAGGGTGGAGCATTTCTATGGATACAGCGTAATAACATGGGAATGGTTGGTGATATTAAAGTCCTGTTTGTGGCACATTAGTATATGTGAGGGGCAAACTCCTCAAGATGGGTGGTGACCATGGTGGCCATTTAGAAGTCGGCCATCTTGGATACAACTTTTGTTTTTTCAATAGGAAGAGGGTCATGTGACACATCACACTTATTGGTAATGTCACAAGAACAACAATGGTGTGCTTGGTTTCAACATAACTTTATTCTTTCATGAGTTATTTACAAGTTTCTCTTTGTTCACAGCCATTGACATGTCGAAGAGGTTAACACGTGAGGAGCGGATCGAAATCGTGTTGATATCTGGTGAACGCAGTAACCGGGTCATTGCAGCAGATTTCAATGCAAGACACCCTACGTAAAGTAATGGGATTACTTTCTTGGAGAAGTAATCAGTAACAAGTAACTCATTACTATTTTCAAGTCATTTGACCAACACTGTTCAGCAGCAGATTAATGAGGCGTGACTGATGTCATCAGGACCTGCTTATGTTCACATCAGCTGAGTCGTTTAGACGTCGCTGTTTGGTTCAGTTTGTGTTTCAAGTCCAAAAATCAGAAGAACTAAAACATTCAAGGTGTTTGAAAAATCTGAATTAAAACTGTTCAATCATTTCCCGTTAAAATGATCCTGCATGCTTTGTTTTACATACATGGAATTCTATTATAAAGTGTAGTTATGTACGTCAGCATCAGACTGAATCCATTAGAGACAAGGCACCCTGTATGCACACAACATGCACTTGGGGTGGCAAAAATCATACAAAAAACAGCACACATAGTGAGGGAGCATCCATTGAGAGTTTCATTCATCCATGATTTTTCATATTTAACCCGTCAGCACAAACTTTGGGCCCCGACTTTAGTAAATCAGAGGTGGCTGTGCTGGTTTGAGACGGATAAAAACTGGAAACACTGGTTCAAAGAAGCTGTAAAAAAACTAAAACTCTCAAAAACCAAAATGACTCCAGTGCACGAGAGGACGCACACCCTAAACCCTCAGCATGTCCAACGATCAGGGACCTCTCAGGTGAAGATTTCCTGCTTTTCTTGCTGATTTTTAGGACTTTGATCGATAAATGAAACAATTTCAGGAGATTTAAAAGGAAATGTTTACAGCTGTGTTAGTGCGTGTGATGTGCAGTAAAAGCATTCATGAAGATGAAAACACCTGAGCGAGTTTCCAGCTGTGGTTAATGTTTACCTGCTGATATCAGCTGATATCTGTGACCTGTGTGTTCTCTGGCAGCGCGACACGCCTCGCACATGTGACTGCGCACACGTGACCGTGCACACGTGACCGCGCACACGTCTGCAGCAAAGAAAACATCCTGAGCTCAGATCCTGCAGATTACACACTCGATTTAAAACGTGCAAACATGCAGCTGCGACATGAACATGATAACAGGTTGATTTCATAAAAAGTCAGTTATTCATGAAATATTTCAAACTGTGAGACAAACAGTCAAACGCGAGGAGACAAAGTTTCCCTGATTCAGCAGAATAACGAGATTTCAGCTCGACGTCTGACAAATCCTGTTTCACTGAGTCTGCAGCACGAAGACGTGATCGTCCACAGTTTGCTGCTGAAAACACAAAATCATCATCGAGAGATTCATGAGTCAGAAAAGATTCAAATACATTTAAAACATCAAACGTCAAACATAAAAGTTACAAACGACGAACAAACACACGAGTGATGAGGTTAGATCTAAAAAGTCAATTCAAAGTTTAAAAGTGTGTGTGTGTGTATCTCTGTCTGTGTGTGTGTGTATGTGTGTATCTCTGTGTGTGTGTATCTCTGTCTGTGTGTGTGTGTGTGTCTCTGTCTCTGTGTGTGTGTGTGTCTCTTTGACAGCTGTGCTGAGCTGAACTGTTTTACAGCTCAAATGTAAAACTGTCCTGAATCTGAACCACGAGCAGAGAACAAAGCGCTCAGTCCAAAGTTTGTTCCACACAGATTAGATAACTCAGATTAAATGTGGACACAAGGACACCGAAACAAAGCTAATATAACTAACTAACTAACTAACTAACTAATATAACTAAATAACTAACTAACTAACTAACTAATATAACTAACTAACTAATATAACTAACTAATATAACTAACTAACTAATATAAGTAACTGCAGCGGTCCTTTCATGCTGCTTTGGATCTTCAGTTTTAGCTGCACGTTTTTCCAATAAAGTAAGTGTTTAAACTGATATGAAAAACTAAAGTGAAAACAGTTACGATCGTGTCTGAAAGCACCTCTGAGTGATGAGAGGAAACAAACCAAAGAGCCAGGCTCCAAGAGTCACAGTGAAGCTTCTGGAGATGAGTCTGGGTCACATTAATGGAAACATTTCTGCAGGGCGACTGTGACCTGCTGCCACCGCCTGCAGCGCAGGTGGAGCAGCTGCTGATAAACACCATGAACCAGGTCAGGGTCATGTGACCACAGCAGCTGCTGATAACCAAAGAAAACAGACCCGGGATCATCCGGGGGAACCGAGGTCGGTCTCACAGTGAGTCACAGGACCGGAGACCACGTACACAGGTGTCAGGTACTCACTGCACACCTGAGTGTCAGCATGTGATGAAGATGACACAAGCTCCATGGTCAGAAACAGGACAGGTGAAGGAAAGTTAGGAAACCTTGGTGGGCATATAAAAAGTACCAAAACAAGAGTATCCAGTCAAATAAGTGAGAATGAGCTGTAAAAACCAACGAGAGCTGATAACCATGTAAACAAAGGTTTAAAACTACGAGAAGAAAAACTGAATGTGAAAAAAATAAAATGTAGAAATATGAGACAAAAAGTTGTGTATTTGACACAAAGAGTGTGTTCTTGTTATCCAGAGGCTGCAGCTCCGTGGCTGATGCAACATCAGTGCAGAGGAAAGAGGAGCCCTGCAGGAGGAGTCAGGAGGAGGAGGAGGAGGTGCACGCTCCTCATATATAAACACAGAAAGACGAAAAACAGACAAACCTGCGAACACTGAGGCTTACTGCGCAGACGCAAAGATCTCTGACAAACCTGTGCAAAGACAAACATGAGTCACGTCGACGTGAAAAACATGAAGCCCACCAAGTTTGAGGACGAGTACTACGACGAGTACGAGTACTACAACCTGACGGATAAATACGCAGGTGAGCTAACCTGTCCTGGTTCGGTCCGCTTCGTGTTCCGGGCCCGGGAAACTCACTGCTTTAGTTTTTCTGTTGCAGAAGGTTCGGCTCGGAAGGGCAGGACAAAGAAGGAGGCCAGCGACAACACCAACAGACACAACCCCGCAGGACACGAGCGCAAGATCGTGGAGAAGCTCCAGAACAGCGAGAAGAAAGACAAGGAGTGAATATTGAGGTAAACTCAGGAAAACCCAGGAAAACTGTTTGTGTGTCAGTAACTGTGCGCCGAAGTAAAGCAGGAATGCTGTTTCAGTCAGAGCAAAGGCGTCTGACTCACACGAGTCCGTTTGCACTGACAGAGGCCATAAACACTTCAAAACGGGCAGATTTCTGAACGCTGTCTGGTCTGTGGCTGTTTGGAACGCTGGAACTGGGCAAATGAGACACCAGACGCGCCGCGTGCAGAACTTCCTTTACGATTCTTTGAATTTAAGCCTCTACCGCAGCACTTTTTCTGCCACGCTTTGACTTTACAGCCCTCAGAAAAGAGTCCAAAGTTTCTTTTTATATCGAGTCCTGCGCCGAATTTTAGACAGCGTGTTTCCTGTGTAGGAGGTCCAGTTTGGATCCATATTCTCGGTTTCTTTGCTCGAGGATCGGTCTGAATCTGAAATCGTCGATTTTTAAACGAATGTTTGGAACACAGCATACTGAACCACATCAGGCCTTTTCCTAAACTGCGCCTGCTCCACAGTTATTAACAATAATTAACTGTTAATTAACAGCTGAATTTAAAGCCAGCTGTTAATTAACAGTTAAGGTTGAGGAGTAGTGACGTCATGTGTGAAAAGACAGCATAGCTGTTGTTTTATCTAAAATATATGTGATATATTTCCCGTAGAATAAGAATTCCCTCAGAACAAAACTGTTTATTAACTCCTGCCCTTCGCCTCCTGCACGTCATCACCAGGTTCATAGTTTGAATGGGCAGAAGTTTGTACACCTTTACAGTCCTCCTTCTTATCTCCTCCTCCTGCTCCTCTCTCTTCCTCTCCTTCTTTGCCCCACCCCAACCATTCTCCATCCTCCTTCTTTTCCACATCCCTGTTCGTCTTCTTCATGTTCTTCCTTGTCCTCCTCCTCCTCCTTCCTCCTCATCTCTTTTCTTCTTACGTGTCCTCCTGGTGGCCTGTGCAGGTACTGCAAGTCCGTTAGAAACGATGCAGTTCTTACATCATTTTTAAGCTTTATTATGATTTAATCCTACAGGATAAACTCGTAGATGTACCTGACAGATCACGTAATGAAACTGTAGATGAAGAAAAACATGGAAAAGTTTAATTTTGGATTTTTTTTTAAACAGATTTTTAACACATGGTGCTGCTGTTGGTAAATAGATGCTTGAACTCCTCGTGTTTATTTATTTTAATTCATTATTTTATATTTTTCTTTTCCACTTCAGGGAATCTCGGACGGCTCATCCCGGAAACCGACCATGGCGTCCTTGGCGACAGAACGACACGTGTAGAGCTTCTGAGCTCCGATGGGCCCGCAGGTGTTACAGAGCTCTCACCTGAGGCGGCGTGCCCCTGGGTCCCCGCTTGGACCGCGACCGCGCACCGAGACTGCGGTGGCGGCAAATGGCTCATTCTTAAGGATGTTTTTTAAAACTTGTTTTTACGATTAAAGACTTGTTAAACTGAAATGAGAGCGTTCGTTGTTTCTTCCTTTTAGGCCTCAGTGAAAAAACACAGCCTGTATATAAAAGATGGATGTAGTGAGGTGCCAGGAAAGAGAGCCTGGAAAGCTCAGAGCCACACTAACGTGTTTAAATACCAACGTCTGAGCTTCTGTGGATGATCTAAATGTGAAGCACACTCTGACAGCTTGTTGAAACAAAGCACCAGACTCCACTGACAAAAACAGGGATTAAAGCTTTCAGATCACAGGAGTGATGCACTACTGCTGAGTGCTGCTAAGGGATCGGGAGGACATCTCTTATGACGGGTAAACAGGTGAAAATGTTCTAAATATAACCGTTGCAGTTGGTGGGCCGTCATTTGAAGCAAGAAAGGTTTTAAAGCTAACCAATCACAGCAGAAGCAGACAACTCAGTTTATGAGGTAAAACTCTTGTTTTTGTGAATGGAGTCTGGTACGGCTAACACCAGCTGCACTTCTACAGGCAGAGCTGTTTGAATGCAGGTGAAGAGGTGAAAATGTGCAGGTTAAAGGTCAATCTCATCTGCAAAGTGATGAAACAAGGTGATTGTGACGCCACGAAGATGGAAACACTGAGAACGTGCAGCAGCGATGTAACTTCACCAGCAGCGCTCACACAGGGTTACAGTGAGTTATGGTTAGAGTAAGGGGCTACTGTAAATATCAACACTTCCTCAGAGGCTCCGTAGACCATTTAACACTTTATTTCTCTTTCACATTACTTCTAGAAGGGAGATGCGTCCTGCACGACACCACACATGGTGGTTTGATTACAGAAGCTCATTCTAGTCTAAACAACAGAGTCTCAGTAACTTTCCACTACAGATCGTCGCCTCTTATCTACATTTTTCCAGGCAAGTGTGAGCGAGAGTCTGCAGCTTTCTACTCCCCGAGGACACATGGTCTCAAGCCTTTATTTTCAGGGCTGTGCCCACTTAATACTACACTACTTGACTTTATAACACTTATTATTAATAAAAAGCAGAGAATTATTGAGGCACTGCAAATCATTTAATCCCAACACTACGCAAAGCATTATGTCAATTAGATGTCCCCACTAAGATATGAATACCTGACTGTGTGTGTGTGTGTGGAGAGCAGAGATGGGCAGTAACGCGTAATCTGATTACTTTTATCAAGTAATGAGCAAAGTAATGGATTACTATTGCAAAAACAGTAATTAGATTACTGTTACTTTCCCGTAGGAACGCTGCGTTACTGCGTTACTAAAACCGTGATTTTTTTGCGAGAATGTCTCATGACAGTGACGTAAGCGAGTGCGACGTTCGTGACAACAGCTGTGTGCAGATCAACAATGGATCATATATCGAGTGCAGAGAGAGTATGAGCGTGCAGCGTTTAAAGCGTGGAAGTACTGACCTTACTTTGAGTTTGATTCCATAAAAAGTGACAAAAACATTAGTGTCCGTTGTGCGTGGGAAGAAAACTTCTTTTTACAGCAAAAAAAATCCCTAAACTTCCAAGCAAGCACCGAGTAGCTACGACGTAATGGGAAACTCACAGAGAAACTCGTGGATTCTTCCACTGACCGCTGCACACCTGCACCAGGGTAACCCTCCGCCTACCCCACTCCTGCTTTACAGGTGAAAATAGAGCAACAGGACCGCTAGTCTTTGACTTTATTTATTTTCTGCTGTGTTTTACTTGCATCTATTTGAAAGACTGAGTGTAAACACACAAAATATTTTATTTTATGTGCTGGAATGTGCAGAAAATAGGTTTAAATGTTAAACTAATTTCTTCCAGTCAGAGAATGTTGCAGATAATTAAATGTTTGCTTGATGCATAAAGTTAAAAGATTAAAACTAATAAAACAAGTTTAAAAAAGAGACTTTTCCATTTGATTACATTTTGTATGATGGATTATGCAGAAAAAGTAGAATTGGGCTGAAAGATCTATCGCTTTATCACCTATTCAGGTTGTAAATCATGTTTTTAAAAAGTAACTAAGTAACTAAATAAGTAATCAGTAAAGTAACAGGATTAATTTTTGGGGGAAGTAATCAGTAATTAGTTACTGATTACTTTTTTCAAGTAACTTGACCAACACTGGTGGAGAGCATGGATCGTCCAGCAGGGGGCAGCGTCTCTCAGCCATTGAGAGTCTGGTATGTGTGAAGTGTGTGAGGACTTTACAGGTCACAGTGTTGCCTGGCTTCACCTTGGACTCTGTTGTTCTGTGAGCACAGACTTTGAGCAGGACTCAGAGAAAAGTTGTCTGATCACACTGAAGTTTATTGTGCTGCAGTTTTAGATGCGAGCTTATGCAACAGCGCAGCGTTACGTAACACAGACTCTGCGGAGCTCACACTGAAGCTCAGGACCAGCTGCAGAGCTGTGAGCAGCAGCAGGTGATGAAACCGCACTCAACGCTCAGATGTCCCCGCAATCAAAGATGCTCCGACGACCTTTTGGGTTTTTATGTGGAGTAAAAATCATCCCACAGGTTTCTACAGTCAGCGAGCGCTTCATTAGGACCAAAGCAACCTTCAGCTTCTCATTTTTAATAGCACACAAACTGTATATAAATGATGGACATAGGCAAATATGACATCATCCATGTCCTGCATTAACATTTGATCGTGTTCGTGGGTTTTTGTTTTAACTAATGAAACTGTTCAGAAAGAAGCACGGGGGGGTAAAGAGCCCAGTCCTTCAGGAGGAGCTCGGTGTGGAGTCGCTGCTTCTCCACATGGAGCCCGTGGAGGTGATTCAGGACGTTCTGGGCAGACCTGACAGTATATCTCAGCTGGCTTGGGAACCCCTCAGTACTCCAGAAGAAATAGCCTGAGGACCTGGGCAGGAGAGCGATGTGGGCGTATCTATGCTCGCCACCGTGATCCCTGCTATCACCAACTGGGGTTTAAGTTTTGTTGAGCCAGCTAACACAGAGCAGCCGGGCTGTGCTGAACTTCTTTTGAGTGCCCAGCCTCAGGAGTCCAGAACAAACCGTCCACATCACCTCGACCTGTTTGGGTCGAAGCTGTTTTATTCTTCCTCATGGAAACATAAGATAAGATAAGATAAGATAAGATAAGATAAAACTTTATTAATCCCTCGGGTGGGTTCCTCTGGGAAATTTGTTTTCCAAAAAGCACAGCACCGACAGAAGTTACAGAGTTAAGAATATTATATATATATATATATATATATACACACACATATATAAATACAAAGACATATATAGATAAAATATACAAAGGGGATAAATAGAATAAATAGGAATAAAAATAAAAATAAAAATAAAAATAAAAATACAAGTGAATTGCACATTTAAAGTATTGAGGTCTATTGCACCGCTGATTATTAACAAAAGTATTGCACAAAAGGTAATTGCACAGTGAAGTGAAGAGGCACTACAGCTTAGTTGTTCCCCCCTCCTTTGTCCTCCTGTCTCCCCTCCCTCTCCCCTCCAGAGAGGAGTTAAACAGTCTGATGGCGTGTGGGACAAAGGAGTTTTTAAGTCTGTTGGTTCTTGTCTTTGGGAGAAGCAACCTGTCACTGAACAGACTCTTCTGGTTGTTTATGGCCGTGTGCAGAGGATGCCCAGCATTGTCCATAATGTCCATCAGTTTCTTTAGTGTCCTTTTCTCTGCCACTGACACCAGAGTGTCCAGCTTCATGCCGAACACAGAGCCAGCCTTCCTCATCAGTTTTTCCAGCCTGGATGAGTCCTTCTTTGCTGTGCTGCTCCCCCAGCACACCACAGCATAGAAAAGTACTCCAGCAACCACCGACTGGTAAAACATCCTCAGGAGCTTCCTGCAGATGTTAAAAGACCTCAGCCTCCTGAGGAAGTACAGTCGGCTTTGGGCTTTTTTGTACAGGTGCTCTGTGTTGCATGACCAGTCCAGTTTATTGTCCACCCACAGCCCGAGGTACTTGTACTTGTTGACCACCTCCACCTCCTCCCCCTCTATCTGAACCGGCAGTGGACCTGCTCTGGACCTCCCAAAGTCCACAACCAGTTCCTTAGTCTTTGAGGTGTTGAGTTGCAGGTGGTTTGTGTGACTCCATGTGACAAAGTTCCTCACCAGACTTCTGTACTCCTCTTCCTGGTCATCCCAGATACACCCCATGATGGGTGTGTCGTCTGCAAACTTCTGAATGTGGCATAATTCAGAGTTGTAGCAGAAGTCAGAGGTGTACAGGGTGAAGAGAAGAGGGGACAGCACAGTTCCCTGTGGTGCTCCTGTGCTGCTGACCACAGTGTCAGACGTGATGTCCTTTAGCCTGACGTACTGTGGCCTGTCGGTGAGGTAGTCGGAGATCCAAGCCACCAGGCAGGGGTCCACCTCCATCCTGTTCAGTTTCTCCTGGAGCAGACAGGGCCGGATGGTATTAAAGGCACTGGAAAAGTCAAGAAACAGGATCCTGACCGTGCCTTTTCCCCCATCGAGGTGTGAGTGGGCTCTATGCAGGAGGTACAGGATGGCATCCTCCACTCCGACACCCGCCTTGTAGGCGAACTGTAGTGGGTCCTGGGCATGTTGTACCTGTGGTCGGAGGAGGTTGAGGAAGAGCCGCTCTAGAGTCTTCATAAGATGTGACGTCAGTGCCACCGGTCGGAAGTCATTCAGCTCATTGGGCCGGTTCCTTTTGGGGACCGGGACGATGCAGGATGTCTTCCATAGGGCGGGCACTCTCCCCAGTCGCAGACTGAGATTGAAGACTCGTTGTAGCGGCTCCCCAAGTTCAGCAGCACACGCCTTTAGCATCCTCAGACACACCTTGTCCGGACCTGCTGCCTTTCTGGGGCGAAGCTTCCTCAGTTGTCTCCTGACCTGATCCACTGTGACACTGGGAGATGATTGGAAGGAGGGGGGGGAAGATGTCCTGCTGCTGAGAGAGGGATTGGAGGAGGGGGGTGTCATCATAGTGTCAGGAAGGGGGGGAAACAAGGGAGGTAGGAGAGTGGGGAGAGGGCTCTGTAGTAAAGGTGAGGGTGAGGGTGGGGGGGTTGTGGGCTGGTCAAACCTGTTGAAGAAGTTGTTGAGTTCGTTTGCCTTCTCCACAGTCCCCCCCACTGTGCTGTTCTTGGTCTTGTGGCCTGTGATGGTTTTCACACCATTCCAGACCTCCCTCATATTGTTCCTCTCCAACTTCTGCTCCACCTTCCTCCTGTAGGTGTCCTTTGCTTCCCTCAGGCAGCATTTCACCTCCCGCTGTGCTGCTTTCATCTCCTCCTTCACTTTGCTCCTGAAAGCCTTCTTCTTCATGTTGAGGACAGCTTTGACTTCCTGTGTTACCCACGGTTTGTTATTAGGGTAACACCGTACCGTCTTAGCAGGGGCGACCGTGTCCACACAAAAGTTGAGGTAGTCTGTAAGACAGTGTGTCGCCCCCTCTATGTCCTCACCATGTGGGCTCAGAAGCACGTCCCAGTCTGTGGTGTCATAACAGTCTCTCAGAGCATCCTCCTTTTCTGGGGTCCATCTCCTGATGGAGCGTGTTGTGACAGGCTGCCTTTGGACGAGGGGTGTGTATTGTGGCTGTAGGTAAACCAGGTTGTGGTCTGACTTCCCTAGTGGGGGGAGGGGGGTGGCTCTGTATGCATCTCTCACATTAGCATACAGTAGGTCAATTGTCCTGTTGCTCCTTGTGGGACAATTCAAAAACTGGTGAAAAGCAGCCAGAGTAGAATCCAGTGTGGCATGATTAAAGTCTCCAGATATAATAATGAAAGCCTCGGGGTTTTGTGTCTGAAGTCTTGCTGTGACTGTGTGTATTTTCTCACAGGCAGCTGTTGCGTCGGCCTTCGGAGGGATGTAAACACACACACAGATCACATGACTGAACTCCCGAGGTAGATAATATGGCCGCAAGCTAACAGCTAGCAGCTCCAGGTCCGGACGGCATACCGAAACTTTAACGGAGACGTGTCCGGGGTTGCAGTATCTGTTGTTAACGTAGACAATGAGTCCCCCACCTCTGCTTTTTCCGCTGGCCTGCGTGTCCCTATCGGCTCTCACGGATGTGAAACCGCATAGGTCTACGTTAGCCTGTGACGTTAGCTCGGTTAGCCACGTCTCCGTGAAGATAAACAAACTGCACTCACGGTATAGTCGGTGGTTGTTCAGAGCACACAGTTCGTCCATTTTATTCGGTAGCGAGTTCACGTTGCCCATTATCACTGTCGGGATTGATGGTCCAGCCTTGCAGCCTCTGTAGCTCCTCTTTATCTCAGCCGGGATATTGTGTCGCATGCCGGTCTGTCCCTTTGTTCTTAGAGCCAGCAGCTCCGCTCTCGAGTAGATGAAGGAGCTGGTTCCAGAAGTTTTAAAAAGTGCATTATCCATCTTGTATCGCTATATCTAAGAGGTAGAAGTACAGTAACTAGCGGAAGGAAAATAAAGTTTGAAAGCCTAGTCTAAAAAAAAGTTAAAAGTTAAGAAAAAGTGCGGTGTTGCAGAGCTACTTGGAAAGGCTGCCGTCACTCCAGCGCCATCTTGGAAAGAAGAACATTTCGGGTCAATCATTTTTTGTACCTAATAAAAGGATCAAATCAGTCTTGTTCTAAAGTCTTGGCTGGCTGGCGAGATCAGGTCTGTGACAGCGATGGTTGTTGTTTGCTTGTTTTTATAAAGAAATGTTTGATTAGTTTGATTAGGTGACAGTTTAAAAAAAGCTTTTCAGGTATGAGCTGGGTGTGGTCATGCGACCTGCAGGTTGACTGTGTGTTTGCGGCTCTGCAGATGTTTCTGGCCGTGTGTTTATTAAAGTGAAGCGACGCGTACCTGCAGCAGCTCTCCTCCGCTCACGGCGGCTGAATCTGAACCATCGCTGTGATTGGTTCATTGGCTCCGTGTGAGCGCAGATACGGCGTGAGACGGGACGCTTATTGAACACAGGCACTTTCGTGTGTGCCGTCAGGGCTTCAGCGGCGGAGATCCTCGCTGACAGCCGCAGACACTTTTTCATTATTATTTCATATCTGAAGTCTTTCCAGAAAAAACAGGAGTTCGCTACTCCGTACTTTTCCTCATCTCAACAACAACTCTCAAGTGTGGCATAAACCCAGCTCTGCTTGACCTTTGTTTCTTTAACAGCCCTGAAACTGGACTCAGAGACCCTCAATACTCAATACAGAGCAATTTGCTGCTTTTTCCTGATTGGTTCCCCTTTATTACTCTAGTTTTTTAATAATAGAAGCATGTAGGCACCCTTCAACATTAGTGTTTTGCCATATTTAGACAAGAAGGTAGAGTGCTGTTATCAGCTAATTCTAGCTAGCTAGAATTAGCTAATTCTAGCTAGCTAGAATCAGCTAATTAGCTAATTCTATCTAGCTGATAACGGCTAGCTAGAATGAGCTAATTAGCGAATTCTAGCTAGCTTGTTAGACTGTATCTGGTCTTTAAGTGACGACGTATGAACCCTGGTTCCAAACTACTCTGTGTTTATTATTGTGTTTTTAACATGTTTTAATGTTTGTATATGTATATAACCTCGTATTGTGGATGGATTATCTCAGTTGTTCTCCTGACTGAAGTTCGTTTACAGCATCCTGCCATGCGACTGCATTTAACTGTGTTGTTGGTCAGATGATGTCATTAAAAATGGATGTTAGAGGAACCTACAGGTGGCTGTAAGCTGCTAGCTCTCTGCAAAGACAGCTAGCAGCTAACTGCTAGCAAAACTAGTTAGCATCAGTAGTAACTTGTGGAAACTTTAAAATGCAGAACTCAGAAACCTCTGGATCAAGTCACCGTGGCGACATATATCTTTTATAAAGGTCTGTACTGAAGGCCCAAAGTTTAAATAAGTTGACAAGTCAGATCTATAATTTAACATCCAACTCTGCGGCGGCTTCACTTGCCTCGGCTGAGGGAGTCGGGAGTTAGCCGGGCAGGATGTGGAAACTTCAGAGACTGGAGGCTGATTTGTGTCAGAGTGAAAACAGAACACGTTTCATCAAATCTACACCTGCAGGATAAAGGATGCTCATCCAACTTTTTATCGGTCTTGGAAAAATACCTGTAAATGATTTATATTTCTAGGTATTTTTGCCCCATCCGTGGAAAAACTACTTTTTAATGGAGGCCTTCTTCAGTAAGAGGCTGGAACAAATAAATGGCTCCGTATCATCAAGATGCCATCAAAGGGACCAAAACATTCAGATAAATCTATTTATTCATTCGTTTACGTAAACGGGCATGTTTGGAGTTTACCTTCATATTTAATTTAAAATGTAATAATTTTTTATTTATAGCTGTCTTATTTGTGATTCTCACGAAACCAAACATGTATTATTATGTTTTATATTTTTGATGCATTTGATGGATTATTTATTCCTGTATTATTCATGACTTTGGCATCGTCTGCCTGTCACAGCATGAACCCTGCCGCTCTGATCAGCTGATGGATTTGAGGGTTTTTCAGTCCACGGGCTGACGTGCAGCACACCTGAACCGTCTCACCTGTTTGCAGATCATGACCTTCAGTCCGGAGCCTTCATGGGCCTCCTGCTGCCGGGAAACCAGATCCCGAGCATTTAGTGAGACAGGATCAGTTCGTGCGGTGCGAACGGGCCAACTAAACGGTCTATTTCTGCTTAATCCTGACTTCCTGTAAGCGATGCTGCTGGAAAAATCTGCTGCTGCTGGATGAGCGGGGAGCAGGACGGCTCGGATCCCCCGCACACCTGCAGGATTTGGCTCTGATGTGGAAACAGGGATCAGGAATATTTATACACGCTTACATAACCAGTCTCACCATTCAACATCCAGATCAGTGTTTCTGTACCACTATCTCACACACACGCCTCCCCCATCACCTCCCCCTCTGCAGAGGAGATACCAGTGCTCTTAGAAACTCCCCTGGTTGCCTAGCAACTGGTCCTGAGGACTGCCAAAGAGACAGAGATCATTCGTCTGTTATGAGTGGGTAATATGATATTGTGTAAGTGGGGGTGTAAGCTTCCACGTCCATGTTTGTGAGGACCGACTGAAGTTTTTTTGGAACCAGAGCGCGTTGGAGGGCTCAGCTGTGATGAGTCGGGACGCCGTCCACGCCTGCCCTCGACCGTCACCACATGTTCTGCATGTATGTACGCAAATCAGACATTTCATGGAATTTCTGTAAAGTGGGGACAAACGTTTATCAAATATTGAACCATTAAAGAAAATATTCATGATATAAACTGAAACATAACCAATAAAGTAAATTTCCTTATTTTTACGTTATGTTTCTATAAATGTATCTGTTTGGGTGTATGAAGCCTGTTAAACTTCCAGCTTCGTTACACTTTCATCCTCTTTTTGCCCCACAGTGACACACGGGAACATTTAGGTCGAGTACTACAGGTTTAGTCCTGGTTACTAATCTGGCCTCCATGTTTGTGGACAGCAGGTTAACAGCGGTTAAAGGTCAGAGAGGTCGGCCTAAAGCACAAAAATCTATAAACCTTTGTCACACAGTGAAATGAAAACACATCGACCGGCGAGGAGTCCGTCTTCGCATTATAACGAGTCTCCTATCGAGGCCGACAGAGATAAACACACTTTCAGACGTGATGGAGACTCAGGCGGCGACGAGGATGCGGCGAGCTGAATGAAATCAGCCCAGATCGAACTTCCTGCTGCTGATGGTATCTGCTGTGTGAGCTGCTGGTTTCATTACAGAGAACAGCGGGCGCGAGGGAAAGGTCGCCCTGCAGACGTTGTTTTCTCGTTCTCAGGTCACAAATATCGACTAGGCCGCTTCCTGTTATACGACTGAAACCGTGTTTGGGAGAGAGGACGCGAGCAGGCGGGCAGAGGGAACACAAATGAACTTTAATGTTACAGTTGGGCTACAACGAACACGTAACATACTGCAGAGTTTATGTCCTGTTGGATCAGCACGAAGCTCTGAGGCAGCTGCTGTTAACAAAGGAGGGGAGAAAGGAAAAGGAAAGAAAGAAAGGAGGAAGTAAAGGAAGCTAAGAAAGGAAAAGGAAAGAAAGAAAGGAGGAAGGAAAGGAACCTAAGAAAGGAAAAGGAAAGAAAGAAAGGAGGAAGTAAAGGAAGCTAAGAAAGGAAAAGGAAAGAAAGAAAGGAGGAAGGAAAGGAACCTAAGAAAGGAAAAGGAAAGAAAGAAAGGAGGAAGTAAAGGAAGCTAAGAAAGGAAAAGGAAAGAAAGAAAGGAGGAAGTAAAGGAAGCTAAGAAAGGAAAAGGAAAGAAAGAAAGGAGGAAGTAAAGGAAGCTAAGAAAGGAAAAGGAAAGAAAGAAAGGAGGAAGTAAAGGAAGCTAAGAAAGGAAAAGGAAAGAAAGAAAGGAGGAAGTAAAGGAAGCTAAGAAAGGAAAAGGAAAGAAAGAAAGGAGGATGTAAAGGAAGCTAAGAAAGGAAAAGGAAAGAAAGAAAGGAGGAAGGAAAGGAACCTAAGAAAGGAAAAGGAAAGAAAGAAAGGAGGAAGTAAAGGAAGCTAAGAAAGGAAAAGGAAAGAAAGAAAGGAGGAAGGAAAGGAAGCTAAGAAAGGAAAAGGAAAGAAAGAAAGGAGGAAGTAAAGGAAGCTAAGAAAGGAAAAGGAAAGAAAGAAAGGAGGAAGGAAAGGAACCTAAGAAAGGAAAAGGAAAGAAAGAAAGGAGGAAATAAAGGAAGCTAAGAAAGGAAAAGGAAAGAAAGAAAGGAGGAAGTAAAGGAAGCTAAGAAAGGAAAAGGAAAGAAAGAAAGGAGGAAGGAAAGGAAAGGAAGCTAAGAAAGGAAAAGGAAAGAAAGAAAGGAGGATGTAAAGGAAGCTAAGAAAGGAAAAGGAAAGAAAGAAAGGAGGAAGTAAAGGAAGCTAAGAAAGGAAAAGGAAAGAAAGAAAGGAGGAAGTAAAGGAAGCTAAGAAAGGAAAAGGAAAGAAAGAAAGGAGGAAGGAAAGGAAGCTAAGAAAGGAAAAGGAAAGAAAGAAAGGAGGAAGGAAAGGGAAGGAAAATGAAGAAAAGATCGAAGGAAGGAGGCAAAGAATGGAGAATGAATAAAAAAAGAAGGAAGAGAAAAGGTCAAAAGAAAAAGCAGCAAACGAAGGAATATGAGGAATGAAAAGGAAAAGGCGAGATGGAGGAGAGGAGAGGAAGGAAGGAGAGGAAGGAAGGAAGGAAGGGATGAATTCTTCAACTACTCGTCAAATATGTAGGTTTCATTTCAAAAATAAAAACATGTTATGACCTGTTTTTGCTTGCACCACCTACACGCTGCTATCACACCTGATGTAGCTGCTTTCAGGGATTCGGTTGGAGGTGTGCAGTGCTGCATACGCTTGCTGCTACACGAAGACGCAGCGTTACAGGAGGAAGTGTGGTGGTGGTTGGGGGAAGATAACATTTACAAAGTCATCGAGCAAGAACAAATCCACACAGGCAGGAACAGAAGCTCCTCCACCGCAACAGGTAAGTGAGCGAAGGGAACAGACGTAAACAGACTCTGTAAGTGTTTTCTAACAGTCACACTCTGATGGATGCATCAGCAACTTGGGGTTAGTGTCTTGCCCAAGGATACGTGGAAGGGTTAGGCAGGCCAAGGTGTGGTTAGACGCACAAACACAAACACAGCTCTCTCTCCAAATATCGCCCAAACCCACAGGAATGTCCTGTTTGTGGTGACTTAGAAACTAAGCAGGAACTCGTACTGATCCTTGGGGAACACCACAAATAAAAGAACAGATAAGAGGGAAACCGAGCAGTCCTTAGCAGAGCTGCATTTCTGCAGATGATCACTGAGGTGTTAACGGTAGATTGACTTTCAGAGGACGCGTCCGAGCTCGCCGGTCATCCGAGGCCCTGGTTTCGTTCAGGGCTGTAACTTCTGATTTACACAGTTTAATATTCAGCTTCATCTGCTGAAAAGTAAAATCAGTTTCTCTTCACAGCTGTTAATCTACACGCTGCTGCTGCTTCAAATAATCAGGTCTAAACCTGTTTCCAGTAATCGTGTCGTCTTCTCTGTATCTTATACGTCTATTTGTTTTCCTCGGATTCTTCTCATTTGCATTTTAATGATTTGCTGTTTTTGAAAAGTGCTTTGAAATGTCTTCCTGTATAAAATGTGTTAAACGATGTGGCCGTGGCCTGCAGTGGTGACAGACGAGCGTCTGGGTCAGTTTTAACCTCAGTTGTGAATATCTGACACTGTGATATAAATATTTGTTAAAGAAAAGGAAAAGCATCATAAAGAGGTTATCCTGACTAAAAGGTTCCCGCCCTGAGATCGCAGCAGCAGTTAATATGCAGCCTGCAGCTCTCAGAAGTCATTATGGCTGCTAATAATAAGATGTTATGAAATGTTCACCGCGCAGTGACTCGCCACGAAAGCAGTGAGCTGACTTTGGACGATCCCCGAACATCGAACGCTCACAAACACACACTGACACCCGCTGACTCGTGCATGATGACGATGATGAGAGCACGAGAGGAAAAAAGCTCCGCTTGAAGGTTTGTAAAAATAAAAACTCTTTTTCGTGTGCCAAACACTCGGCGTCGTCAGTGCTAGAAAATTAGACTTTAACTGTTTGAAAGACGAATTTAAACTCATGTTCATGCGTGTTTGTTGTGGCCCCGCCTTCAGAGAGAAGCGTTCTCAGCTCCAGATCGTTTACTCTGGTCTGGATCCTTTGAGTTTGTCAGCTTTTTTCTGTGGTTTCGTTTCTTGTCCACAAAGAAAGCTCAAAGCTAACTGCGAGCGAACCACGATGCTGCGAACACTCAGTGGGCTGAGGTCACACGGACTGAGCGTGTGGGGTTAAAAGGCTCGCCAAGCGTGGTGTTTCTCTGCAGGACTGCTTCAAGTTTACAAGCGTCGGGAGATTTGGGGTGGGGAGTGTTGACACAAACATTGGTGTTGAATCGATACGACCACGATGGAACGATATTTTAGTTTCACTGCGTTGCTCATCAGGAAGAAGCTCCTCCCCCTGACTGCGGGTAGGCTGTGCGAGTGACAGCGAGCAGCTTCACGTGGAGATATTTGATGGCGTGCATGAAGCAAAACTCGACTGTGACAAGACTCAGACCTGCAGCTCAGAGGTCAGAGGTCACAGGCAGTTCTTTCAGAGAGGTAAAGAATCTCCAGGTAACTGATAACAGCGATGCTGCAGTAAATGTTATCGGTCATGTTGGTTCTTCAGCAAATAAAACCCGTCTGTGTTAACTGTCAGGTCCATTTTTATTTATCAGCAGAAGCTGACGCACACGTCTCTCATGCAGGACTCCAGTAGGTTCAAAACACAAACAGCAATCACATCATTTAGTGATCATTAACATGCAGATTTACTATACTGATGGTCAGTCACCTCCACACGCTGCTCTCGCCTGCATAAGCTGCATTTATAAGTTAAAATATTAGTGCTGGTATCGGACTGTAACATCAGACACTCTTCCAGAGGTTTCCAGGAGTCGCTGGCCGGCCTCTACACCCGTGTGACGGAGGAAGCAGGTGCCTTGTTTGTTTGTTTGGTCGACAACATGGAGGATCCTCCTGCATCCCAGAATGCAAAGCGTATCTGACTTCAGGAAGGTTCTTTGGTCGGGTCACCGCCTCATGATAAACAGTCACTGGGAACTGGACTGAGACCCTCCCCTCACAGCTGTGGTTGCCTCGAGTGCGCGGCAGTTACACGCCACATCTGCACAAATAACCTGCAGCGAGCGGGAAAGACTAAGCAGCGCACGTGTTAAACATCCCAATGCAAACACGTAAGAACTCAGACGAACACCGATGTGACTTCACTGAGGATTAAAGACTTTATACCTGCTGCGTTGTGCAAACAGCGCCGTCTGATATCTAACATGCAAGCACTTGGTGACAGTGGGAAGGAAAAACAACAGGAAGAAACCTCCTGCAGGCTCAGGGAGGGGCGGGGCCATCTGCTGTGATTGGTTGGAGGTGAGCAGATGAAGACAGGATACAGACATGCTGTGGAAGAGAGACAGAGGTTAATAACAGATATGATTCAATGCAGAGAGGTCTATTAACACATAGTGAGTGAAGAAGAAACACCCAGTGCATCATGGGAATCCCCGGCAGCCTACGTCTATTGCAGCATAACTAAGGGAGGATTCAGGGTCACCTGGTCCAGCCCTAACTATATGCTTTAGCAAAAAGGAAAGTTTGAAGCCTAATCTTGAAAGTAGAGATAGTGTCTGTCTCCTGAATCCAAACTGGAAGTTGGTTCCACAGAAGAGGGGCCTGAAAACTGAAGGCTCTGCCTCCCATTCTACTTTTAAATACTCTAGGAACAACAAGTAGGCCTGCAGAGCGAGAGCGAAGTGCTCTAATAGGGTGATATGGTACTACAAGGTCATTCACAGATGCTTTGTTGTCATCACACTCTGAGGTGTACAGTAAACTGCTCTCAGCTGTTACAGACGTGTTTACACATGGAGGCGAGCAGCGAGAGGACTGGTGTTAGCGGCCTCGTCGTCGTTAATAATGATGATTTCCGAGCTTAAATCACCACGTTAGCTGGGAGGCGGCGACTTTGTGAAAACCTGATTGAATCCAGGCGGAGCGCAGGGCGAGAATCAGGGGAACATATTAAAGAAATGACAAAGTGAAAGTGATAAGCAGCAGCGGCGACTCCGTGCACTACATCTCCAACTAACCGAATCCCGTGGCGTGGAGCTCATTTACATGCGATGATGTTAAAAACTCGTAAATTCATGAATGAAGCGTCGAGGCGTGAAGCAAAGATTGGAAACTCTGAATCTAATCACAGGGTTGCTGATGTTGGACGCGGCTGTTTAACTGGGATTTGTTGCCTCGTCTCTGCAGACTATTAAAGACATCAATCTGCACGTGGACACCAACGAGGTCACGACTGAATCGGGGAGATACGACCCTGTGTGAGCAGATCATAAATAAAACACGACGAGGGCGCTTCTCCTCCTTTGTTTCTCTGTTAGAAGCTTTAGGCGTCAGAATGAAATGCAGTCCTGCAGCGGAGACCCTCTGAGGGCCACGGCGAGCCTACAAAGAGCAGCAAAGCAGAGGCGACAGGAAGTCCAGCTGAACACGAGCGACGTAATGAGGCTCGGAGGGAGCGGGCGCTCATCAAAGAGTTTAAGGCTCGTGGGCTCGCGACCCGGCACGCCGGCAGGCGGAGGACGTAAACACCGGGGAGCTCGTCTCTGTGCAGCCGCGAGCTCCAGCTGCAGCACCAGCACAAACTGAAGCGAGTAAATTAACGGTTCATTAGCTCATCAGGACCAATGAGCAAAGATTAAACAGCAGGAGAAAAATCTGTTTCGTCTCATCGTCTCGTGTCAGTGCAGCTGAGGTGTCTCACTTCCTCTTTTATGTGTTTTGGTTTAGTTTGACTTCCTCGCCTGTGGCACCATCTTTATCTCCACCTGTGTTTTATTACCCTGTTGTGTTGTTTCTGATTATACGTGTAAATAGCGCCGTCTTCCTTCTTGTCTCAGCGTCGGTCACACTGTTTCCACTTTGAGTTAACTCGGCCTTTCTCTGAATCTTGCATCAGGCTCCACAGTAGACGACACACGTGACTCTACATCAGCACAGTGATCCCTATGAGTGTCACCTACTCCAGTCACAGACATGATCAGCTGATGATGATACAAATATAGGGATGCAACGATACCAATTTTTTCAAGCCGATACTTGGATCTGAGTACTTGCCGATACAGAGTACAAAAAACGATACTTCTACCGCACACACACACACACACACACACACACAAATACAATGAATTGGAAGACAGGTTTTATTATATTCCCTGTTGATAAAAAATAAAATCTTAATAAAAATGACCACAAAAAAATTTCAAGTGAAAAATAAGCACTTCTGTTAAATTATTGCAGAGTCTCCACATTGTAATTTTACAAAATATCACTGAACTATTGGCACTGTCCCGAGCTTTCAGAATAATAAATAAACACTTCTGTTTGGAATAAAATAAATACAAATTAGGTTTGAGAATAAAATAAACTTTTAAATTGTTGTAGAGTGTCCATAATGTAAACAAACTAAATAATTATTATAAAATAAATAATAAATAAAATAATAATTGGCCCCCTAGTGGCCAATCTAAAAAACTACAACAGAAATGACAAGCCACCCTCTGATTAATGAAATAAGTTGGTATTGGTTCATGGTATCGGTTAACTTTTACGAGTATGAGTACACACACATTTTACAGTATCGGCCCCGATACCCGATACCAGTATCGGTATCGGTGCATCCCTACAAATATATAAAAAACATAAAGTTAATTAAATTAACAATGAAATGCAAAGCTGCAGGAAATCTGGTGGTTTAGCAGGAAACATTTTAAATCCACTGAATGATTTTCTGGCTCAGAGCTGCTTTTTATTCTTTAAACTGACGACAACCAAAAGACACAAGAGGAGCACAAAAATCAGATAAAACAATAAAAACAGAAGCACAGCTGGCCGAAGCCGAGCCTGTGCTCATCGGAGAAATTCATTCTCAATCAGTGAGTTTCTGCTAAAATAAAGGCTGATGTACGAGCAGACCTTTGCACCGCTGTTCTCTGGAGAAGCTCTGCTCAATAAAAACTCACACCGAGTGCCAAATAAAACCTGACGGCATCACTTTCTGTCACCGTGACACCAAACTGCAACCAAAACTTCCCAACAAAGCAACATTTGGCACATAAACCCTCTCAGAGCGTACATCAGCTCCGCTGCCAGCAAAGGCTTGATGAGCTTTCTGAAACAATAACAGGACTTCTGGACACTTTCAGTCTCCCAGATGATGTTCAACGCGTTGGTTACTGCCTCAGCAGACAGCAGCACGCAGATGGAGTCTGAAATGGAAATGCAGCGTAAGGAACCTCTGACTCAGTGACATTCAAGTGTTTTTCACCAGTCTGTCACTAACGGCTCAAAGAGATGATGACGAGCTGCTTCGTCAGTTAGAGACGCAGAAAAATCAGGGAGGAAATGTCCGGAATGAAGCTTCACCGTTCAGAACGACACAGGGAGGAGGCTGGGGTGGAGGACGGGTGGACGAAACACATGAACTGCACCTCCTTCACCCATCTGAGGTGTCGGCAGCTAAAGACGGCGTTAAAGCTGAACGTCACCGACCCCAAAAACTGCGACACAGAACAGACAAAAACAAAAACCGAGCTGCAAGCGGCTCCGCAGCCCCCCCTCCCCCGGAGGACTACGGGACAGCGAGCTGTGTCGAAGGAAAGTGGATCACTTTTTGCCTGGCGAAATCACCATGGTAACTGATGATGAATATATAACCTGGTCTGGAGCAGGTGATGTTCGGAGTTTGGATTTAAAATCAGCTGCAGAGCTGAATAAATCCACTGGATGAAGCACAGACAGCGTTTAACACCACCACACCAGTTCAACCAGTCGCCTCCACTTCACTCTGATCTGAAAGGTTGGAGGGTGAAGTCTGGAGACGGCGTGAACCTGCTGGAGGCTGCACAGCTGCTCAGGCTAACAAACACACATTAGGAACAGCGACCGAACTTCAGCAGCGAGAACATCTGAGACGATCCGTCCCTCACGGATGAGCTGCTGCAGTTTTCTCGTGGCCGAACATCCCTGATGGTGTGATGAGGATCTCAGTTTGTTTGTTTTCTGTCGGCACCGTGAGGAACGTCTAACTGAAGTTTTCACCCAGACGTGAAACCGAATCAAAAGGTTTATAGTTTTACTTTCAGCTTTTCTAACAAATCTAAAAGTCTGCAGGGTGATTATCAACAAAGACGTTAGTCAAATTAATTAAGGCATGAATAACAAATGCTGTCACACAGACCCTTAATTTAGGGGCTCACCAGGCGGCTGTGGATGATGGATATGAGCTAAGGGAGCAAAGTTCCTGCCAGTATCTTCTGCTGAGGGGGGTTGAAGCGTGGACCCACGCGGTGAAGCATCCAAAGACAGTTGATGCTGCTGAGCAGTCACTGAGACGTGAGCTGAATCTCCAACAAACCGAGTGAGATTAAGGCGAGAAGATGAACCGACACAAAGCAGGACGAAGGCTCCACATGACAACACGATCACAACACAACCCGAGTGCATTCAGACTCTGGGTATTCCTCGTGTCTTCAGGGCCATCGGGGTTAATAACACTCAATCTGCATAATACACAACAACCCAGCAGCACCGTGTCTCTAAGGCCGAGATCGGCACAGACGAGCAGGCCGGCTAATCATCGGTTTTAACGGCATCGTTGGCCACGAGAATGACTGAAGAAGAGCGGAGAAAAAGCAGAGCAGGGTGAGGTAGTTTATTATCCAGTGTGGCCAGGTTTCTGACTAAAGGCACGTCTGTGAGAGGGCGACGATCAAATATTTAACAGCTCTTATAGCGGACATCCTTCGTCCTGCAGGGCAGACGTTCAGAGGACAGAGCTCTGCTCTTCTTTCTCTCTGAGGTTTCCAACATTAAATCGTTTAAAAAACGACTCGACATCTTCGAGACTGCAGATGTATAAAATATGGACGCAGAGCTTTTTACAGGTTCTCATTCCTCCCACCAGAATTAAGCTGATGAGAAGCAGCCAGGTGCTAATAATGAAACTCACCTGATTGGCTGATCATCATCAGTGTGAGCACATCTGTAGAGCTGAGGTTTCTGATGTTTGCAGGTCTGGAGCGTTCAGGTGTGTTAACAGCGACGCAGTCGTCCCAGGAGTGGAAGTCGCAGCAACTGCAGCCCAAGCAAAAACCCAGGAGCTCCATCTGAGACTCAGTCAAAGGTCAAAGTTCATGACAGCACAGAAACAGCCTGAACAAGTACAGCTGCAGGAGGAAACGTCCTCAACATGGCGCCAAAGTTTAACTTTGCAAAGCTGCATCTGAACAAAACAAAGACTTCTGGAACAGGCGAGGCTGAAGCGGACATGTTTGTCCTCAGACCAGCTGGCAGCATGGCGGTGCAGCGACGATGGTTCGGGCTCCTCGCGGTCACCGAGTGGACCATGAACTCTTCAGAGGTCGCTCATATTGTACCGTCGTTACTTTGCAGTATGAAGAATACGAGAATTAAAACAAGTTAAAAAGCCTGCCGCAAACGAGTGTTCAGCTCATTATTACAAACTTTATGTTTAACATCCACGTCTACAAGAGGAGCAGCACATACGTGGCAGGAAGTGAGGAAAAGCAGAAGTTTACTTCAAGTTTTGGATTTTCAAAGTTTTCTTTGGATCAAAGTCCAGGAAACAGACGAGAAAGTAAACAAGGAAGCAAAAGCTCTTTACCACGTTCAGCCTCTGCTGTCTCAGCAAACACACATTTCTACATTTCATCATCATTAAACCCTGCAGCTCTCATCCCTGAACGCTTTTAGAAAACACGTTGTTGTTGCAGCGCAAAATTATTTGTGTAGCTCTGAAGGAAAAAAAAATCACACAAAATCACAACAGTCCCCTCAAAGTGCTTTACAATGTAGAGTAAAGACTTTAGAGTAATACAGAGAAACCCAACAATCATATGACCCCCTATGAGCAGCAGTTGGCGACAGTGGGAAGGAAAAACTCCCTTTTAACAGGAAGAAACCTGCGACCGGGTGGCGAGGAAGACGGGACAAAGACGTGCTGTGGAAGAGATTAAATGCAGAGAGGTGAATAAACACATGACACAGTGTCAGCTTTCTGAGGACAGCTTCAAGAAAAAGGGCGGGGCTAAAAGAGAGTGTGATTCATGTTGTTCTTGTGGGCGTGGCCACTCACACTCACCAGTCTGCTCTTCTACTTTATAATTATTCACACGCACGCTGTTGCTCATTGGATCAACGCTGACCAGAGCTGCTGACTCCACCTTACCCCAGCAGATGGCCCCGCCCCTCCCTGAGCCTGGTTCTGCTGGAGGCTTCTTCCTGTTAAAAGGGAGTTTTTCCTTCCCACTGTCGCCAAAGTGCTGCTCATAGTTGGGTCATGTGAATGTCGGGGTTTTCTGGATTATTGTGATTACTGCAGGACTTTACAGTATAAAGCAGTGGTCTCCAACCTTTTTTGCGCCACGGACCGGTTTATGCCCGACAATGTTTTGTCTTTAAGGTGTGGCGGATAAATACAACAAAATAAAACTAGTACCAGTACCGAAAAAAAGAAGATTTATTCATAACACACGTGAAAAGACCCAGGAAAACCGAGTTAACGATAAAAACGATAACAAAATAACGCTGAAAACCGATAAAAACCCTGAAAACTATACATTTCACACCTGAGCCTCAACTCTCGCGGCCCGGTACCAAACGACTCACGGACCGGTACCGGTCCGAGGCCCGGGGGTTGGGGACCGCTGGTCTAAAGCATCTTGAAGCGACTGCTGTTCTGATTTGCTGCTATATAAATAAAACTTGGAAGTCATTAGTTAGTTAGCAGATTTAAAGTTCTTTCCTTTTGTGCAGTCGTAATAATCATATCTGTTATTAACCTCTGTCTCTCTTCCACAGCATGTCTTTATCCTGTTTTCCTTCTCTCACCCCAACCAATCACAGCAGATGGCCCCGCCCCTCCCTGAGCCTGGTTCTGCTGGAGGTTTCTTCCTGTTAAAAGGGAGTTTTTCCTTCCCACTGTCGCCAAAGTGCTGCTCATAGGGGGTCATATGATTGTTGGGTTTTTCTCTGTATCTATGAAGCGCCTTGAGGCGACTTTTGTTGTGATTTGGCGCTATATAAATAAAATTGAATTGAATTGAATTGAGTAATAATTCAACTGCCCTACCTGCCCAGACTCCCCAACGCTCTCCACCTAATCCTCCACCCTGCTCACCTCCTCAAACCTCTGCCAGCCTCCAGAGCATCATCTCCATCTACCCACAGAGTTCAGTCCTTTCACTCAGCGTACTCATTACCGCCTCTTAAAAGGAAACTGTTCCATCTGGGCTCTTAATAACAAGAACCAAGAACATCAGCAGCGGGAGCAGCTGTGGTACCTGTCCTCATTTTACCTTTGAAGTGGACTGCAGGGTTTCCTGTCATGTTGCACTTGAGACCAGAGGTGGAGAAGGAGAGAGGTGTGCATGAAACGTGAGAAATAATCACAGGGTTTCCTCGTCCATTTTGGCGTGCATGGACGGAGAGAGAAAGACTGAGTGTGTGGGTGGATGAGATGCAGAGAGAAGAAGAAGAGGAGGAGGAGGAGGAAGGATGGAGAGTGGCACACTCTCTCTCTCTCTCTCTAACACGGGGTTCCTCTACCCCAGGGACACCTTTTGTGTGACCACAGGAGCGAGGAAGAGGAGGAACAAAGGGCCGAGGAGGTGGTGGGACGAGAAGGATCGGGGGAGGAGGAGGCCACATGTTCTACACCCTTTCCTGCGAGGGAGGAGGAAAACATGCTATGTGTGATTGTATATGTGTGCTGGATGCACAAATGCATCATTAGGCATCATTAACCACAAATTATACAGAGAGACACAGATGCTGCTGTTGGCACATTTTTCTGCTCCCTGCAATCTGCAGGAAGGAAAAAGAGGGGGAGAAAGAGGGGAGGGAGGGGGAGTTAATCTAATACATGTGTAGTGTGATTAAAGGAAGAGCTTCCTCGCCGCTGACATTTCAGATGGATGTGAAGCCCGGCGAGAGGATATTAAACACACTTAAATATCTGAAAACAGAGGCAGTGAGGAGGGGGTGGGGTGGGGGGCAGAAAGAGTTAAAAGTCCAAATCTCCGAGCTCTCTCTCTCTCTCCTCCTACCTCTCTCGACCGCTCGGCTGCTCGCTCCTCTCTCACCACCTGTTAGTGCGGACCCCTCGTGCACTGACATCCACTTGTTTGTGCAGGAATCTCCTCCACTCACCATCAAAGGTACGAACATTTACTCTTTATTCTTAATGCTGCTGCGTGTCTCCTTCTTTTATTGGGGGGGGGGGGGGGGGGGGGGGGGGGATTATGCACTTCTGAGAAGCTTTTATTCCCGCTCCAGTCTCCGCCTCCTCCTCAGTATCCCTCCATCCTCTCGTCTCTCAACAAATTTCGGTGTTTCTGCAAGTGGTGCAAAGTGCATTTACTCTGATGCAGCGAGGTTTGCGTGACGCGCTGCGCTGTTTTATTGCACTTTAGCGCTTTAATTACAGTTTGGAGGCATTTAGTGGCCGTGGTTAATTTTTGAGTTTGAGAAAAAAATAAAACACTAACCACAGATGGTCTGTTTATTGATCGTGGAGCTAAAAATTGACATTTTCAATCAGATTTAAATGTTGTTATCAACTTATTTTGGTGATGTGTGATCTATGGAGGACTGAAAATGCAACAATATTATTAATATTGAGACAAAAAAATAAAAGAAGGAAATAATGTTGAAATATATGCGTATATAAGTCAGTTAATAAAGTGTGAAATCATTCATAGTTTGGCTTCCTCACAGAAATATTTACTGTCACAATGACCTCTCATTCAGTTTCCTCCGTGTAACTGTAAGCATGAATTTGTTTACTTATTTCTGTAATAATTTACATTATTTGTTAATAATGACTCGTACATTATTGATACGAGTACGGGACACGTGTGAAGAGGGAAACAATTTGGGAAATAAATATTTAAATGAATATATTTATAAATAAAATAAAATATTAAATGGGAGAACAAAAATATGAACAAAAAGCAAAAACATACTAAAGCATGTGATTAGTGATAAGTTGTTTATTTATTTTTTACTTATTCAGCTGGTTTCGACCTCCATACGAGACGAATCAGCTGATTAAATTGTATTACGGTTTACAGTGTGCATTATTAGGGGCGTGGCCTCTTTGACTGACAGGTGGATGGGGACACAGGCGGCTGTAGCTGCTAGCTGTCTGCTAGCTTTACCTGAGCTGGACCTCTGGACCGTGTTTGTGCTGTTGGAGCATCTGACCAATAATATGGCTGCTGTGAGGTCACTATAGCAACAGACCGTGCTGAGCTCCAGGTTTGATTAAATTCTGAGATTTTATTTGGATGTTAATCTGAATAAAGCCCAGACTGTGGTTAAGTTTGTCTGTTGTTTGGATCTTTGTGCAGTTTAGTGCTTCATGCATGTGCTGCATGCTGTGAATTATGATGATTTAAAACATTTATCTCAATAACTTGGCTGTGGTGGAAAAGCTGTCGTGAAATAAAGACAGGAAGAAGTGAGCACACATGATGACTCTGGAAATGATTCTGTATCATGTTCGTCACTGACTGACTGATTGAAGCTGTGATGGTACCTCAGCTACTTTAAGCTGAAATCAATTTGCCAGTAGAAGAAAGTCTCCACAGGTTGCCCAGCCTGAAGAACATCTGCTCTCTCTGCAGAACTTTATTCCTCTGACCTCACTGTTCATTGACGAAGCTCGGATAGCAGTGCTGCAAAAGCACCAACACGGAGCTGCAGCACAAACATGGCATCAGGACTCATATTTAATCCTGTCCATGCTGATGCTTTCAGCTGCTGAGGTCCGCTTCAAGCTTCTGATCCAGTGAAGAGACGAACGCGATGAGACTCTAACCAAACCTGAACCGAACAGGAAACCAGGAGAATCAGATTTCCTTTCTCTTCCTGTCTCGAGGTTAGAGCGGAGCTCGTCTGTTGTTATTCTGCGATGGTTAAAATGACATTAAGTGGAGAACTGGCACCACCCACTATTCAAAGAATGGATGAAAGTATGACCCTGTCACTTTTTAAATTGAAATTACATGTTATATGATTTTAATAGTGAGCACCATGACAAAATAATGTGAGTTCACAGGCTTAAAGAGCAGAGCGAACTCTGGATGATGGGATGAATTAGGAATGACTGACAGGTTGGAGACATCCTGATTGGCTCTGGTGAGGTCATGGCTGTTGTGCCGTTTCTGGAGCGAGGGAAGAGGGATGGGTAAGAGGTGGTTAACGTAGGAGGGCGACCTGATGACGGGAGTTCTGGGTGTGCAGGTTACAGGAGTCGTTGAGGTGGTCCTGCGACCTCTGCGGGGTGAAGGTTGGTTTTTGTTTCAGCCAAACTGATGTGTCCTTTAAACATTTCTGAGTCAGGCTCAATTAATCCCAACATTAATCTTCCACTGACCTGGACACAGACATGAACTCCAATGGTTCACTTATAACTTAATCAAAAGTTTATTTTTTATTGCGAGGTTATTGAGGAGCACTGAAAGCAACACGTTGGTAGATTTAACTTCCAAACAAGTTTACCCTTAGCTTCAGGTTCATCCACCCATTTATTTCTTTTAATCCATTTAGTGGGAAATCTTAAACAGAAGTAAAGCCAAAGAACAAGAAAGATCTGATGTGAACATGTTCAGCATGAGGCTAAAACGCAACTTTAACCTTCCGCCTTTAGCTTCTGCTGACCCGATGGAAGTGCAGAGTTCCTATAATGTACCTACAAATAATCACTAATGCTGCCACAAAAAGATATAAAATGAGCACAAAATAAGATTTTATGCCTAAAAGATAAAAACAGCAGCTGTAGTTCACTCACCACATTAATGGCATTTAGAATAAAGAACCTCGTGGATGGTTCTCCGTGTCGGGGCTGATCTATAGAGCGACGCGTGCAGTCATTAATGATTCACGGGAGCTTCCTGTATACAGCTGTGCTGTGAAGGTCATCCACTGGCTTTGTTCTACCGGGAATATCCAACAGCGGGTCAAACGGGACCTTCATGCTTCGTGTTTCTGTCGTACGTTCCAGCCAGATTTCTTTATTCAGTTGTTCTGCTGCACAAACCGCCCCTCAGCAGGTTTCTGGATGTTAGCCAATCAGAGGCTTTTAGGGAAGGAGGTTCTTAAAGAGACAGGACCGAGCAGCGCCTCGCGCGACTGCTGCTGATCTGCTGTGGCGCCATTTGGTCCCAAACAAAACAGGCCAATTAAAATCAGCAGTTAAAACATCAAAGGAAGCTGCACCACCCTCCAACAGATGGGTGGATGCTACCAAGCCAGCGAATGTCCCAAATCGAATGCTCGGCCCAGCCAGCGAATTTCATCTTTACTTAAAGAGGACAAAGATAAGTCTGATAATAATAATGTGACCTCGAACATGATGAAGACAAACTGGAAGCTTCTGCAGCGTCACACAGATGAACAATGAGATCAGAGGCTGCGCGCTCACGGTCGTGCACACCTGCACACCTGCACACCTGCACACCGACCGCCCGGCCCGGCCGACAGCAGCAGTTATAATGTGAACACAGAGACCCCAGCAATAGGCTGAGCCTCTATGACCAAGCAGTTGGTGACAGTGGGAAGGAAAAACGTCCGTTTAACAGGAAGAAACATCCGTCAGAAACAGGCTCAGGGAGGGGCCGTGTGAGGAAGACAGGACCGATGACGATGTGTTTGCTTCTGAGGCGAGCGAGCTGTCGTGTGTTCGTTAAACTCATTAAAATAATTACAACCTCTCCGCTGACTCCAACCAAACAACCGAAAAAAACAAATGTCCGTGTGCTTGGATCACGCTGCCTCCTGCTTCTGACTGCGCGTCGCTTTGTGATGGATGCTATGCTAACGTGTTGTTGCCAAAGCAGCTTCCTCACATCAGCCAGTAACATCAGGCCTGCCTATTGATTTGCATGCAGCTGGTTGTGAATTATAATGTGGTGTTTTCTGTGGCTGGAGGATTTCAAATCCCAGCGAGGAGCAGAGATTTTTTTTGGCAGAACAACTGAATTATATTAGGTTCCCTCGTCTCTCCTCTCTGCAGCACACGAGCTGATGCTCAGCTTAGGAAGAGAGGAAGCTGTGAGACAGAGACAGAGAAATAATCATGAGTAATTAATGAAGTTATGGAGCAGCTGCTGTTTGTGCTTATTCCAAATTTCAGATCTTTTGTCCCTGCAGTGACTGACCTCGCAGAGCAGCTTTGCATGAGTCACAGTTCAAAGTAATCCTCATGTCTGATAAAAAACTCTTTGCACCATTAGGGGCGTGGCCTCCTTGGTGAAGGGGTGTATTGTGAAAACAGCTGATCTGTGACATCATCGTTAACAGAAAACTCCAGTGCACGATCGAATTAACGATGAACTTAATTATTGTCGTGCAGTTTGGTTTGAAGCTGCCAGGAGCTGAAAAGTGACAGAATCTGTCCAATCACAGCGACGTGTGCGGCTGCAGCTCACACCTGTCACTCAGCCATCAGGTGAGCGTATATGAGGTGACACGAGTCGCCTCTGCACAGCGAGGCTGAGACTGTTAATGCGGAGAGGAACATGAAACGGTGACAGGGCGAGTAAAAACAAGCGGGGAGGGGAAGGCGTCTGCAGACTCCAGGGTGGGAACGAGTGGCGGCAGGGAGAGGCGTTTTGTGTGTCTTCATTAAGATCCTCCCCTGTGTCGAAGTCTCACCAGTAATCCCGCTGTGACTGCATATCTCACACTGGACGGGCACCAGGTTTCACTTTCATGTGGGAGAATGTTTTGGCTGATAAACGCCACCTCCCCCTGAATTAAACATGACGGCCCGAGCGCCACAGACACTCGGGAAGCAAACACACGTGACAGAGTGGGAAGGGCCGGAAAATCAAAACAGGAAGATTTAAACCCAGGAGACGGCGTCTCAGATGTGCGACTTCTAATTTATAATTACATCCTCATTACGTTTTGAAATTTTACACGATGCCTGGAGATCTCCTCAGTGATTAGCGCACGTTCAAGAACAGCCTAATAAATTTGACTTCTCATTAAATTAAGTTCAAATTAAATTCAGTAAAGTTAAAATGTTGATGCTGAAATGCCTCAGCATCTCAAAGCTCACTGTTCTACCCTGGAAGATGAGAGATGATGAGAGATGATATGAGATGAGATATGAGATGAGATGAGATATGAGATGAGATATGAGATGAGATATGAGATGAGATTGAGATGAGATTGAGATGAGATATGAGATGAGATATGAGATGAGATTGAGATGAGATTGAGATGAGATATGAGATGAGATTGAGATGAGATTGAGATGAGACATGAGATATGAGATGAGATTGAGATGAGATTGAGATGAGATGAGACTTTATTAGTCCCACAAGTGGGAAATTTGCTTGGTCACGGCAGAAAGTGGACAGTACAAAGTTAAGAGCAGCAAAAAGTAAGAAAAACAATAGAATAGAATAAATTAAATAGAATAAAATAGCTGATTAGAATTGAGATTTTATCTAGAAAACATAGTTCTCCCCGTTAATAAAGCGCTATAGCCCAAACATCAGCATCGAAGGCTGAAAAATGAAGCCCCAGCACCTGCAGTTCCCCTGATGTCCAGCTGAGGCAGCAGTGAGTCAGTCCCCATAGACCCCCATGTTAAATCCTTACAGCAGAAATAAACACGTTTACAGCCGGATACACAAACAGTTTGGTCTCTGTGGATCACGTCCCCTTCATAACACCTGTTTTTATAACTCACCTTTTTAAATTGTATTAAGGATTAAAGTTTGCATTATTAGGGGCGTGGCCTCTGTGACTGACAAGTGGATGGTGACACAGGTGACTCTGGTTGCTAACTGTCTGCTAGCTTCACCTGAACTGCACCTCTGGTGTTTGTGCTGTTTGAATCTAACCATTGGGTTGATTATGACCATCTTTCATATACAGGTGTTTTGCTGGTTGTTAGCTGTAGCTAACGTGTAGATTCGTTAGTGTGTGTTCTTGTTTTGGGAACTGAAGCATCATCACAGACACTTGCAATGCTTTGTGAGCCTGCTGTTTCCGTCCTGTGTGTTGCTAATAGGACTGCACTACTTCTGCCTGAAAACAAGCTTCAAGCTTCCTGCAGGCCGAACACACAGAATGAGGATTTATTCTGTTAATTTTATTTGGAGCTCTTCTCTGAGGAACCAAGCAACACAGCAGAATCTCTCCTCAGATCTCTGAGTAAACACAAAAACAAAACTGGTGCATTCTGCAAACTGCACCAGCAGCAGGTCGTTAGCTCCTATTCTCTCACCCTGTCTGCTCCACTGGTTTAAATGACACCAATAACATCATGTGCAGGACGCGTCCAATCCTAAATCTTTTCTTTGATCGTGCATGTTCGACTCGAGGTTCTGCTCCGGCTTTGTTAAGGACGCCCTGCAGAGTTTAAGGAGGAGACACTTAAACAAGCATGATCTCCTTCCAATTACACAGCGTGTGAAATCTCCCACTGCTTAAAGTCCTGTCGGACATCTGAGTCGTCCTCTCTCTTTATGATCACTTAACAAGAAAGCAGCCGCAGGTCCACGCTCAGGCGTCAGCTAACTGGAGCCAGCTGTTGAACATTTTGGGCTAATGACGAGGCCCCTGCCTCCTTTCACTCTGAGGTGGTCTCACAGCAGAAGGTGAACTAGTCATTACAGCGCTGTGTGTGTTTGTGAACATCTTCTCAGCCTGGTGAAAACTCAGCTTTAAAAACCCCCCAAACGCTTCATCTCAACCTAAACGAGCAGTTTGCATCTCCTTACAGCGTCATCGTCCTCGCCGCCGCGCTCATTTAACAGCAGAAGTCTTCAGTTTGTGGACACGAATCTCAACATAACACCGCTAAGCTGAAAAACACGCTCGTCAAACAAAATAAGGAGCGCGATTAAATGTTGTCACAAACTGAACAGTTCTGTTCTCCAGACTCGGCTCTCAGAGGATCAACTAACCTGTAATCAGCTCGTCTCTGAGCCGCACTACATTCAGTTTACCTCAGTGATGTCATCAGTGCATGAACTAAGGCTGAAACCGCCAATATTATTATTATGATATTATTAAAACTATTACATTTTTATTCAATCTGCTGTAATGTAATGTGAGTTCATAACTGCAGGGATCATCCACCCTCACACTCAGAATCAGCATCCACATCTGAGGCCACAGCTCGCAGTCAGGAAAGGGTGGATGCTGACTCCATGTTGGTGCAACACATGCAGAAGTCAGAGTCAGAGAGGCGGTGATTTACAGACAGACTGAACAGCAGCTGTCAAAAGCTACAGAGAGAGCTTCATAACTCGAGTCGCAGAACGAAGGAGGCAGAGCTCAGGAACAAAGACCCGGCTGTAAGATCCACAAGGGCACAGGGAGCAACACGGTGACCAGGACCAGCACAGGCAAAGACAGGACTATTTATACACAGGGACGAACACGGGAGGGCAACGAGAAACAGCTGAACACAATCGAGACAACGAGGAGGAAGTGAAACTCAAAAACAGAGACGACCAGCCATCAAAGTAAAACAGGAAATGAATGAGGTGGCCGACAGAGAGAGAGGGGGCTGCTGGTTCCCGTGAGATGGAGATCTAATAAACAAAGTAATGGATTACACACAGAGTACATAAATAGAGGGAATGCCTTTCATGGCATATTGATTTATTAATTAATCTATTTGAATAATGTTATGCGTGGACTTCCATATAAGCCAGTAATAGAAGGAAATACAAATTTTAGTCTTTGTGGAGTAAATAAAGCAGAAGAACATGGAGGATGACAGTGGTGGTGACTTGCGTACTTTTATTTTGCCTGTTGTGTATTTTTTCTGGTTAAATCGAGTCTCTCCTGAGGGGGCAGCTGGTTTGCAGTTGCATATTTATTGGTGTTGTTTAGCGTCCCCGGAGTGTTCGAGCAGAGGCAGCACTCGCTGCTTTATGCTCCACATTTCTGGAAGAAACTCTGAGAAAACTTTTCTGCTTCATCGTGGCCTTTAGTTAAAAGACTTTGAATAAACAATCTTAAGCATTTCTTATAATCAGCACTTCAAGGCATGAGTCATACGTGTGCTGCAGCTGAAAAGACCCATAAAATGTGTTTTTATATCATATTCACAGGTGAATGTTAAAGTGACTCATCGTGTAATACCTCTGACACTGTTTACCTCACCTGTGCGTCACTCAGCGTCCACTCGAGCCTGCAGCGGCGATCTGCACTCCTCGGGTCTGGAGGGCTGTTGGCGCCACGTTTGACCACGAAAATTACTCTGAAAGCTCAAAGCGTGAGGATTCAGCTCTCTCACTCAGGAGCAAGATGACTGACTTTGTGTTCAGGCTTTGGAACATAAAGTCTGGAAGGTTTTATTATGAAACGTAATCAGGCGTTTTAATCTGCACAGTAAATAAAGATATTTTAAATAGAACAGGATGCTGACGTCATCATTCTAAATATAATAACAGTGCATGTTGAATTCAGAGGGACTTTGCATTTATCGATGTGGTTTTTATTCAGCCTGCAGATAAAACAATGAAGCCGGCACCTGCAGTTCATCTGACGTCCACTAGGGGCTCCAGCAGACTCCTATGTTAAATGTTGCAGCAGAAATAAACACGTTTCCAGCCTGATGCACGATCCTAACGTGGTTTCTGGCGTGCACCTTCACTTCTGTTTTTGGCTGCGTTCCTGTTTGTGAGCCTTTCATTGGCCGGTTTTCGTAGCACACGCACAACGTGTTTCTTCTTTTACTTTTCAGTCGTAGCTCCGCCCAGTCCCAGCGCACCCCTGCAGAAACAGCCCCAGCTGTGCGGCACCGCCTCTCTCCCTCTGCAGCCACACCCTACGCTACGGCTATATCGCCACCTGCTGGTTCGACATGCTCTCGACAGCACAGGAAGTCATTTTTTGCCTTCTCATGTGCACAGAGATGTAAACGTGACGGCTGTCTGCGTGTGGGCCGAGCCTTATTTACAGCAGATCTCTGAACTGTTTTCTTGGACTCGTTTAGCTCGTCTGCAGCTCAGTATTCCTCCTCGAGCTTCCTTCACACAAACTAAATGAAAGTTGCACAAACGTGAGCCTGACTCAGAGATCTGTTTAATCTGAAAGCAAAGCTGCTCTAAAGCAAACACATCGGGCCTGATGTGACTGCGGTTTGTTCTCACGGGTAACTCGCTGAGGCCTCGTCTGCAGTCTGAGCTGCGTTCGGGCGTCTCACCTGTCTCGCTGCTGCAGCAGGTGGAGATCTTCCCTCAGGGGCTCACTGATGAAATATTCTGGCTCGAGGCCCAAGAAGCTGTTTGACTTCCCCCTGCTGTTCATGCAACCTGCAGGCTGTGCGTGTTGTTAGCGAGCTACCTTTTCACTCTCGGGTCGTTCTGGCCGTGTCATTTCCCCCCCGTTATGTCCACACCCCCTTACAGGACTGTGGTCGTTAAACTTCCTGCTTTCATCCATGTGTGTCGGCGTCCTGCTGCGACACCTTTTCTTTGTGCTTTCTATGAACCCGGGCTTCCCTCTTTTTCATGTGTCAGACACACACAGTCCTCATTAAACACCTGCTGTCAGCTCCTGCAGCGGCGTGGAGCTGCTGTCAGGACCACGATGTGTCAAATAGAAGAAAAGGGTTTCCTTTAACACGCTCGCCTCCTGACTGTTAGCTCTGCGCTGAAACAGATGCACTCATCCTTTTCTGCAGTTTTAGACAATAACTCCCTCGAGCACAGCGGAGCTGATGATGAACGCAGCAGCAGGAATCCGTCCACGCAGGTGTTTGTTTGTGTCGCTGAGGTCCAACACTGTTGAGACGCAGCTTGATGAAGGAGCTCACGGTCCAGTGACCCCGAGGTACCCAAACCACCATCCCTCCAGCGCCGCGCTCACAGCTGAGTTTGGTTTCGTGCTTCATGGACAGACTTTCCATACTTGCTCAGTCTGTTTCTAACTGTGCTGCTACGTTTAACCTTTAACCTTTGACTGAGATGAAGCTCCTGGGTTTTTACTCAGGCTGAATTTGCTGGGACGTCCACTCCTGGGAAGACTGCGTCGCTGTTAACACACCTGAACGCTCCAGACCTGCAAACATCAGAAACCTCAGCTCTACAGATGTGCTCACACTGATGATGATCAGCCAATCGGGTGCGTTTCATTCGCAGCACCTGGCTGAGACTTGGCCTCGTCATTCCTGTGGAGACAGACACCTGTGGAAAGGCTTCCACGACTTCCTGTCACTCTGAGGAGTATCTCTGCTTTCAGTGACATCCAGTTTTTCGTGTCTTCTTTTCATCAGCAAGACTTTGTCCCTCGTCAACACTTGAAGTTCAGCCTGGTTTTAACCTGATATTTAACTCACTCTGGTCTTCACTTTGGTTTGTTTGCTGTGTTTAATTTGGGATATTCTGCTCACGACTGCTGCATCACTGCTCACGTGTTTGATGTGTCCTGACTTTTATGTATCTCGTAGCTCACTGCACCTGTAGCCGGTCTCTCAGATGCCCCCCCACCTTCCTGCCGCAGCTTTCTTCCTGTTAAAACAAAGTTTTTTCTTGTCACTGTCGCCAAAGTGCTCGGGGTCATATAATTGTTGGGTTTCATCTATATTATTGTACTGACTTCTAATATAAAGCACCTTGGGGTGACCGTTGTTGTAACGGCAACCTTCGGCCCTTCTTTGCCGTTTTTACAGGACGTAAAGTTTCTGACTTGTGCTCTTGGAAGCCTTCCGGTAGCAAAAACAAGGCGAAGGAAAAAAGGGGCAAAACATTTATTTTCCATACAAATCGAAAGGTACAAAACAAATGCCTCTGGTGGGAGCTCCGTTTACATTCTCTTTATGTTACAACAAAAAATAACATTAAAACGGCGACGGTCAGAAAACTGTTGCTCCACGTCCTGCTTGCTTACCTAACCTTTTTTACCCACACCTTAAAGATCATGACAAATACTTAAATATGGTATGATGTAATTGAGTAAAATATTGGCCTGGACTTGGCTCCAACAGTTGTTGTAATTTATTGCTGCATAAATAAAGTGGAGATCTTCAGCTTTGGTCTCGGCTTTTTGTTCGTGTTTTTCTTGCCTCGGTACTCCGACCATGACTTGGATCTTGGACTGTACTCTTCCCCGTTAATCCAATGCTAGTTTTCTTGGCCTGCTGTTAGTCAGCTGGTCCAGATCTTCATCTCTGACCGGGCATGTTCATAGAGATCAACATCTGTACACATCTGGATAAAGACGGCTGTATCTGCAGGCTGGCGATGAGGCTTCTTCGCAGAGTTTCGCTGATATTTCTCCTGCAGCTCGAGTCTATTTCTGTCTTTGGACCACAACAGTAGTCGCCTGCAGTTGGCTTAACATATTTATCAGTGTCACAGCCGGCTGTCAATAAAACTGCCTCCATCTGTGTTTGATGTGCTGTTGGTGCCAAAACAAAACCGAGTTTCTGTCAAATGAAACACTGCATTTAATTTCAGGTCAGAGGATTATTGAACAAACTGCTGCAGCAGGAAAAGACGTCCTTACTCGAGTAATCCAGAGACGGCTGAGGATGTTTTAAATAGCATAGGTTGGGAAAACAAAGTGTATAATTACAGTGCAGTTATACAGAAAGGAGGAAAAGCTGGGCGAGGATAATAAGACCAGACAGAAGGAAGAGTCAAAGTGTTTCTTTTATTTTGTAATGAAATGCAGCTAACAGGGTGTGACTGAGCGCCTGTCTCTGTGTTCGCCCTGCGGCACATGGATAACCTGTCCAGGTGTGTCACAGCTATGAATGCTGGGACAGGCTCCACTGCTCGCTGCGATTATTTTACCTGATGTAACCTGAAGCTCGTCACATTCAGTTCTTAGAAAGCAGCGCCGTGTGATGAGGCATCTCTGATAGACAGCAGGTACAATTCACTACAAAGAACCCTTAAAATCACCGTGTCCTCAGGGCCGCGACTGTCAGAGATTCTCCTCAAAATATGACGACAATTGCTCCTTTCATTGCCAGGAAGAAAAATCTGGGATAATTAGTCATGAACCGCCTAAAATCTGAGGCTCCCTTCAAATTCTTTTCATCTCCTGGTGGCTCAATTAAGTCCTGTGACAGCAGCAACACCTTTCCCATGACTAATCTCCCCAACGCCTCGTGCTATTTCCTTTGAAATCTGACATCAAACGCACTCAAGTGTTCCTCAGGTTTTCATCACAACAGATCTATTCAGCTTTTATTCAGTTTCTCTGTGAGTCACTTCAAACAAATGAGTCCAAACGGATACCCAGGCTTCATGATCGTCTTCTTAAGGACACGTAAAGAAAGTCACGTCAGATGTTTGCGTGTCAGTCAGTGTTCATGATGCTCGTCAGGTTTAGGAGTTAAACACTTATTCTGGGTCTGTAACTAACAGTGTTGGTCAAGTTACTTGAAAAAAGTAATCAGTAAGTAATTACTGATTACTTTCCCAAAAAAGTAATCCCGTTACTTTACTGATTACTTATTTTCAAAAGTAATTAAATACTTAGTTACTTTTTAAAAACACGACTTACAACCTGAATAGGTGATAAAGTGATAGATCTTTCAGCCCAATTCTACTTTTTCTACATAATCATCATACAAAATGTAATCAAATGGAAAAGTCTCTTTTTAAAACTTGTTTTATTAGTTTTAATCTTTTAACTTTATGCATCAAGCAAACATTTAATTATCTGCAACATTCTCTGACTGGAAGAAATTAGTTTAACATTTAAACCTATTTTCTGCACATTCCAGCACATAAAATAAAATATTTTGTGTGTTTACACTCAGTCTTTCAAATAGATGCAAGTAAAACACAGCAGAAAATAAATAAAGTCAAAGACTAGCGGTCCTGTTGCTCTATTTTCACCTGTAAAGCAGGAGTGGGGTAGGCGGAGGGTTACCCTGGTGCAGGTGTGCAGCGGTCAGTGGAAGAATCCGTGAGTTTCTCTGTGAGTTTCCCATTACGTCGTAGCTACTCGGTGCTTGTTTGGAAGTTTAGGGTTTTTTTCGCTGTAAAAAGAAGTTTTCTTCCCACGCACAACGGACACTAATGTTTTTGTCACTTTTTATGGAATCAAACTCAAAGTAAGGTCAGTACTTCCACGCTTTAAACGCTGCACGCTCATACTCTCTCTGCACTCGATATATGATCCATTGTTGATCTGCACACAGCTGTTGTCACCAACGTCGCACTCGCTTACGTCACTGTCATGAGACATTCTCGCAAAAAATCACAGTTTTAGTAACGCAGTAACGCAGCGTTCCTACGGGAAAGTAACGGTAATCTAATTACCGTTTTTGCAATAGTAATCCCTTATTTTACTCGTTACCTGAAAAAAGTAATCAGATTACAGTACTGCCCATCTCTGGTAACTAACTGGGTTAACAAACCAAAGCAGCGACAATAAACCAGACTACTAATCCAAACTAACCCAACTTAACATAACTGTAACCAAAGTAAACTCAATTAAACTCATATGAAGTTAAACCAATAAATCAAAGTTATGTATCTAATTAATTATTATTAATCTAATTCATCTGTATTTAAACCAACTAAAAAAAGCAATAAACTAAATAATCTGAATTTAAATGCTGTTGATGTGCTGAGATCAAAGCTCTCAGTGAGTAAACATGTTTGTTTGTCTTCAGACTCTATGACGGTTCGGAGAGGAAAGAAGCTCAGCATCTCCATCCAGGAACACATGGCCATAGACGTTTGCCCCGGCCCCATCAGACCCATCCGCCAGATCTCCGCCTACTTCCCCCGCCTGTCCCCCACCTCCCCCACCCCCGTCTCCCCCATCCCCGCCGTGTCCCCGCCGCCGTCCCTCAGCCCAGGCTCGGTGGCCTCGGGAATGGGCGGGTCTCACCTCCTGTCTCCTCTGTTGGCCCAGGGCAGGCCGGGCGGGGGCGGGTCCCTGTCCCTGACCAGCAGCGTGGACACGTCGGTGGAGATCAACAGCTCCGACAGCGACGACTGCAGTGAGCCTCGCCGTCGGCATGTGTCTGTGTGCGTGTGTCACCCTGCATCTGTACACATCTGTTTAACGTCACCCCGAGGCTGCTTCCTGCACGCCGCTCCGTCTCAAGTCTGTTTTCATACATTTCACGAGGCTCAAAAATATCACACAGGAAGTGCTCGTGACTCGCCGCTGTCACGGTCTCAGTGATGCTTTTGGGGTTTGGTTTTTGCTTCTCGGTTCTCCACCGTTAGGCCTGTAACAGTGCAGAGGACTTTAAAACACCATCACAGCTGTTAGTTACAGTTACCCTTCATTCATTTATATTTTGCAGGAAATGGCTTCAAACATGCAAACACACCATAGAGAACAAACGCCTGCAATGAGTTTGAAAGTGAATGTGTGTGAGCAGCTTCATCCTCCAGCTCAGGCTCTGTCGGCTCAGGTCTCCAGGTGTATCTCCAGGCTTCCTGAAGGACATCCAAAGCTCTTCTTTGCATGTTTCTGCCTTTGCGCTGCTCCCTGTCAGGATGATCCACTCATTGTTGTTATTTTAATGAACACCAAAGCAGCTGAAACTCACGAACAACCCCTCTGCTACATACCTGACCAGATCAACACCCTGCGTGGACGCACGGTGCAGATAAAGCAGGGCTGAGAAACCTCTGCGTGACATCACAGCGTGTTTGGTTCTGTCAGATGGACTGAAGTATTTTCTCCACGTCTCTTAAATCTCTTAATTCTCTCTCTGAAGAACAAATCTGGGGCTGAATTATTTCTCGTCTTTTTAATGAATCACGTTGTTTACTGGAGGCTGAAAGCCGGCTTAGGCTGGAACGAAAACAAATATTTTCATTGTGAATTTCCTTCAGACAACAGTGCTCAAGTCTCCTTTGGCTAACGTGCCGATGTGGATGTGGGTTTGGGATGAAAGGTCAGAGTCTGCAGAAACACCACGAAGGTCGCTCGGAGTAACTGAGGGACCTAAAAATGCTGCAGCAGCTCCAGTCTCCACCGCTGCACCGTGGATACATAATTCATGTGTTTGCAGCTCGCACATACGTAACCAACACATCGACACGTACGCCTCTCGTGCTGAAGCTCGGCCAGACTGCAGATGCTGAGCGTTTTTGGGAAGGCAGGTAACAGACGCGACTGAAACAACTTCAGAGATGGCTGAAATGTGACGGCACCGGCTCGTCTGGAGGAGCAGAAGGAGCGCGAGTGCGCCGATCGTCTCCTTCATCCTCTCCTTCATCCTCTCCTCCATCCTCTCCTTCATCCTCTCCTCCATCATCCTCTCCTTCATCCTCTCCTCCATCCTCTCCTTCATCCTCTCCTTCATCCTCTCCTTCATCGCCGCTTCAGTTACAAAAGGAGAATAAATTGTGATAAATGAGTCAGGCTGAATGCTCTCAGAGCTGCTGACATGTTTTCGAGCTCCGCTGTGATTCAGAAAGCAAAGACTAATTAGAGCTTTTTACCATTTTTATCCGTCATTAACACATATTTGTTTTGCAGTCACCACTTGATGATTTTTTTGTGCTTTTTAATAACGAGGCGTCAGATTCATCAGAGCGGGGAAAGCCTGAGGGAGGAGGGGAGCGCCAAAGTTTGACAGGCCGTCTCCTCGAACTGAAACTCCAGGCTTTGATCAAACATAAAAGAAACTCTGGCTAACAAAGAACGCCTTCACAGGGCGCCGCTTTGTGCACGCGTGATCCCTGCAGCCTCGGGCTTCGCTGCTGCAGAGCGATGATTCCTGCGCAGGGCGGTCACAGGGCGTTTTGAGGTTTCGCTGACATGTTCCAGCCGTCTCTGCCTCGGGCTGCTGTAAGTCAGTGTAGGTGGGTGGAAGCAGGCTCGGAGTGTTTTTTATTTTTACTCAGTGTTCAGGACTGCAGTGGATTCAGCAGAGAGGACGACTATAGGATAGGATGGATGGTCAGAAGCACTGATTTAAGTTTCTGAGGACGACGTCTGATGTTTTACTTACAGGAAAAAAGGCCAAAAAACTCGAAATACAGAAACTGAAGTCTGCTTCTGCCTCGAGATACTAAAAGACTTAAAATACAGCATCATTACACACTACGCTGCCTTTGTGGGACAGTTAGTTATCTTACACGATACAGAGTTGGTGCCACGACATGCAAAGCTCTGGATGTGACAGCGATCATGTCTTTGGGATGCAGAGGGAGCTATCACTCAGATACAAACAGGACCTTATGAGATATAAAGTCATCACAGGGCTCGCAAAATCGCTAGCCCGACGTCCCGGAGCTAGCAATATCTCCGGTCGGGCGACCAAAATCTATCTCAGCCCCACCCGTCAGGTTATCATATAGCCCGACAGGCGGGGCTGAGATAGAGTTTGGTCGCCCGACCGGAGATATTGCTAGCTCCAGGACGTCGGGCTAGCGATTTTGCGAGCCCTGCATCATTAACTGTTCTGTAAATGCGTCTCGTAGTGTTGAGATGCTGAGATTTACTCTTATACAGGACAGACGTTGAGACTAAACCAACGGGCTTTGATGTCTGTGTCTCACGCTGGACGCCAGTTGGTTTTCCCGCCTTTTTCTGTACCAACTCTGTGCAGTTAGCTAAGCTAATTAGTTATAATGGATTGGATTTATATAGCAAGCTACGGTTGTAGCCACAGCTGCCCTGGGGCAGACTGACAGAGGCGAGGCTGCCATATCGCGCCATCGGCCCCTCTGGCCAACACCAGTAGGCGGCAGGTGAAGTGTCTTGCCCAAGGACACAACGACCAGAACCGGCGACCTTCTGGTTACAGATGCGCTTCCCAACCCCCTGAGCCACGGTCGCCTCGTTAGTTAGCCACATCATCTTTGTACTGAAGACATAATCCAGCCTCTGAGGGATTTACTTAAGCTTTACTTTCCTCATGTTTTCCTAGTTTTTAAATTTCTAATTTTTTTCTCTGTGGTCGATCGAAGTTGTGGAACAAACTCATTTTGGGTCCTTCTATGCCTTCTGGTATTCTCGTGATTCCTACATTATTCCTCCGCCTCGAGATCTTCACATTTCTCTTCTAACTTCTTTAACTCTGTAGACAAACGCTCCACGGTGGCCTGGAGAGTGGCGATGGTGTCAGAGTGGTTTGATCGTGCTTGGCCACGTCGCTTTTTATGTCCGAAATTGAGGCCTGGATGCTCTGGGTCAAGGACGATATCTCGCCTCTTATGGTGGTAGAAATCTCTAACATGTGAGTGTCCAGTGTGGCGCACAATTTAGGCTTGATCGTATTTATCTCTGAACACAAGCTAGTCATAGCAGTTAGTAGCAGTTTATTGGACGGCTCACATTCATCCTTTTCCAGTGCAGGCGTGGCGTCCCCACCAGCTGAGTCTGAAGAGGCTTGCAGGCCTACATCGATCGTTTGGGCTTCAGCATTGTCGAAAGGCTCCCAGAAATATCTCCACAGTAATCAGCAGGTTGTGAATTTGGCAAAAAGATGGGTTGACGTGCTTTTGAGAGCATTAAAAGATTTTCTTAAAGTAATTTTGACGAGGGACGTCTACACTCGCACATGCCTCACTAGCGCCCCCTATTTCTCATTTTTTTACATCTTTTTGTGTGTGAATATTTTGCTTCTAGAAGTGTTCGCTATGTTGATCTGCGTATGAGTCTACAAATAAAATATCTGTGATTCTGGGGTCCTGAGTTCAGTCTTTCTGTGTGGAGTTTGCATGTTTGTGTGGGTTCTGTTCGGGTACTCCGGCGTCCTCCCACAGTGCAAACACATGCAGTTAGTGGGGTTAGCTTAATTGGCCATAGGTGTGAATGGTTGTTTGTGTGTTAGCGACAGACTGGCGACCTGTCCGCGGTGTATCCTCTAAGACAGCTGGGATAGGCTCCAGCTCCCACGACCCTGCAAAAGGATACGAGCGGAAAAGAATGGATGGATGAATTTATTTTATTGTCTTTATTGTCCCACGGGGAAAATTAGTTTAGCAGCAAAGGCAACAATAAGAATAAATAAAAGTGATGGTGATGATAAAATGATAAAATGATAAAAAGACAGATGACAGTTATTTGAATTATTTGGATTAAGGAGACGAGTCGCAGTCGGGATAAAAGAAATCTGGAGTCTTTTTGGTCGACCTCGCAGGTGAAACGACGGCCAGAAAGCAACGAGTCAAACTGAACACGAGCCTTCCTCAGCACGTGTTGTTATGGCCACAGGCCCTGACAGTTTTCTGGCAGTTTATAGCAAAACTCCCAACTGGTTCTTGTTCTTCAGAGTCATGTTACCAAACAGCGAATCGCAGGCTCACAGCACTATCTCAGTATCTTTAATGACAGCAGCTGACGAGCTATAAGAAGACTTCCCAAAATCAATCATCACGTCTTTTGATTTTGACGCCTTTAATGAAACGAAGGACTCATCACAACAACCCACAAAGTCCTGTCCAACCTGCCCGTGGCCTGACTCGGTCCTGATCACTGTGTGTTGGGAGTTTACCTGACCATGTCATCAGAGGGGCTCCGTAGAAATGTGCCAAAACCACACCTTTGTGTTTGATTTTCTTTGTGTTGCTGTGACTGCCAGCTCGTCCTGTGGCCTCTGCAGTCATTTTCATGTCTTTCTGTCATTTGAACATTAAAATTGTGGCCCTCATTTACTCAATACCATTAAATAAATGGGCTTTGGGTTCTTTTTCTAGGGTACTCTCGTACGATATTCTGAAATTAACTTCTCTTTTGTTTCTGGGATCAATGAAGTTTATTCCTTAACAGTAACACTACACGCAAAAATGAACACTAGTGTCTATAGTGCAGTAAATCATGTCATACACCATGTAAAGTAGAGCATTGCAACCCTCCTTTAATTTACCAAACAATGAAAACAAAATAATAAAATGATAAAATGGCAGATTTCAGTATCCAGGCAAACCAAAAAACACACACAGCAATTTACCCACTGTACACAGAATCTCCACATATACAGAGTAAACCACCAGTGATAAAACAATTATAGTCCCAAACTAAACCTAAAGCCGGCAGAGATAAACCCTACCTTGCAGGCCTGTATTGCTCCAGTATAAATCCAAAACGATCTCCCAACCGGAAGTTCTTCACTCAATGAGCAATAAATAAATAAATAAACTCAGTACCTTGTGAAACGTGCACTTCCCACCAGATTAATCCAGGCAACAGGTTGTCTTCAGCTCCTTCAGAAACACGCCGCTCTGAATGCAGTAGCACAAAGATGAGGAAGGTCCGTGATCTCCACACGCTCCACAAGCTACCTGTTTTAGCTTCCCACGTTGCCAGAGGTACTCTGAGTGACGCGGGCACTCAGAGTGACTATCCGGGGTGTGTCCGTCGTTATCCAGTTCGGTAACGATCCTCTGCAGCTTTTTAACTTCCACAACTTGAGCGAAACGGCAGCTACAGTAGTCCTTATTAGCGAACGGCTGGGTTAGCATCGCTTTAACTCAATGCGTGCAAGAAACAAAACACACAGTCCAGCAGCTTCACGCTGAAACTTTACGTGTTATGTCACTAACTTACCGACACTGTGACTTATCTTTCCGAAAAGTCAAAACACACTTACTGATACTACATAAAAACAAGCTAACTTCTCCGGATGCTCCATGTAACTTACGCGCCACCGCCCTCTCTCCTCGCGCTCTCCACCCTGTGTTACCTTCACAGACCATATCCCCGTAGGAAATTACAGTTCTCACAAACAATTCACAAGAAAAGAAATATCACTTATTTTAAACAGTGCAAACATGTTTTTAATCAGTTTACATGAACTTTGATCTTTTTAACAAAAAAGAAAATTTAAATAAATGAACTCTTTGATATTTATATTCTCAGACTTCACTTATCTTTTACTATTTATGCATCTTTTTAACCCGGGTTACAAAATGTTCAGTCACAGCGGCCCTGAGCCGGCACTCAGTGAAGAAGAAAAACCAGGACGTGGCAGAGGCCGCTCTCGTTCACGTAGCCGTTAGTCCGCTACACACAGCAGCTCAGAGCGTATGAGTGCGGTTAGTTATGTAAGCAGTGATGTGTTAGTGTGAATCATACGTGTTATCTGAGCGAGCATGTGTGCCCTGTTGCACGTGCACGGCTGTGAATGTTTGCTCTTCTTTGTAGGAAGACTGCGAGTCACGGGCACGTGCGCTCTCCTCCGAATTGGATTTCCATCTTCTGATTGCATGACATGCCTGACATGTTTCTCTGTTCTCTTGCCTGCTTTCAATTAAATCTAACAGTTTTGATCTCTTGTGCTTGTTGATGCGAGGCTTGTAATCATGTTTTCTTTCATGAATCATGGATGTTGTCTGTTTCCTCCCTCTGCCTGCGATGATTCCCCAGCTGCTCTGGGAACGCTGGAGTTCGAGCTGAGGTACGAGCAGAGCTCCAGCAAGCTGCACTGCACCGTGCTCCGGGCCAAGGTGAGGACGCTCTGCAGACACCGACACGCTCTTCTTCTCTGTTTTCATGCAACAGGAAGCTTTTCTAATTTCTCTGATATCAGGGTCAGCCCATATGGAGTAAAACCGATCAGCTGATTTACGCTGTGCAGTAACTTCAGTATATTTCATAAATGTGAAAATCCCTTTGTTTAGCTTTTTTAAGACAAGTTATAATCCATGCAGACGCTGACAATAAGAGTAATAATAATAATGATATATGAGAAAGTTGCATAAAGCAGATTAAACACAGGGAACTATGTTATATAATTAAAGTCTGCTCTCAGCTGTGGATTTTCGCCACTCATCATAAATTAAATCTGCTCTAGTTTCATGAACTGCTACCAATTAGATTCCCTCCACAGAGTGAAGAATGATGAAGGTTGTGCTGTCAAAGATAAATATGAGCTCTAATAGGATTTCTGTGCAAATTCAGATTCATTGAGCTACTTGGAGCTGTGGGTCTGCTGCACAGATTGTTATTTGGTCAGTAAATTTCACTCACACACACTTTTATTCGTCTGGATGTTGCTGCTGAGGAGCGAGAGTAATCAGTACTCCGATTATGGATCTGAGGAAGCTGCAGGAAAACGATGCACCTGCATCCTCAGCTCGTGGTCGACCCAGTAACAGTCCCAGAGCAGGTGTTAGGAGTCAGGAGGAGGTGAGATAAGAGGCGGCCGAGCCTCGGGCTGCTGAAGGAGACCCGTGTTTGGTGTGAAGAGCAGGTGTCGAGCTGGAGTCACCAAAGTGATTCTGATGGGCGTGTGCTGTATCCAGCAAACAGCCGCAGCCTAAAGTGAGACGAAACGTGACATTTTCTGCTGTTTTACATCAAAAACAACATGTAATTCGTCGCTTTTAAAACCGTTCCTCAGTTTATCTACATTTTGTTTGAATATCAGCAGCGATACACATCACTACAAACATCAGACTGACAGACTAAAGTTTTCTCGTACTACACCGCTGGCATCAGGTACAAGCGTCGCCCACTTTAACCAAAACACCTCCTCGTAGGCGTTTTGCATAATTGTCCAGCCGTGTCTGACATCGGCTCGCTGAAATCTTTGACCTCTCTTCTTTTTAAAATTCCTTCAGCTGCAAAATGTTTGAAGGTTTTTCTCCTTCACACCACGTGGGATTCCTTCCTGGCTTTAAAGCCATCAAATCACCAGTTCCTGTTTTTGAGTCGTTCCTCGGTGGAGTTATTTCAGCACCACAGACAGTCATCCTGCTTAAAGCCCAGCTGGACGTGCCAGGAAAGGATGCATATTGTTGTGTATTTATGGAGAATCTGGCTATTCACCAAAGATCACTCCTCCTTATGGTAGACGATACCTGGCACAGGTTACACCGCACCTTGTTTTGGATCATCATCCGTCAGGCTCGCTCGGAGAATCATCTCACAGCTCACCGTGACTGTTCACAGATATTACAAAAGCTGGCGTAGCCTCTGCGTCTGACTGCGACAGCTGTAATTCTTTCTGATGTCAAACAGGAGGCGACTCTGTCAGATGCAAAAAGATTCCTGGTTGTGCAGAAGTCACATGACTTTCTCTGTGACCTCAGCAAACACTCTCCTGATGGGTTCATGGGCTCGGTCAATAAACCAAAGTTTATTCTGAATAAAACATTGAATGCAGTTTGTAAATTATGGTCATTCTGAGTGTGAGAGGAGAATCATCCAGCTCACTGTGTAACGAGCCATCAGTCACAATCGCTACGAGCATCTGGTACTCCTGGTTTCGCACATCTTACACCAAGACGGTGATTTCAAACTCTCGGCTTGAGACGTCATGAAGAGAGAGCTGAAAGGAAAGCTCTCCATTTCCATCCCGCCCTCAGCACGAGCCCACAGAGATGGAGCAAACTTATCTGGGTCCAGCTTGTGGCAGAAGATGGGAAAAATCAGGAATATTTATTATAACTCTTATTCTCTATTTTATTCTCTTCCTGATAACTACTGCGCTCAGTGTGCTCCATCCAACAGCTCCACCTTTGATCCATGTATCCAGAGCGGGGTGTTCCTAAAGATCTGACAGCTGACACCTTTTTCAGAATGCAGATGGACCACCAGCAGCTCCGTGAGGATGATGTGGAGTTACTGTAGACGTCCCAGCAGAAACTTTTTGGTGCTGATTTTACTGCAACATCAACAAGCATCAGCTTTACAGGGCTAAAGAACCAAAATCTGCAGTTCCTCTAATGTCCACTAGAGGCTCTAACACTTTATAGCCTGTCTATATTAAGGCTCAATGTTTGCATTATTAGGGGCGTGGCCTCTGTAGCTGACACAGGTGGCTGTAGCTGCTAGCTGTCTGCAGTGTTAGCGACTTTGTCGCTATATTTAGTGAGTTTTCAGAACCCCTTAGCAACTTTTTTTCTAAAAAGCGACTAGCGACAAATCTGGCGACTTTTTCTGGTGTTATTGGAGACTTATTTATGACGATTTTTTGAAGTGAAAGCGCGTATCGCTCTTACTCTCAACAAGCAGCGGTGCTTTGGCACGGTGCACCTCACCCGTGCCAAAGCGCTCACGGGCGGAGGATGCAGCTGCTATCAGGGCAGGAGATGTTCACACCTGTGCGTCCAAACTGCAAATGAATCGCGCATGAGCGAAGCCGCTGCTCCTGCACTGACTGTAACGCAGTCAGTTCTTCTTTTACTGTTATGCTGTTTTGTGGATCACAAGGTTTAAAACTACTTCATGCCTTAAGTCCAAGCCCGGGTAAAGGAGCAGGGTTGGAATTGTGACATTAAAAAAAACAATAATTGCTAAAAGAAATTAAATTTGTAGTTCTAAATAAATTCTAAATGCATTTAGGACGTTTTTTACTCACTTTATGTCTCTACCACGATGTTATTTCTCTCTCCAACAACCTAAGTTACAATTACATTAGCAAGACCAATTATGCAAATTAGGCGATGACATCATTTAGTGACTTTTAGGACAGCCAATAGCGATTTTCCTTACTGAGGAGTTGGCAACACTGGCTGTCTGCTAACTTCATCTGACCTGGACCTCCAGTCTGTGTTTGTGCTGTCGGAGCCTTCAAATGATAATAATGTGATTATTTGACCTGTAATATGGCAGCTGCGAGGTTATTGTACGAACTGTTCAAGAAGCCTGAGCTGCAGCTGTGCTGAGTGCAATTCTAGTATTTTAGTTGCATGTTATTGGGATATAACACTCACCCTCTATGAAGCTTTATAAAGTGGGATTTGCAAACCACAGCAGGCTGTGGAGTCCAGGAAGTGATGTGTTGGTGTTTGACGCCTTCAGACATCAACAAAAAATGTCTGTGAAGTTTTATGTGTTTATAAAAAGTGGATCTAAAGAGTTATTTTGAGTGAGGAAAGAAATGAAAGGTTATGTTTGTCTGTCTCAGAACCTCTGAGTGGCGTCTCCCAGCATCACAAACACAAACATGATGGAGACGTGTTGCACACTGCTGAGGCTGTTCAGCATTGCTAACCTGCACAAACGCAGCAAATATTAAAGAGATTTCTCCTCCCTGCATGTTGGCGTGTGCTGCATGCACCGCTGCCTCAGTGTGCTGCACAGATCCTGCTCTGACTGCAGCCGTCGTCTCTTTACAGCCTCGTTTGTCTCCCTCTTGTTGTTTGTGACACTTAAATTGGACTCTGCTGTGACAGCTTGATCTGAATTATGGCGCCGTCGCTTCACTTCCTGCCTTTACCTTGTTTATCTGTCCAGAGACCGTTTGTTTGAAGCAGGCTTGTTTCGTCCCCTCGGGCTGCTGGCTTTATATTTCACGGTGAGAATAAACTCTTTGTTCTCATTAAATAAACACAGAAGTGTTTGTGTTTCACAAAAAGCTTTTCATTAGTCACACCAAAGTTAGCTTCAAAGAACCACAAACAGATTCAAATTCAAAAAGATCAACACAAAAGAACAAACTGCATTTTTCTGCTCAGCTCTGCCCGTGTTTCACATGGATGCACCTTCCACAAACTGTTTCCCTGACAAATTTCCAAACATCCCAGTTTTATTTCGGCTGCATCCATAATTTCACTTTGCACGAACAAAAACCGAGAGCTACAAGGCTCCGAACGATGCTGATGGTCGTCCTTTGTGCTACGAGCTGCAGCGGTTCTCACACACGTCTCCTGACCAATCAGCACCTCTGAAGCTCCTCCAGGTTTGATGGTGTTTTCACCATCAGTAACCTTCACTTTGGTCTTCTGGAGGTTGTTCTTCACCACCAACGTGATGACCAAACGCACGTTTCTGGTTGTTGTCGTGCTGGAAGGCAAAGCCATGACCTATGACCTATGACCCTGGCATGAGACAGATAACCGCTGTTTGTTTATCTGAACTCTTTCTTAGATGAGCTGGAAGTTTCACTTCTGCCACATGCGTATGTTTGGAGGTTCAGGGGCACCGTGTGATGCCTGAACCGTCCATCTTCATCCGCTTTATCCGAGGCCGGGTCGCGGGGCAGCAGCCTAAGCAGAGAGGCCCAGACCTCCCTCTCCCCAGCCACCTCCTCCAGCTTATCCGGGGAACACCAAGGTGTTCCAGGCCAGCCGAGAGATATAATCTCTCCAGCGTGTCCTGGGTCTGCCCCGGGGCCTCCTCCCGGTGGGACATGCCTGGAACACCTCACCCAGGAGGCGCCCAGGGGGCATCCTTGTCAGATGCCCGAACCCGAGTGCTTAAATCTAACTGGGGGTGTTTAATGGCTTCCTGTAACAAACCAACAAATGAAAAAGTAAAAGCATCACAAAAACAACAGATTCAGATTTATTTAATGTGCACGGAGAAAAAGCAGCAAGCTAACTTTAGGTCATAATGAACTGCAGTCGAGTTTTGAACACAATCCTGCAGAACTGGTCCCATTACTGAATCACACTTTGCTCCACAGCTGCTGACATAAAGTTGCCGGAGCTCGAAGCTGTTTCTGTCATTTGTTTGTGTCCCGAAGCTGCAAAGTCTTCAGATTTTAACGAAGCGGAGATCAGCACGAGCTCGACGTGTGCTTGTGAAAGCTGCTCTCCTTCCCTCTCAGATCACCGTGACACTGATGCAGTCGGCTCTCACTCTGCACTGCAACACTAATAGAAACACATGTGAGAATGAAATTGCTTCATTTCGTGAGGGATGGGAGATAATCTGAGCACCTGCTGGATCCTTTGTTTCCTCTGCTGTGTTCTTAATTCGAGTACCTACTTGAACGTCAGTGATTTCCCTCCTGGCATCGACTCATTTCTGCAGCAGATGAAGGAGCAGTTTCAGATTCGAGCAGGTGGATTAACTCGCTGCTCCCTGCTGTGTGCACATTTCTTTCTGCAGGGACGAGGGGGAAGCGGAGAATTTGTTAACACCTTTAACATCAGCAAATAAAAGACAAGCCTGGTAACCGCAGCCAGAAACGTTCAGCAGAATAATCTGGTTTAATGTTTGATAGAAACATTAAGAAGCAGCTTTTTGTGCGGCAGTGAATCCACATGATTCAAACAGCTCTGACCCAATGTTGCCATGGACACGGGACCTCTGACGGGTGCAGCGAGTCCCTCTTGCAGATTTCCACATGTGAACATTAACCCTGCAGTTGGAAACTCGACTCAACCAGAGAAGTCGCTGCTCTGTTCTTAAACCATCTGTCCTGGGAGAAGCTCAGGCTCCTCCAGGAGGACCTGGGGAGCATTGCTGAGGTATATCCTGTCAAGCCTGACGCTGCCAACTTTGGAAAAAGGGCAGCAGGTGGATGGTTTTTTTTGGAGGTCAGGTCAAGACCCGTGCACTTCCTTAGGTTTTGTGTCATGGCGGCACCACTGTCCTGTGGGTCATGAACCTTTAATAACGTACTTTTGTGGCTTGAAAATACATTTCAGCCAAACGTTAGTACTGCTGATACGTCTTCACTTGTAATCATCTCATGTCCAGAAACATCTCATCAAAATACTTCTAGATTTGGGGAATTTCACTCACCAAGACTGGACGGTCCGGGTTTGGACCTGTTGTTTTGAGGCTTCGTCATAGACTCACGATTCAGTCTTCTGGAGCTATATAATAATTAATATTCAAATTCTGTGTTAGTTGGTCCAGCATGTAGTTTTCCTGCTACCTCTGGTTCCCTATTTTATTTCCTCAGTTCCCTTTCAGGTCTCGTCTCTCCCTGGCGTCCCTCGTATTTGGTCAGTCTTGTTTCCGTGTTTGTTTACTTTTAAATAAATAAATAATAAATAAAATTGTATTTATATAGCACCTTTGTAGATAGACTCACAAAGTGCTGCACATAAGATAACAAGTCATGAAAAGATTAAAACAAACAGACAAAAATGAACCAAAAGCAGTTTTTGTCTGCGTTTCTGTTATTTCCTCTTTTACTCCATCAGCCCACGTTCCTGTGCTGGTCCTGCCTCCACTGGTCCCATGTCTGAGTCTTATCTCGTCAGCGTCCTGGGTTGTGTTCACCTTTGCTTCCAGCTTCTTGTTAGTCTGATTTAGTTCCCCTGTGTTCCCAGGTTCAAACTTCCAGCCTTTAAACAGGTACAGTGGTTATGAGCAGTGTTGGTCAAGTTACTTGAAAAAAGTAATCAGTAACTAATTACCGATTACTTCCCCCCAAAAGTAATCCCGTTACTTTACTGATTACTTATTTTCAAAAGTAATTAATTACTTAGTTACTTTTTAAAAACACGATTTACAACCTGAATAGGTGATAAAGTGATAGATCTTTCAGCCCAATTCTACTTTTTCTGCATAATCATCATACAAAATGTGATCAAATGGAAAAGTCTCTTTTTAAAACTTGTTTTATTAGTTTTAATCTTTTAACTTTATGCATCAAGCAAACATTTAATTATCTGCAACATTCTCTGACTGGAAGAAATTAGTTTAACATTTAAACCTATTTTCTGCACATTCCAGCACATAAAATAAAATATTTTGTGTGTTTACACTCAGTCTTTCAAATAGATGCAAGTAAAACACAGCAGAAAATAAATAAAGTCAAAGACTAGCGGTCCTGTTGCTCTATTTTCACCTGTAAAGCAGGAGTGGGGTAGGCGGAGGGTTACCCTGGTGCAGGTGTGCAGCGGTCAGTGGAAGAATCCGCGAGTTTCTCTGTGAGTTTCCCATTACGTCGTAGCTACTCGGTGCTTGTTTGGAAGTTTAGGGGTTTTTTCGCTGTAAAAAGAAGTTTTCTTCCCACGCACAACGGACACTAATGTTTTTGTCACTTTTTATGGAATCAAACTCAAAGTAAGGTCAGTACTTCCACGCTTTAAACGCTGCAGCTCATACTCTCTCTGCACTCGATATATGATCCATTGTTGATCTGCACACAGCTGTTGTCACGAACGTCGCACTCGCTTACGTCACTGTCATGAGACATTCTCGCAAAAAATCACGGTTTTAGTAACGCAGTAACGCAGCGTTCCTACGGGAAAGTAACAGTAATCTAATTACTGTTTTTGCAATAGTAATCCCTTACTTTACTCGTTACTTGAATCCGAATGCGTTACAAGTAACGCGTTACTGCCCATCTCTGGTTATGAGTGCTGTAAACATGTTTATTTCTGCTGTAACGTTTTAACTACTCACTGCTGAAGCCTCTGCTGGACATTAGAGGAACTGCAGGTTTTTGAGCTTCAGCTGCTGGAGCCCAAACTCAAAGCTTGAGGAGAGTCAGACACAAACGCGTCCACGTGAATGACTGTGGCTGAACCAACTGACTGCTCACACCATTCAAATTAAACTGGACGTCTGACACTGATGAACAAAAGCACATGTAATGGAAACTCGAGCTATCATAGCTGTCATTGTGACACTGGATGGTATTTCAGGTAGATGTGGGAGGTGAGATTCTGTGTGGTGCCTCCGTCTCATTAAAAATGCTGTAGGTGGAGGTGGAGGGGAAGAAGAAGAAGAAATTGCTTCGTCTGCACTGCAAATGTCAAAGCTGTTGAAAGAGATTTAGGAGCAATTTGTAACGATGATCTGCTCCCACTGATGAGGTCAAGAGATTCAAATCAAGTGTTTCATCTGCCCGTGTGGAAAAATCATCTGTCCCGTCGCCTCTTTTCCTTTTTATACTCCCGAGACGTGAACAGCCGGAGAAGATGTGGAGAAAATGTCAGGAATCACAGATTAGAGTGGCTGGATTTATAGCAAAGTGGGAATTCTTGGTTTTATGTTCCTGTTCTGATTTTTATTTATTCTACTGATAAGTTCCAGCAGACATATTTCACTTCCTCTCTTAACTTTATTATTATAAGTTTTTATAACCTTTCCTGGTCTCGCGGTTCATGTAGAGGATAGCTGACGTTCCTCTCGCCATCTTCGTGGTTGTAATCTGGATGCAATGAAACATCAAATAATAATAATGATCACTTGCTTCTGTTATCTGCAGGGTCTGAAGCCGATGGACTTCAACGGTTTAGCTGACCCGTACGTCAAACTGCACCTGCTGCCCGGAGCCTGTAAGGTGAGAGACCGCTCATGACCACAGAGGGTTGGTGTGACAGAGCGGGACGCTGGGATTGGGCAGGGTGGAGGCCGACTGTGTGGACCACTGAGTGTTCAGGTGTTTCTGACCCACCTGCAGGCTGTGCCTCATGTTGCTCAATGAGGAGCACTACAGCTGACCTCCCATCATTCCACAGTGGGTGATGGCAAAAATGACGATGACTCATTAGTGGCAGTAACTGAAGGATACTTGTAAGGATGCTCCAGAGTCTCCTCAGGTGAAGGAGGTCATCTTAATGTTGTTATGACTGCAGATGCCTCCAGATCACTTCACTCTGTTAGAAACCATGAGAAATGCTTTACTTCCTGTTTTATTTTGAAAGTATCTTTCACCATGTGTGTCTCTGGTGTTTTTGCCTCTGTGTTGTTTTCCTCTGACATCTTGCTTCACCGCGGCACTAACCTCTGAGCTTTCATACTTTGCTACCTGCCGGCTCGTCGCCCTCTTTGTGATCGATACCACAGAGTTATACCAGTGATACCAGTGATACCAGTGAAACATGGCGAGGGCAAGATTTGAGTGTACCGACTAATTCAACATCCCAGACTATCAGACACTACTCGTCCTTTAGATCCTACCGTCTTTGGAGAGCTGTGCACACGGAGACATCAGAGCCCTGACGAAACAGCTGAAGGGATAATAACCATCCTGCAGATGAAAATCTTTGTTGAGCTTTACTTTGAGCATCAATGATGCAAAACCGCTCTAAGAATAAAAATATGCAGCTGGAAATGAGAAGAACAGTCAGCTGAGATATGTACAAAGTGATTTTATTCTGGTTTGGTGGCCTCTGTGTTTACGTAAAGCCGCCTGTGAGCGCCTGAAATGTCCACGGTTCAGTGGCAGCACAGTTTTGGCTTCAGCTCATTTCAGGATGTTCAGAAGCTGTTTCAAATCCTCCTCCTGACACGAGCAATGTGTAAAAACACTGAGGACGGATCGACTATCCTGATGGTAGTTACGTCTCTCGGCGGGTTTCCGGCACCTTCGCTGAAGTGATGGTTTGATTGTTGCTTTATTAATTGTGCAATCTTTGTGAACTTGTGTTTATTGCTGTGAGGAGACACCAACGACTGCCTGCGTCCCCAAATAACATTCAAGTTTATCTCCATCTCGGCTCTGCTGTGAGAAAAGAAAATCTTCTCTCTGAGCTGTTTTTCCTTTCGTCCTGATGGGATTTTATTTTGATTTTACTTTTGTCTTGAAGCGATGCAGCCGTGAGTTCAGCCTTTAATGAGATTTAAAAAGGTTTAAACACATTTTCTGCTCTGTTTCAACTTCTGTGCAGAGAAATGAAATGAAATGTCAAACTATGTTAGTAATTACTAATATATCTGTGTGTGTGTGTGTGTGTGTGTGTGTGTGTGTCCTTCAGGCCAATAAGCTGAAGACGAGGACGATCCGTAACTCCCTGAATCCCGTGTGGAATGAAACGCTCACTTATGTCGGCATCACAGAGGAAGACATGCACAGGAAGACGCTCAGGTCTGTGTTTACATCAGTGTGTGTGACAAACACACTCTGGGGAGAATTCATCACATCTCATTTCAGAGCAATTACGCTCACAGCCGTTAATCAGCTGCTGTTACATCCTGACATTCACATATGAAGCTCAGTTGTCACATTTCATTAGTTGAGCTGTCGGAGCACAAAGCTGCAGCGCGATGAGATTAAGTGTTGTCTCTGCTGCAGGTATCAAACACGTTTTGTTGCCAATATTGTATCGAGATCCTTCCCCGACTCTCTGGCTGCCTCTAACAGTCTGATTGGACTGAATCCGTCCTTCACAGAGGAGTCAGAGACAACAGTAACGAGCTCACAGCGTCAGAGTTATCAGATAAACAGCTGCAGCCAAAAAAAGGCTTGTTGTAGTGAACGAAGCCGTCGTAAAAAACTACAGTCAACATCAGGAAGACTTTTGGGTTTAAATGACAAATGAGCCTCAGCCATCGTTATTCTGGCTGATGATGGCTAACACTAAGCTAACACTAAGCTAACACTAAGCTAACACTAAGATAACACTAAGCTAACACTAAGCTAACACTAAGCTAACACTAAGCTAACATGGACAAATAGCAAGTTGCCCAACAAAACCACGAGCTGTGATTTGGTAAATAAGTTTTACCCCTGATGAAGGTAACAATATGTGTCCCACCCCCAGATTGTTAGTGGTGCATGTTGAGATAATTTACACTGCAAACAAAAATCCAGAAATGAACTCTGAGTGTCCATAATCTGATGTCGGTGTGAGGGTCCAGCTGTGGGCCAAGCAGAGGTTGGACCCAAACGCAGCACTGAGACAAAACATGAACTCGAACAGCTGCAGTGCTGAGAACTACAAAGTACAAAACAATAAACTCCACAAAACATGAAGCACACAGCACTGGAGGCATGCAGACTGACGACACAGGATGATGAGAGGAGGGGCAACAGCAGCAGAAACAGGGTTAGCAAAACACACCTGAGACAAAGTAGCTTCAAAATAAAACAGGAAGTGAGACAGACAAAGACATGTGAGCTTAGCAATAGCAGAGGGACCCACAGAGGAGATTGCTAAAGACCGAACACTGAGACGAATAATGGACGGGACAACAAGACTGACAAACACAGGAAACACTGCCGACAACACACAAGCAAAAAACCAGAGCCACTCTGGAAACACCAGAACACAAAGCACTGGATCAGCGACCCAGGACAGCGTGCCCAACATTATTCATGAAATCACTAAACACCAGTTTCAGAGTGAAAACTACCATCAAGTAAATAAAAGAGCAATGACAAAGATTCAGACCATACTGAGACTCCACACTTGCCTGATCGGACATCAGAATACCCCACAGAGGAATCTGGGGCTTCTTATCTAAACTTGTTGTGAGTCCCTGCAGTTAGAAAGTCCTCGGTCATGGTTCATGAGACAAACAACCACACGACTGAGTGAAAGGCTAACCCCGACCAGGCTGTCATTCACTGCAGCAGTCACAGAAGCTGTGGTTTGTAGGGCTGAAACATGTTTAAACACATTATCACAGGGCGTCACAGTGGCAGCAGTAATAAATAGTCTGTCTGGGTTCAACGATGCAGCACCGTCTGCACTGATTCTCTGATACTGAGCTGGTCTGAAGAAGAAATGACTGTTTCCACAGCAGCATACAGAATAAAATAGTATAATTCACAAAATCAACACTGTTAATAGGAAAGTGAAAGACTAATAATGCAGTAGTGCAAAGTTTTATGTATCGCAGTGATAAAAATCTGACTCATGCTGTGCAGACGATGTAGCGTGCACTGAGATTGTGCAGGAGAGAATTCTGGCCTGGCAGGGAAAGCGGCATTAATACAAATATATAGAGTGTAAACCTGAAGAGATGAAGCATGAAATGTGTGGAGTCTGTCCTGACAGGAGTGTTCACCTGCAGACAGAACAGCATCATCTCCTGCAGCGTTCCTCAGGTGGGTTCTCCACGATGGACAGCAGTGTGTTCAGTCCTGACCCTCACTGACTGAGTTTTTGACCCTGCTGGCACCTCTGGCGACTGGTAGAAGATCTCCAACATGTTGGTGCACACACTGAAGGATCTGAGCTTCGTCAGACAGTAGAAGCAGAATACAGCGCACTCTCAAAGTGATCGTCCTGCTGCTTCTTCATGTGACTTCAGAGTGCAGCATAATCAGAAGTGTCCTGTGGAGAATTGTGCTGTGGTCTTCTAAATGATGGAGCCACCCTGATAAACGTGTGTTTGCAGCACAGCGGGACGGTGAACACAGCGGGAAGCCTTCGATTACGGCGCTCGGGAGCAAACGTGTGGAAAACACACAGAAGCAAAGCTGTGGATGAAGCTGTGAGGGAAACACGAGCTGCGTCTCACGGTTCCTCCTGAAGCAGTGACCTCCTCATCCTGGCTTTCCATCATCAAACACTCTGCTTCCTTCTTCACAAAGAAAGCTGTTTGGATTTAAAAGGATTTGGGAAAATAAATTCTGGCTGAGACAAGTTTTCTTTTTCAGATGTAAAACTTTGCTGTCTTGTTGCTTCGGGAGCTTTAACTTTCCCAGAGGACATGAGTCTGTGGCTTTAAGCTTCTGACATGCATCCGTGATTTGAAGCTGCATAAATAAAAGAGACTGATATTATATTCCATCCCATGGAGGTCCAGGACAGCCATGAAAGCAGACTGAACAGAGACGTTATCTGGTAATTGCAGCCTCAGGTGATTATCGGTCATTTCTGTCTGCAGCTCGGCGTCGGGGCCATTACCCACTGTTTCTGCAGCCTTTCATTTCTTTACAATTCGAAGACTGAATCCGCAGAATTAGCTTTTAATCGTTTCATCTGAGCCGTCACTGAAGTATAATAACATGAAGACTCTCAGTGCTCTGATTTCTAAATGAGTTTGGACATCGTTGGATCTGATGTGCAGTGACTCTTCTGTCTCTGCTCCTCACAGCCTGAAAACCTCTGAAATCCAAATTAAAAGTAGGCCGAGCAACAGCAGCCCAGTAAGTGTTTCTTTGGCCTCCCGTGCACAGGAGTTTGACTCTTTTCAGTTTGGCCCATGCCAAAACTATAAGTGTCAAACCTTCGCTGGATTAAAGAGCTGAACATTGATGAAAACAGCTGAGATCAGACCTGTGATCTGGGTTTGATCTCAGTGCTGCGAAAACCTCGTTTTTCAAAGGTTTGGGAAAAAGTTGAAACTGTGAGTCATTGAAATACTCTCCTCACTGCTGTAAAAGTCACATGATGACACTTCTCACTTTTCAAAACTTGAAAAACGTCTAAGAATCTGTTGTATTAATGTCCTCACTTCCTAAAACAGTTCTCGGTTATAAAACTTCACATTTTAACAAACAGGTTTTTGCTTTCTGAACAAAAACACCTGTTTGGAAAACAAGCTTAATTAAAGAGTCGGGGCTTAAAAACACAGCCTCTTACGTCAGCGTGTTGACGTCAGCCCAGGCACTGTGTAACCACACAGATGTGTACCTTTCCTCACTACATCATGGATTAATCTGTGGTTATGCAGCAGTTTCTACTCTACGGATCAGTCAAATAAAATGCGCCTCATTCACATAAGCACTTTTTTCTACACCTAAATATTAGGGGTGCAACAATACTCGTATCGATATTGAACCGTTCGATACAGTGCTTTCGGTTCAGTACGCATATGTATGAACAATACAAAATTTTTAATTTATTTTATCAACTTTCCTTCTGACGATGCTGTCTGTGTTGAGCGCTCAGTGGATCTGCGCTCGACAGTGCAGCCTAGGCGGAGTAGTCAAACGCAGATTCACTGAGCGCAGCGCAAGCTAGCAAGACAGAAGCTAAGCTCTAGTTGCAACATGGCAAATTGAACCTCCCCCACCCTCATTCAGATCTGGCGTTTGGAACTATTTTGGTCTTCATGTGACGTATGACCCTGAAGGTAAGCGCGTCATGGACTAAAGTAAAACAGTATGTTGGATGTGCCAGCAATGCTCAATTACATGGGTGGGAACTAGTGTGTTAGCGCAGTTAGCTCGTTAACGTGTTGGCCGTCCAGCCCCACGCACGGGGCGATCCGCGGTAGCTCGTTAACGGAGATTTGCCGTGTTGTGGCGTTAACGTCATTTCAGATTAACGCTGACAGCACTAGTGGGAACACAACGAATATGACTGCACATTTACTCCGACATCATCCTCGTGCAAAGACAAGTGGAAGCAGACAAAAACAACAAGCACGCATGCTACAAACTTTAGCCGAGTCATTTAGACAGCCGTTAGCACATGATTCTCCTTATGGGGACCTGATATGTTTAATATGCTGCTGAGAATATAGCCCAGAAGAAGCGTATAGTAGAGCTTTTATTTTGGAAAGAGACATTTCTCTGTAATAAACTCTCTTTTCCAAAGATGAATGATTTCTCCATCAGATAGATTTATTATTTTATTACTTTGTTGTTTCAGCAACATTAAATTTAAAAACTGTACTTTTGAGTTAAAATATATATTTATAATTTTAATAAACGACAAATTAAAAAGGCATGAACATTTTTTTTTGTATCGAAAAAATATCGAACCGAACCCTGAATTTTGTGTATCGTTGCAGCCCTATTAAATACTTTCTGTCTGACAATCACTCTCTGATGAACACAACAGAGCAAATTGGGGTTCAGTATCTCACAAAAGGAGACAAAAAATAAGGAAAGAAAAGAAAAATACTAATGATAGCATCAACACTCCTATTAGAGTGATTAATAACTAATAATAAGCCCACCGGTCTGTATGTCTGACGTCATTAACTGTTTCCGGGTCCAAACTCTGCAGCATCACTGAGCTACAAACTTTCATCTGTAATACAATGATAGCCTGGCTGCTTTACCAGGTTTAACATCCAGACAATGAAAACAGCATTTATTAAATTTGATGTGCTACGTGATCGCTAGCGACACAGCTATGTTAGCATAAACACAGTGAAGATGGAGGATGAACGCTAACTTTCTTCCACTCGATAAAAGTTAACGTGAAGGTTCCTGATGGTTAGAGACAAATGCAGTCACGTGGCAGGATGCTGTAAACGGACCAAACTTCAGTCAGGAGAACAACTGAGATAATCCATCCACAGTACGAGGTTAGTCATTAATATACTGCTGCTGGGCTGCAGTCGTCTTTAAAAGAAGCTAAATCCATTCTTAACAGCTGTGGTCTTATATATTTAAACAATTCCTTATTTCTTCGTCTAGTTTCTTTTTAAAAAACACTCCATATTTTCACTTTCTTTACAAATCTTATGAAAAATCCTCTTTTTCTAAAACTGTTCTCACAGCTTCTGTGGACCTCGCCTCATTAAGCTGCTGTTTAGAGGTCAGAGCAGGGCTTAGGCTCGTGGTCGGGGTCAGAGTTCACGACTAAAGATGTCTCGATTTCTCAGTCTTAGCTCTGCAGGCTTCTGACCTTTGAACCGGTTTGATCCCCAGAAGCTGGAGATCTCAGACAGATTCAGGCTGTAAATAAAAATAAAAGCCTTGCTGAGGAGAGGTCAGTCACCCAAACACGCAGACCCACTCTCAGTGTCCACGCTGTGAATGTCATTTTTTATAAATATATCTGGTGGGCAGCAGTTTGGCGACACGCTCGGCTCACAGCATTCGCTCTGTCTCGATGTTTCCCGTCAGCATTCCCACATTGTTTGCATCCACATTTAAAATGTGTTTGTATGATGTAAAGGTTTAATCCGACGACGTCTGTCGTCTCCTCAAACACGACGTTTGATCTGATGCAGTTTGATGAAAAGCAGAAACGTGCGTGTCTGTGTGCATGCATGTGTGTTTACACACTGTCAGAACAGGAAGATGTAAACAGTCAGGTAAACTCCAGCAGGGCGGATTGAATGAAGCTGTTCCTGACTCTGGTCTCAGCACAAACCAACACTCCTGTCTCCTCTCATGTTTCCTCTTACATTTCCTTAAACCTCTCATGTTTCCTGTTTTCCATCCTGTCTCGTTCCCACTTGTATTCCCACTCCTCTCCTCCTCTTTGTCCTCTGCTGTTCCATTTCTTCTCTTCTCACTTCCTTATTTTATTTTTCTCTCCTGTGTTTCCTGTCGCTCCAGTTTCTCTTCTCCTGTGTCTTCTTCCTCTCTGGTCGTTTCCACGTCTCCTCATCTTTCTTCATCGTTTTTTTCTTTGATGTCTCCCCTGATGATGTCTCATTCACTGCCTGATTCGCATCATTTAGTCTTCTGTCTACTTATCATTTCCCCTGTCACTTCCTGTTTCAGTGTTTTTCCCTTTCTTTCCTCTCCTGTCTCATTTCCATTTGCTTCCTGATTATTTTTCCTTTTTTTGTTATGTTTCCTCTCCCATTTCCTTCCCAATGTCCTTTTCTTTTTCATGTTTGCTTATCCCATTTCCTGTTTCCTATAGTGTTTCCTCTGCTGTTTCTGCCTCTGTATCCTCTCCCATCTCCTGCTCTTTCCTTCATTACTTCCTCTTGTTTCCTGTTTCCTTTCTTGTCTGGTATGAGCTAACCTCAGCAGTCGATGTTAGAGCATGTTCCCCTCACTGTGTGCTAAATGTAAATGAACTGGACGAAGGCCTGCTGACGCTCAGCCTCGGTGTTTGATGAGTGGATGAGGTGTCGGGAGTCGGCAGCTTCGTTTGATCTGACATTTTGCTTTTCCACTGGCAGCTTCTGCAGTTTGATCGCGATCGCACTCGCGACCTTTTTCAGAGCCGTCAAGTGCTCGTCAGCAGCAGCGGGAGGAGGAAGAGGAGGACGATTAGGAGGAGGCTTTCCTCTCCTACGCCTGCTGCTGACGGAGGTTAATCAGGGCGTGAGGAGGAGCGTGAATCACTGTCAGAAATCCCAGAGGAGGTGCGGGAATAATGATATTCTGAACTAGTTCCAGTCTAACGCTGAGCCCGAGGAGGTCGACTCTCCCTCTGCCTCCTGCTCGTGTCCAGATTCCTCCCACTGAATAAAGTATGAGATGCAAACACAGTGGAAACTGAAACGCTGTAAAGATGATCATTAATCTCACTCTGAAAAGCAAAAGAAGAATAAAACTGTTTTTGTTGGCTGATCACGGCAGCGGCGTGCGGGCGGAGGTTCATCTTGAACTCGGTTATGTCGTCGTTTAGGTGCATCTGTGTGTTTCCTGCGTCTGTGAAGTTCTCAGTGAGAAAAAAAGGTTGTTTTGAGCTTCAGACCTTTATGTACTTCCTTATTTTATTCCTCCTGTTTCCTGTTCCTCTTTTGATTCCTTTGTAATCTCCTCCTCTCCTTTCTTATTTCCTCTTCTGTTTTCAGTCTTTGTTCTTGTTCTATTTCTTTGGTTTCCCAATTGCTTTGTTGTTTCCTCTTTCGTTTCCTGTCTCCTTTCCCATTTTCATCTCCTTGCCAGGTCTTTTGTCTTCTTACACATTTCTGTTCCTTCTCTGGTCTTAGTTTCCTGATTCCTTATCCCTGTCCTCTCCCTTTCTGCTGTTTCCATTCCTGTTTCCTCTTCTGTTTCCTCTCTTTTGTCCTCTCTTGTTTCCTTTGCTGTTTCCTTATCCCATTCATTTTTCCTTTTCCTTCTGACTTGTTTCCTGCTTCCTTTCCTTCATTTGTTTCCTGCTTCCTTTCCTGTCTGCTCTACTGTTTCATGCAATCTTTACTATATTCTTAATACATCTGCAGTTTAGTCTCCTGTCTCCTAAATTCATTTTGTTTGTTTCCTCTGCTATGTCCTGGTTCCTTTCCTGCCTCTGGTGCTCTTTCACACTCCTCTCCTGTTTATTTGATTTCAGTTTTTTCTACTTTTTCCTCTTTCCTCTCCTTCCCTTCCCTTCTAACTCCTTTGCTTCCTCTCCTTGTTCAGGTTGTCCGTGTGTGACGAGGACAAGTTGACTCATAATGAGTTAATCGGGGAGTCCCGAGTCCCTCTGAAGCGCATGAAACCCGACCAGACAAAACATTTCCACACCTGCCTGGAGCATCCGCCACCGGTAGGACACACACACGCGCACACACACACACACACACACACACACACACACACACACACACGCACACAGGGTTTATTTTCAAAAATTGTTCGTCGGTCGACATTTGTGTTGCAGTCACACTAACAAAAACTGCAGCATGATGACAAAGATTGCAGCCGCATGTGATGAACTTGTAGAGCTTTAAATGTTTGATCTGAAGATGGAGACCTTGTCTGTGGTCACTTACACTCAGGTCCTGCAGACTGAGTCCGTGTGCAGCTGATTGGGATCAGGTCCACAGTTACATACACTCTGTGATAACACGGCGATTAACGGTGATAAACTGGGAGACATCGCAAATCTGTTGCCATCTACATACACAAACACTGATGCTCAGCTACCTTGGTTACAACCAGAGGATTTAAAGAGATGTTGGTGACAAGTTGCTGTCATCAGCAGACTGACTGCAACATAAACATGGAATTTGTGCAGTTAGTCACCCAACGTGAAAAAATTCAGCGTAATGCAATAAAATCACCAGGCAGCGAAAGACTTTTCCTTGTGACGGGGAGGTTACGGTCCTAATGCACCTTCATGTGATTCACTTCAAAGATGGAATCCAAACAGGTTTTACAGAGAAAGAATCTGCTGCAGTTCCTCTAACGTCCAGCAGGCTCAGCAGTGAGTCAGTCCCCATAGACTCCCATGTTAAAACGTTACAGCAGAAAGAAACACGGTTACAGCCTGACTTCCATCTGCTATATACAGTCTATGATACGATGAAGCATTAAAAGTCATCCTCACTGTTTCCTCTCTCTGTTCTCGTCCCTCAGCTTCCCTCTCCGACTGCCATGGGTGAAGCCCTGAGAGGAATCTCCTGCTACTTACGAGAGGTAAAGCTTCAACAAGTGCAGGTGTGCCGGTCTCACAGCAGACTCAAAGTCATGTGATTACCACAGTCATCAGCTTTGTGAGGTGATCACATGACTATAGTACTCATGCTACTCGTGCAGTAATGAACTATCACTGAGGACGATCAGCCAGCATCCTCCGGCTGTGCTGTCGGTCTAAAACGAGCGCTCTCGCCTTTTTGAAGTATTTATATGATGCTTTCTAAACGCGTGGCTGCAGATGCCTGTGCTCTGACAGCGAGGGTTTGATCTTTGGAGTTCCTTGTTGGCGTCCTGTGGTGCTGCTGAACACTCATTAGGACCTCACACTGACGCTCGCTCAGCAGAAACTGAGCTTAATCAAACGTTTGGCGAGGATTTTTACACAAACTGATCTTCTGGTCCTCTCTGCAAAACTCAGCTGAGAGTACATGTAATACTTTAATGCTCTGGGTGAGTACAGCGTAAATCAATCAGTTCTTTGATCCCGCCCTCTGGGGGGGCGGGGCCTGTTTCAGTGGAAACTGAAATGACACTGTGCACAATGTGTTGTGTTCTGGCTTTGATGACACAAACTCATGACGCATCCAGGATGTCCAAGTTCATGGGCTGCTTCCTCCTGAGGCCGCATTTGAAGGCCGATTACGTCACAGCGACGCAACGAAGGCTGTCCTAATTCGTCGACTCCTCCGAATGCAGCCGACAAATGCGTCCTCCTTTTCCCCAAATTTGAAGGATGGGTTGGATGTGTCCTTCGTGGCCCACCATATCCCAGAATTCATAGCGCGGCCCAGCCAAACTCCAGTTTTCAACAATGGCGGCAGCTGCTAAGTTTTAATATTACTCATACTAATCTTTCTGGGTCACAAAATAAACTTTTAACATATTTTCTGGTGAGAAAGTAGCTGTGTAAACATCAAATATCTGCTCAGTTTATCAAGATATCGCATATTTGCAAAGGTTTATTAAACTCCACCGAGACAGCGGTGACGCTAATCTGAAGGCTCGACCGTCACATTTCACAGCCGCTCACTTCCGGCCGACCCGACCTTCTGAGGACCCGACCCACGTAGACCCCGAAGGCCGGGTCCTCAGGAAGATGCAGCCCATGAATTTGGACACGACCATAGAGCAGGTGAGCAGGGCAGGAAGTCAACCACAGGAACAGCAGAGAGAATCATATCAGTTTTCAAAATAAAAGACCCAGGAGCAAAAACAGAAAGAGACTCAGTAGTTCAGAGGTCAAACCTACAGAAAGGATTTGTTGTTATGGAGCGTATCCCAGCAGTCCAAGCACAAACAGCAGGTACACCTGAGACAGGTTCAATCCACAGTCTCAACAAACAAAAGCAGTTTCCAGTGGATCTACTTTCTGCTAAATAGTCCCACCAGTGACAAACCCCAGTTTAAGCCCAGATTGCACCTCATCACTGCTGTTACTGGTTGCACAGCATTATTAGTGAGAGCTGTCGGTGCATCAGATCTCTCAAAGACGACTTCAGCTGTTCCCGTCCTGGTTGTCATGGGGAATAAGTCTCCAGAGCTCGACCTTCCTGAATAAATCCAGCGTGTTGAGTTGAATGTGAGTCATGCTCTGAAACGCTGATAACAGGAGAGGTCGAAGGAATTAATGCTCTAATTAACCCCGTTTCTGTGTTTAGACCAGTGTGTTGCAGAGAGCTGACTCTCTCTAAGCTGTCTCCTCGTCTTTATTCATCAGAACCAGAGAGCTGTGAAGGAAGCATAATCTGCATGATGAGGAGCTGAGAGAGTGTCTCTGTCTTTAAGTGATATTTGATGTGAAGTGGATTCAAAACATTTATAGAGAGGCTCTTTTGATTCCCCTCTGACATCATCGAGCTCTATGAGAAGCTCCTCAGGAGGAGGCGGTTAAACATTTCCCTGCGGGGCTGTTTTCACATGTTGATGCTAATGAGGCTTTTTAATTGATGAGTTTATTTTCAGCAAAATATTAAAATTAGATAAAAGTTCCCAGATGAAGGGAAAATAAAATCCGAGATATAAAACAGAAACATGAACAGCTCATCAGAGCAGGCCCTCCTCAAACCCCAAATATTCACCCCTCACTTAAACCTAACTGTTTAAGCTCCTCCCTCTCTAAGCCAACTTTCCTCTGATTGGCTGCTGCTCACAAACAACAAAACCTTCTGCTACTACAACCACGACCCAAAGTACTGCAGAAACTCACCGCTGGATCCACAGATTCAAGACAAAAAGATCATTTATTACATTTTACGCACACAAAGCTACGAGCATGCGTTTGGTCTTTCTCGAGTAACAACCCAGACTGTCAGCTGATTGGTTTTTGACTCCTTCGGAGCCCCCGGAGGCTTTGCCGTGTCTCACATTGTGCTGCAGTTCATTTAGATTCAGCTCCACCTCATTCAGTCTTCCTAAAATAAATTGCCTTCTTTTTAAGTGTACTGCAGACCTCGTTTTGGAGGAAGCAAATTCAAAGGCTGCTCCAAATGTTCTGATTATATCAGGAGTGCGTCGAAATGTAAAGTAACAGCTGTGAAACAAAACAAACACAGGCTCTATCGATCTGTCTCCACCCGTCCTCTCAAAGTGCACCTCCAACCAAATCAACACAAACAAAGTGCAGCGTGGCAGTAAGTTCAGCAGTAATAGTTCCTGAGACGTCTGAGTTTGAACAGTAAAAGGTGAAAGGTCGCCGTGTTAGGATCGTGGAGGCTACACATTTGGTTCACAGTCTACACCACACCTGGTGACTCATTACCTGGACTGTGTCCCGTAATTAAAAAAACAAAAAACAGATGGTGAGAAACAGCCAGCAGTTAGGACATCCAGGATCTGTGGGACGGGACGACCGAGCAAAAAGGACCTGAGTTTGAATAACCTGCAGGCTCGCTGTTATCAGACGAGGTGTAGCCGTTTCGAGCTCGCGGACTTCACAGTGCACCTGCAGTGCAGTCTGATTATTAATGAACAGCTGTTAATTAGATCGTACCTGTGGGATCTCCGTAATGATGGAAACCAGTGTGTGACTGCGAGATGATCACACAGTAGGTGAGCCTCTGCGATCCAGGTGTTGTCCAAGTGTTTTTCAGAGGACGGGCTCGGAGATGTTCTGGGTTTGTTGTTCTGAGTCGGTGAGAGGAGACGGGGAGTCGTTTCAAATACACAATCAACACATCGACAGAAATAATGAGGACAACTGAGCTGCAGCTTTAACTCCATTAAAACACAAAACACAGCAGCTGGGCTGAGAGTCTTAACGATCGCTGTCACAGGAAGTGATTCACAGCAAGGCGGGACCACAGGAAGTCGACCACACTGAGCGACTTCAAGCAACGACCGCAGAAATTAGTGATCTGTACTGGGAGGATACAGTTGGTTGTGATATGACAGGGAGGTAAATTAATTAGATTGTTACCAAGCGACTGACAAATCGCTTCCTGTTTGGACGCCAGGGCTCGGAGTGATGGGCCAGTGGAGGATGGGGCGCACCCTTGTGGTGAGGCTGATGATTTTCCAGTCGATCGACGTTCCTACACTCAGGTTTGGGCCGGAGCGCTGGGTCGTGAGAGAACAACAGCTTCTGTCCGTGGGGTGGCTCCGACACCTGGAGGAGAGCCTCCTTTGTGCTGCTGAGTGGATCAGGATGCTTCCCCTCGGAGGTTTTTCCAGCTGGGAGGAAAATTGCTGAACATGGAGACACAAAGCATCTTTGACACAAAGCTGATTATCAGACATTAATTTTTGGTGGTGGTGAGCATGAATACATAAATAAAGGAAAAGGAAAGGAAGTATGTTTCATGCCCTGAGGAAGCTGGGAGACGTCACCATGGCAACCATGAAAGAAAACCTGTAAAAAATGTTGCAAACGTAACTCAGTTCAGTTCAACTTTATAAAGTATTAGTAGTGTAAGGTAATGTGTATGTGACCAAGTGGTTGGCGGAGTTATACAACGAATTTCACCCCCAGGAAATATATATGTAAGAAAAATAGATAAAAGCAAAGTAAAAGGCCGCACAGATTCAAGGATGCACACCGAGGCAGGTTGGCTCCAATATTAACAGCTTTATTTATAGTAAAAAAATAAAGTTGACAGTGTCTTAAAGTTATGGTAAAACAATCGTGGAACTGGGACTTACCAGCAGACCCAAAAGAAAATCACCACAGCACCCAGTGCTGTACAAAAGAATCAGGACTCTTAGACTAATTATTTGTCTCTCTGTTTCGGTCTCCTACATTTAAAACTTTAACTTTTTTAAAAAACACTTTACATGATTCAGTCCATTTACTCCACTAACTGGAATATTCCTGCTTGAATCTGAGGACGTTTGTCATTAGAGGTTTGATGTCTGCAGTAATGATTTATCTTGGGCAGAATTTCTGTGTTGGGTTCAGAGAACGAGAAACTCAGAGCCAGGAAACAATAAGAGCTCAAACTAATGAGAAAAATCTGAGACAGCACAGGACCGAAGACGGGACGGGAGCACCGAGACAGGACGCGCTGCCGTCGCCGCTGGAGATACATCAAAGAACCCGAGCCTGTGCCAGAAGCAGCAGGCCGGAGAGGATGAGTCTGCAGAAAAACGAGAGCTAATTCATCACCTGAGCTGAAAGTGACAGCGGGAGGAAAAAGGCGACAGATGACGAGTTAAAACCCACCGCGAGGTCTGGATGGTCGGCGGGGAGCCCGCCGTGACTCGTGCTTCATTCCTGAGTAGTCTGGAGACAAAGATGTCTGCCCCCCGCTGAGCTCACGGTTCAGGACATAAATACAGAGCGTAACATCTTCAGACTCAGTCAGACTGAAAGAAACCTCTCTGGGTTTCAATATTTCAGTCAGGCACAGTTTAATTTCACCTGTTTGTTACAGGGTCAGGCGCTCGTTGAAGCGAGGCTCGTGTGAACACAACCTCTGCTGAACGCCCAGTTCGGTGTTTGTTTCGCCCACTTTCATGAGTTTATGCTCGCAGTTTAAAATGGAAGAAACTTGTTTTTTACACTAATCAGATGTTGTAGTGGTCTCCCACAGACCTCCGAGCGCTTCCTCCGACATCCAGCTGCAGAGTTGGATCCTTGAAGGTTTCTTCCTGTTAAAAGGGAGTTTTTCCTTCCCACTGTCACCAAAGTGCTGCTCATAGGGGGTCATATGATTGTTGGGTTTTGTCTGTATCTGTTATTGTAGGGTCTACCTTACAATATAAAGCACCTGGAGGCGACTGTTGTGATTTGGCGCTTGCTCTAAAGTGTCCCATGGACTTGTGATCTGCTGTGGGACCGTGAGGCCACCAACTCTGAGCTGTGTTTAGCTAAGTTAGCAGCTAATCCTGCTAAACAGTGTGCATCCACAGACTGAGAGCATGACAAAGACACACCTGTGGCTCAGTGACATCCAATCAAAATCCTAGAATTTCACTGCCCGCTAAAGCTGGAGCCCAGCCTTATTGGACAGTTTGTTACTACAGTAACCTCACAGCAGACATATGATTGGTCATTAAAGATGCTCCAAAAAGCTCCAACAGCACAAACGCGGTCCAGAGGTCCAGTTCAGGTGAAGCTAGCAGACAGCTACACCTGTGTCTCCATCCACCTGTCAGTCAGAGGCCACGCCCCTAATAATGCAAACTTTAAACATGTGAGTTATACAAAACATGTTACTGTTGAAAAGTTTTAACAGGAGAGTCTATGGGGACTGACTCACTGCTGCCTCTGCTGGACATCAGAGGAACTGCAGCTCTGTTTCGTCTGTCTGTACCTCAGGCCTCGGATTCGTATCACCATTAAAACAACATGAATCCCAGCTGCTGTGCTCTGAGGTGGAAGCCAAGGGGCAGATTTCGGTGCTGAAATATTGCCCTCACAAACACTTTGACAACTCTCGACTCCTGATTGTGTTTTCAGACACATTCATGGCCGTGTGTGAAATGTAGGGAGTGAGACTTCCTTCACAGCCCACTCCTCCTGGAGGAGGATTTCAGATCCTGATGTGTCTCTCACAGATTCCCGGGAGGTCACACTGAGGCTGCTGATCCAGGATCAGCAGCAAAGACGAGTCAGTGCATCCTTTACAATCATTTAAAAGCAAAACCATCTATAAATATAGATGTCACATTTTACATTACATTACATTTTATTTACACATGAGGAGAACTGGCTCATGTGGCGTCACAGACTCGGTGCAGATGTGTGTTTAGTTTTCCGGTTAGGACTCTGGAATCGTCCCCAGACATTCCTGATCCGGCCATCGGGCTGATGTCCACGTGTGTGATGTGTCCTCCTGAGTCTGTCTGCCGTGGTCTGAGGAGCAAACCCAAACAGAGTGATGTCACACACTTTAAGCTGGACTTTCATATTAAAACGAGGCGTTATCCACCTCACAGGTGATTTATGTTTGGGCCTCAGCGGGTCAGGCGCTCGGGGGCTCTGAGTCTATTTTCAGAGGTTCATTTCTGCTCTCTGCGATGCGCTCTTCATCACTCCTCTCCATGTGGGCAGATAAAGTTGGCAGAGCGGAGTCAAGCCCATTATCTAAATTAGTCCTCATTATACGCTCTCTGACTGAGATCATTTCCAGTGAATTAAACCATCATGAGTTGAAACTACTTCTCATTTTCTCTTGGATGAGTCCTTCAGGACCTCTGGGCGTCTCCGAGCCGCAGGTTTAAAACGCGATGCCCCTCCCACCGACCCCAGGGACCCTCGGGACGTCGCGTCGGTCACTAAACTGTACCTGCACATGTCCGAGGGGATGAGCGTGCGCTCTGATCGCTAACAATGGCACCGAGCGTCATGTACAGCTTCAGATATTACAGTGATGTGCAAAAGAAACGAGTCACCTCTCATCTCACAGGAGACGTGTGTGATCGTACCTGGACATCCAGAGTTTGTTTGTTTGGAAGTCAACATTTAGTATTAAAGTTTTGGGAATCACTTTACCACCATTTAATGTCAGACTGTGTCATCTCTGGCATTTTTCATCGATTCAGGTAAAGAAAAGGGAAGCAGTGATGTGTTCTGGTGACGGGCGGCTGGCAACAAAGAGCCTAAAGATACGATTAGGGATGGGTATCGTTTAGGTTTTATCCGATACCAGCACCAAACCGGTACTTTTGAAACGGTGCCAGTGCTTAAACGGTGCTCAAACCGATGCTTAAAGAATGGAGAACACAAACTTTGTCCAAAAACCTCTCATGTTTAACTGTTTTCCACTTTTTCTTTGGTCATTTTAGCCTTTTTGTCCAGGGTGAAGGGAGTATCTGCCATCAAACAAGAAGACAGCCGCATGTAGCTATGATGGTGTTTGCTAGTTCACCTTACATGCATTAATGTAATAACGTGGTTAGCCTACTCAACGTAAATTACACACGAACAACATTAAGCTACTCACGCAGAGAAGAACGGCTGCTGCTGCATCATCATCCTCATCATTTCTGCTACACTGGCAGGGCTAGGGGCCAGGACTCTCCTCTTCGGGTTTTTGGGGGATGTTGCTAACTCCGGGTCCGATAACAGGCACCACACCCGCAGTAGATGTGCTCGGTGTGAGGTCTCGCAGCAAGCTATCAAATACGGCGCATTTCTCGGCTTTTAAAAAAACGCTATGCGTCGCCAGGTGTTTCATCAGATTTGAGGTGTTACCTCCTTTGACAGTATCACAGTATCAGCTTAAAGCACTTGTTGCAGCTGCTGAGTTTGCATCTTTTGCTGTGAAGTACAGCCAGACTTTTGACCGCTTCGCCTTGGGCGTTTTTAATCTGTAGCTCTGCTCTAAAAGAACGGACGTACCTGGACCCGCCTACTATCCTCGGAAACGTAAAATGATTGGCTAGAATCTAAAGTGTATCACAGCTCAGGAAAAAAAGCACTGAAATGTGCGCTGCTTTTCTGTCTGGTTACTACCGTTTATGTCAGAACCGGTACCAACATGGCAGCGGATACCGGTACCCATCCCTAGATACGATCAAAAATGATTTAAATAAAATGTGATGATCCATCAGAAATTACCAGAACGAGGTCTCAGTGCTAATAACAACAAGCGACAAGTGACACAACAAACCTGAAATATGAACCTGTAAACCTGCATCTGTGGTCATGTGACGTCGTACAGCACACGGGGAAACGAGACAACGTTCCTCCAAGACGACGATGCTACAAAAACCCCAAAAGAAAGACACAACAGTGCAACAGAAAAGTGCAACAATCACTGTGTGTTGTGCAAAAAGTAACTTGATGTATGAGCACAGAACTGATTGATCCTAATCCACCTACATGATCATATCACTGTATATTGATTAGGTATATAAATCCCTGATTCTCACTTGTTGCTCATCGTCCTGCTGGTTGACGCTGACGCGTTGAACCTGCACTTCCTGTTCTGATTTTCTGGATGTTTCCCGTCTGTGACTTTTAAAAACATGGTGGAGGGGCCGCTGCGTGATTAAAGAAACATGTATTCAGAGCCGTGTCTTCGTTTGAAAGAAATGAGCTTCGGCGTCGAGTCGAACTCTTTTACAGATTAGTCTGGATTCACGCGGCGTGGACGACGCAGGCTCAGCTCGCTGCTGCTGTTGTTTTATTTGTTTAAAGCGCTGCGCGCTCATTAGCCGCCTGTTCTCGCCTCTGCGGTCGTACAGGTGCTTTCACAAAGACGGACGCTCGGGGCTGTTTTACTGTTGCTGTTTTCAGCCAATTGGCCTCAGCGCGGAGACAAACAGATCTCTACCTAATGACTCACCTCCAGTCTGAAAATCCAACCCAGACACACAGCTGCTCCGAGTCTCTCCGGGGATTAGAGGAGCTCCTTCTCCGGGCTCATTTTCCACGTTTTCTCTGTGGAAATGAAGTAATTTGATTGATTAGCAGTGCAATTAAAAGGCTGAGTGTTTTCCCTTTTAGAGGCTTACACAAAAAGTCCAATTAAACTAATTATAGCGACACAGAATATGTATAATTACATCCTTCAGCTCAAAAAGACAGTATTTATTACACATCATAATGTGTTGCAGTTAATGTTTGCTCATTAATAGTTATTCTTTTTTATGTGGACGGCTGGATGAAGATGGTTTAATTCCCCCTGCAGCTGTGAAGCAGGAGCTGGGGCTGCAGCCACTTTGTAGTTTCTGCGTCTTCAGCCGTGCAGAAAAACTGGTTTGATTAATCCAGCTAAATCTACTCACAGCGTGATATATGATGTGAAACACAGAATGAGTTGATGTTAGCGACCTCGTCTCAGAGAGTCAAAGACAGACGCGGTGGCCGTGACATCACTCGCTGGTCACTGAAGCCCTGCTGATGTGCATCTCTGTGATGTGACTCGAGGAGCGCCTCATTTTCAGGCTCATTGGACCCGAGCGTGTTTCACACCTCAGGTTTCTGAAACACAGCAAGACGGAGCTGAAATAAACTTTTTATTCAGTATGACCAGAAACAAGTGACTGAGCAGATAAACCAGCAGGTCAGAGGTCAGAGGTTCTATCGGGTGGGAAGTCTTTCATCGCCACCTGATGGCAAACGTTTCCTCAAGGCAGCAAACAGCAACCTTGAGGGAACGTTCCCTAAAGGCTCCCGAAATGTCGCATTTCCGAATGTTCCCTGAAGGTTGTTTCTGTAGGATCTCTAAGGCAGCGGTCCCCAACCCCCGGGCCTCGCACCGGTACCGGTCCGTGAGTCGTTTGGTACCGGGCCGCGAGAGTTGAGGCTCAGGTGTGAAATGTATAGTTTTCAGGGTTTTTATCGGTTTTCAGCGTTATTTTGTTATCGTTTTTATCGTTTACTCGGTTTTCCTGGGTCTTTTCACGTGTGTTATGAATAAATCTTCTTTTTTTTGGTACCGGTACTAGTTTTATTTTGTTGTATTTATCCGCAACACCTTAAAGGCCGGTCCATGAAAATATTGTCGGGCATAAACCGGCGCAAAAAAGGTTGGAGACCGCTGCTCTAAGGAGCCTTCAGGGAACGTTGCCTAAAGGTTTGCAACCAAGCAGCTGCTCTCTTATGGAGAGAGCGTTGCCTAGGTTACACTCTAATGTATTCATGGTAGCTCTTTCACTCGCGCCGCTGAAATCTGAGAAACGTTTATCGGAGTCCCGCCACTTCCTGTCTCAAGCAGTTTTTTGCTGATGTCACTGAGGCTACGTCCACACGTACCCGGGTATTTTTGAAAACGCAGATTTTTCTATGCGTTTGCACCTTTCGTCCACACGTAAACGGCGTTTTCGGTCACTGAAAACGGAGATTTTTAAAAACTGTGCGCCATGTTATTATTTCGGTGAAATGAATTTCTACAATACTGTTACTGTTAATTGTCTCTGCAGTGTTTAAATGCTTACATATACACACACAGTTACTGTCCCTCCACACATACGACTCGGTTCTGCTTCTATGCCCCAGCTTTGTTTACTTTTTCCCACCGAGGCTTCTAGACTTCTGATTGGCCAACATTTCTGGACGGTTAGGAATATAGCGCCACCTGTTGCTTTGGCATGTTCCTAGCAGCGTTTTCCTTCATTTCTGCCTTTACGTGTGGACAGGATTATTTTTTAAAACGGAAACGAAAAATCTCCGTTTTCAAAAATACCCGTGTACGTGTGGACGTAGCCTGAATGTCGTTTGCTTTCTGCGGTCTCTGGTTATCAGGTCACTCCTGGTGTGTACGCAGCTTCAAGCGCCGCACTGACTTCATGTTTCTGAGCCCCGTGACTGTGAGCTAGCTTTAGCCAAAAGACAGCTCAGGGTTGAATCTGAAACCATACGTTCACTGAATCCTCAACATCTGTCAACATCAGTCCATAGTTTCCTCCCTGATGTGAACTCCGTGTTGATGCTGGGAGTAGAAGAAAGATGTCAAATCCTTTTTGGACTTAAGTGGAAAATTCACGGAGCCGTTCACGTGGAGATCAGTTCACAGGCTGGTCGATCAAAAGCATTTAAACATGAAAGGTTGGGGAAAGCACCCTGAAGTTTGCAGTGTAATAAACCGTCTCTCAGCTGCTTTTGCTGCTTTTCAGTCTCATTGAAAACATCAAACAGCAGATTTTAAATCCTTTCCTGCTGCCGGTTTATCTGGATGACCCGTGCAGACCTTTCCCTTTCAAAGTCGAGCGTGGACGCTTCAGTCTGCGCGCCGGCTCCACCTCCGGTGTGATGACATTTCCTGCAGCACAGTCATTGAAGTGTGGATGGCAGTTTCACTTTGTGTTTACAAAGTGCATCTCCCTCTGTTTGGTGGGCGGGAGAGAAATCCTGCCAGGCCCTGCTGATTCCCAGTAAAAGCCATCGATCTGCTCATTCCCGACCTGTTTTCCTTTTTTTAGCTGCAGCTCTTCGTGTCGAATGGTGGAAAGTGAGCTCGCTGCAGCTGAATACCAGCTCAGACCGTAGGAGGCGGTTAGTACACGACTTAAATAAAATCTCTGCCCTTTTCCCTTCACAGAGTTTCAAACTGAAGCTTTTGTCTTTTTAAAGCGCAGTGAAAGGTCGAAGTGTGAATTAGGCCAAGGTCCAGGTGATACACTGTGAGCGCGCTCAGTAGGGCTGTAATGAGAACGGCGGGGTGATGGAGCGAAGCCGTGGCATCTGACGGAGACAGGAAAGCTCCCCCCGGGAGAAGGGCGAGGCAGACACGGAGGATTAAACCATCGATCTTCGTACTTTCTGCTGTGCCGTGATCACAGAGATCAAATCGAAGACCTGCTGCGAGACGAGTTTTAACGAACGCCATCGCTGTGGAGACGCGTCTGTTTGACCTCCATCTGTGGGAACATTTTAAAGAAACAAAAATCAATTTGTTTCTTCAGTATGAGAATCTTGGACTTAGGTTTTAGTAAGATTTCAGAAATGTGCAGTAATTTCAACCCTTTCAGGATGAAACTGTGGAGAGGACAGCAGGACGACAGCAGCAGGGATGAGGTGGAGGAGGGTCGCATGTTAGAGGAGGAAGGTGAAAGTTCAGAGGAGGCGGATCTGAAGTCCTGCAGAGGGAATCATCTGCATGCTTGTTGCAGCCAGGGATCAAACCACCAACCTTTAAACCGGGGGCGTCCAACTGCAGGCCTCAGAGGCCGGAGTCCTGCAGGCGTGTCCTTGATCCAACACAGCTGCTTTAAATGTCTTGAAGTTCTCCAGAAGCTGGTAATGAACTAATCATTAGATTCAGGTGTGTTGACCCAGGGTGAGCTGCAGTTCTCCGCCCCCGCATGGCCTCCTAAGACTCCGCCTTCTTCACCTGCTGTTTCAGGCTGAGAGTAAAACCTGTGCTCCAGGTGAGGCTTGAGCTCACAACCTCGGCATCGCTCTGCTGAATACTGACATATAAGTACCACGCGCTAACCGATTGCGCCACTGGAGCATCAGCTGCACCGGGCTGACCTGAAACTGTCTGTCAGGCGACCATCTGATGGCGTTTGAGCCTCTGATGATGTGGGGCTGTGCAGAACAATGTCTGAAATACACAAGTTGAATTTTAATGCCACACTTTAGATAAAGCCGTTAGATTAAAGCTGCTGTGGCGACGGACAGAGACAAAACTGCAATAACGCGTCAGCATTCAGACGCTTCACAGCAGACAGATCTGACAGACCTGTGCCCACTCCCACAGCTCACATGGGGATTGGACTCTGGATCACTGCCACTCTTTGCTTTGACACACAGGAAACTGTGACAGATGTGAAATCCTCACCTGTCAGGCCAAAAACAGCATTCCTGCCTCACAGCGTGGCTTCTTCTGTGGAAATAATGAACACAGCTCTTTGTAGACGCAGTCATTATAAATCTGGCAGCCTCACACTCAAAGAGAACACACAGGGCGTCCATGTCACAGCGACTCTCTGGTTCTCACCTGTGGGAGTCGGTCTGCAATATGAACTCTGCAACAGCTGAAGCGAAACATCAGAGCAGCTGAAGCACCAAAGCCCTGCAGGAGAAACTGAAGCTCCGAAGGGAAATTAATCCAAAGCGTCTGATGTTAGCTTCAACTTTCCTCAAGTGTTCAACTTCTATCTGCAGCAAGAGTCCTGACAGGGACTAGAAAGAGAGAGCAGATTTCTCCTGTTTTGGCTTCCTGTTAAATCCAGAATTCAAAATCCTGCTCCTCACATACAAGGTCTTAAATAATCAGGCCCCATCTTATCTTAATGACCTTGTAGTACCATATCACCCTATTAGAGCACTTCGCTCTCGCTCTGCAGGCCTACTTGTTGTTCCTAGAGTATTTAAAAGTAGAATGGGAGGCAGAGCCTTCAGTTTTCAGGCCCCTCTTCTGTGGAACCAGCTTCCAGTTTGGATTCAGGAGACAGACACTATCTCTACTTTCAAGATTAGGCTTCAAACTTTCCTTTTTGCTAAAGCATATAGTTAGGGCTGGACCAGGTGACCCTGAATCCTCCCTTAGTTATGCTGCAATAGACGTAGGCTGCCGGGGATTCCCATGATGCATTGAGTTTTTCCTTTCCAGTCACCTTTCTCACTCACTATGTGTTAACAGACCTCTCTGCATTGAATCATATCTGTTAGTAACCTCTGTCTCTCTTCCACAGCATGTCTTTATCCTGTCTTCCTTCTCTCACCCCAACCAATCACAGCAGATGGCCCCGCCCCTCCCTGAGCCTGGTTCTGCTGGAGGTTTCTTCCTGTTAAAAGGGAGTTTTTCCTTCCCACTGTCACCAAAGTGCTGCTCATAGGGGGTCATATGATTGTTGGGTTTTTCTCTGTTGTTGTGATTTGGCGCAGAATCACAAACATGGTTTCACAGGCTGTTTGATGTAAGCTGCAGGTACAGAGCAGCAATGTCCAGCATAAATTGAGACTAGCTCAGAGAAACCTCTGCTGGAGTTTCATGGTTAAGTTTTACATCCATATGTTTATGAAGGGTCAGTGTTTTTCTCCTCAGGCACGGAGACTGTGCAGGACCACCAGCTTAATGTGACTCCACACGCTGTAGCTCATAGACCTCTGCAATCAGCTGATGTGCGTCTGTCCTTCTGTCTGCAAAGGCGATAGCTCGAAAACATTTTAATGAATTCTGATAAAACTCTGTGGGCGTGTTGAGCTCATGTTAACAATCATTAAAATTCCTTCCATCCACCGAGGTCAACGTCCTGATTTATTGGTGGAAAAATGATAAAAAGGCCTTAAAATGTAGAAACTGTGACTGTTGTCAGTGTGTAGAAAGCACAAAGGTTTAAAGCGAGCTGATAACAGTAATTCCAGATTTTCCCCACTGACAGGAAAATAAAGGGAAATGTTCCCAGTTGTTCCGACACGTACGGGGATGATGAAGAGCTCCAGCTCTTTGCTTACAGGTCTGCAGTTAATAACTATAATAATATAATAATTAATATAATTATAAATATAATTTGTTATATTATGAAGACATAACCAGGTCAGAGGGTGACATCATCACACTGAGAGCCTGCTTCACGCTGCGACAGAATCAGCTGGAAAAACGCCTCCTCCACATGATGCTGGTGAAAACTGGGAGACTCTTCTTCTTCTCTGGGGTTTAATGGCAGCTGGTGTGATGAACACCTGCTGCTGAGTTCAAATCTACATGTCCAGTAGCACATCTGTTGCTTTTGTATTTATTACATTTATACCCAAGACAAGAAATTAAAGCACAACCTTAAAACATTTGTTTAACCCGATGAAAAAACCCAGAGGATCTTCAGGGAACATCCCCGAAAGGTTCCCTGAACGTTACTGCTCGCTGGGAATAAAACATGGAGGTTAAAATGAAGCGTAAATTAAACCCTGCTCCTACCTGAAGGCCACCAGGTGGCTGTGATTGCAGAAAGACTTCCTGTGCTGTGAGAAAACAGCTTCATGATGAGTTGGTTCCATCTTCATCGTCCTCTGCACACGTGAAAACCATCCCAGGCTAACCTGAGCTGTCACGTGACCTGACGCGACTTCCCTGATAACGGTGTAATCTCGTCCGCAGTGGGAGAACGAGCAGCTGCACAGCCTGGAGGAGCGAGGTCGTCTTCTGCTCTCCCTGCAGTTCCTGCCTCCGGTCAGTCTGGAGGATAACGCCGTAGAAGGAGGAGGTGAAGGTCCTCGCAACGGGGGTCTCTGTGTGGGCGTGAAGCGCTGCGCCCACTTGGCCGCCATGGATGTTAACGGATTCTCCGACCCCTACGTGAAAATGTAAGGGCCCCACGTGTGTGTGTGTGTGTGTGTGTGTGTGTGTGTGTGTGAGTGAGTGTGTGTGAGTGTGTGTGTGAGTGTGTGTGAGTCCAAGACTAAATTAATTTTCCTTTGAAATCATGAACGGCGCTGTTGATTGGCTGTGGATGGGTCTGATTTAGACCAATCAGTGTATCAGGCTGTTAGTTTCAGCTGTGAAGCTTTAACAGTCTATGGGACTGACTCACTGCTGCCTCTTCTGGACACTAAGGGGACTGCAGGTTAGCAGGTCGTTAGTTTTTGTCCCAAAGGTGGAAAAAGATCCTAACCATAACCTGCAGGGGGCGCTGCAGTCCTGTGTTCATGCTGTCTTCAGCAGTAAAACTTTTTTGAAGAATTTTACAGATTAAGCGATCAGACTGGACGGGGAAGGAAGGAAGGAAGGAAGGAAGGAAGGAAGGAAGGAAGAGAAAAAAATGAGTCAACAAACATGACACAGTGCTGACTTGGTCTCCAAAATCCTGAGATTCTTATCCGATCTAGTACCTGCAGGCTTTGCCAAAACAAAACCAGTCAATGGAGGTTTTGTCTTATAACCCACAAGACCCAAAAATCTGCTTCTAACATCCTGGTTGCAAATAGCACATGACACCTAAGAGGTAACATATTCATACCATGGTGGGAGCTGCAGGAGGTGAACCTGTATAATATTCAGCAGGTTGGATCATCAGCCTATAATATCTTCACAGATCAATAATTTGCAATTACGCCGGAGACTGAGGCTACAGAGCCAGTCGTCCATAACATTCTTGGCAGTCCAGTAGGGTTTCAGTGTAACACTTCACCTAATTACACAAAGCTCAGAGTTCTCCAAAGGAATCAGACCAGAAAAAGTCTTTTTGAGCTGATCTGAGCTGCCGATCATTATAAAGAATTCTTCTGTAAATATATTTTGTATAACGAAACAAAAGGTCTTCATTCAGACACTAAGAGGTTACTTCTAACCAGTGAGAGCTTTTTCATTCCTAATTTTTTGCATTTCCAGCCAGATATATTTGTTTAAAGAAGAAAAGTCATATTTTGGAGATATTTTGGCGTGTTTGGGCAGTGAAGTGACTTTTTGTGGAAAAGCTTCTGTTAATGTTTCAGCAGCTCAGCATTTTGTCCGTTAAGCAAACAGATAATGGTCTCCCCGAGTAACTGTTTAAAAGCAGGACTGGTGAGTGGTGCAGGTCGGCACGCTGGTCCAGAATGGAAACAAAGATTTCTTTGTTTTTTTCTGCGGTTTCCTCCCTGCAGCCTTCGCCGAGGACTTAACCCGACACTTTTGCCTGAAAAAGACAATTAAAAGCTGGAGTTTTGCCATCTTATTAACTTTTGCAAATCAAGGAAGCAGTTATTGTTTCAAAGCTCCGTCTGTTTCCTGGCAGGAAGGATAATTAGCGTGAAGGAGAGAGCACTGGCGTCTCGGCTCTGTCAGCGGGAAACATGGGAGCTTAAAGCTTCTCCTCTGCTTTGGTTTCCTCTCGAGGGACGCTCGCTTTGAAGAACGACAGTTGTTGGTTTTTTGTTTTTCCTGTTGCTCGCTGAATACAGACGGAGACGCAGCCAGAACAACCAGGCCTGGCTGGGAGGTTTGAGGCAGAAGTGTTTGGTTCACAACCCGACTTCTGCTCTGCCCGCACTCACAGTTTCTCCTCGCCTTCATCGGCCCCTCAGAGCATCCTTTCACCTTCTGCTCTAAGAGTTCGGGGCGTGATCGGGTTTGGGTTGATCACTTCACAGTCAGAACTGTAAAACTGCTTCAGTAACGAGCAGCATGAAGTTCGTCCTGCGCAGAGCGACTGTCGCCTCGGGCTCCCACACACTCGTTTAATTAAGCTTCATTTACAGTCTGTGACTTCAGGTCGCTTTGTTTTCTCTCATTAATGCATTTCTTATTAACAGCAACCACACACAGCGGAAACATTGTGTGTACCAGCAGCCCAAACTGAACGGATCTGTTTAATTAGCTGCATTCAGTCTTTATTTACTTACTATCCCCTTCAGCATTCACAGGACGTTTCCACTGAAGCTGCTCTGCAGATGTTTCTGTATATTAATCGCTTCTGCAGACACACATGTTGATGTTTCTCCTCCTTTTCTGCTTCAGATACCTGAAGCCCGACATAGAGAAGAAATCCAAGCACAAAACGTCCGTGATGAAAAGGACCCTGAACCCCGAGTTTAACGAGGTAAGACCCCCGCAGCTGCTCCCCTCGGCCGAGCGGCAGCGAGCTCCGCCCTCACACAGCAGCGCTGTTAACAAGCTCGCTCCATTCACCTCAGCGGTTAAAGTTTCATTTATCTCTGGTCCGGCTCGCCGACGCCGTCGCTGGAGGATGAATCTCCTGCATGTTGTTTTCCTCTCAGAGGAAATAACTCGTGTTTCTCCCACATCAGCGGACGAAAGACCGACGGCGCTTCTCTGGCGCTGAAATGAGTTTTTCTAGCTGGAGATGGAAAACATTCAAGTGCAAAAACTATTTCTTAATTTTATGGAAGAAACTGTAAAATGTGTTGCTTTGAAGTATCGATAGATATTGGTAGAGGAGGAGGAGGAGATTTTGGTGAAGTTATTACAAAAAACAAACTTAGAAAATGTGATTTAGGTGTTAAAAGTCCAGTCATGTGGTGGCCAATTAATCAGGGTATTCCAGTTTTAATCAGGGCAAAGATCCTGCAATAATACAGAATCAATAACATTAACCATCACACAAAACACTGTGAGCAAGTACTTAGTGACAGTGGGAAGGAAAAACTCCCTTTTAACAGGAAGAAACCTCCAACAGAACTCAGGTCATGGGAGAGATGAAGAAGACATAATTTTCCAGCAGCATTGTCTTCCAGTTCCTCCTGAAGCACTTCAAAGCCAAAGGTCTCTCTACCAAGCTCCAGATGTACCCGGGTTCACCTTCTCGACAAAGATAAGGTGGGAGCGACAGACTGGTCTGAACAACGCCACAAAGACAACTTTTCAACACCAAGAGATGAGAACAGGTTGGAAAACTAGTTTGAGGTGTTGACTTGGCCTCTGAATTCCCAAGATCTCGATCCGACTGAGGAACTGCAGGCTCTGCTGGGAAATGAGGCCGATCCATGAGGGGTGGGGAAAAATGGATACTGTGTAGCATGGTGATACTTTGTTTGCTAATAATGTATGGATACAGGGACAGCAGAAATCGATATTTTGTTACAAAAAGGTTTTTGTGCTCTGACTTCAGAGCATGTTGATCCTTTTTCTGAGCAAGAATCCTGACATTCCTTCACTGTCCAAATGTGTTTAATAAACATGACAGTTTACTTATTTTAATTTAAGACATGTTTTATTTTAATTAAGTTTAAAACTTTTTTATTTCATGTAAAATTATATTTTGTTTTAATTTACTTTCAAATTCTTCAGTTGCTGAAGGGGCTGCATAGTTTTCATAAACTGCATAGTTCAGAATAGCTATAATTGTACCAGATGGTTGATTCAGTTAAGTTGGACTAGACTGTAATACAAACCGTTCAGTTTGTCAACAATCAAACTGAAATGAGAGAAAGACTGAGTGTGAGACTTTGATATTAGAGAAAATGAATATTGATAAAGTTTACCTTTATGTACAGAATCTGAATATCGCAAAATATTTAAACCCTTTAAGACCTGCCATAGAACCAAGTCCGCCAGAGCTTATATTATATGTTTACATGCTGTGGAGCCATTTTTGGGAGCATTTCAAGTTGCTATACATCAATACAACCATTATAGCCCAGATTTTAATGATATGTCTGCATTAAGTGCATAGTAATTACATAAATTGCAAAAAAGTGCAATAAACTACAAAAAATTGAAAATCGTTTTTGTTTTTTTAACATATATTTCTAGTTAGAGAAATTTAAGAGGCTTATCCCTCAAAACTGTAAATACAAAAAAGTTGCACAAAATAGTTTCCCACCACAGGGAATTTATTTTGAGTGTCTTCATAGTTTTATTTTTGAAATACACCAATTTTTATACACTGCAGGAAAAACGAAAATAAATATATTAATGCAAATTTGCAAAAAAAAAAGCAGCATATGCATCAAAATAAACTATTTCCAGCAGTGCAATATGAGTCCTAAGCATCCCAGAAACCACACAGAAAGTCATAAAGTCAAAGATAACTTTTAAAAACACCAGTATAGGCTCATGAGGCCCTGATGGTAAAAAAAAACTACATTTCCACAAAAATGACGTCACTTCCGGTTTCGGGCAGGTCATGGCGGACATGCGATAGTTCACGCTGACGTCTATTCCAACGTAGGAAGTGTTATGAACAGCTGATCGGATCGGCAAAGCGTGTTTCTGGAATATTATGTTTTTGTTGCTGCAAGTGCTTTTTATGCAGTTTTTGCAAAACTATATGTGGAAGGAAACTGTGACCGAGGACAAGCTGATGGCATAAGATGTAAGTACAACTCCTCCGGTTTCATATGCAGAAACAATTATTGCGCTAGCTTACGTGGTTGCAGAGCTACCGGGATTTAAAAATAGTTACGCAAAACAGAGCGTGCTGCTCTGACCGGCTTTAAAGGGTTAAAAAATTGCAATAATATCGTATCGTGGGATGTATGGTGATTCCCACCTCTACGATCCATGGAGGGCAGAGAACACCTTCACGTCCGCAGAGTTCTCGATCAGAGCGAGGAGCATCTGTAACATTAGGATCGGTGGATCTGACCAATCAGTGAATTTTAGCTTCCTGATGGGGTTGGAGGGTCTGGTTGCCTCATCTGAGCTGCAGGTCCACCCAGCGTTGAGGACCCCCTCTCCGTATGCACTCCATCCCTGCATCTCTGTTTCTGTGTTCACTGCAGGAGTTCTTCTATGAGATCTCCCCGTCAGAGCTGGCCAACAAGACTCTGGAGGTCACAGTGTGGGACTACGACCTGGGCCGCTCCAACGACTTCATAGGTGAGCGACCGATCAGCCACACGCCTGAACCTGCAGCTTCTGGGGAAGTTGTCAGAAAGTGTTTCGTACTTGTGTGGAGTCTCAGTTTAACATCGTCTGGCTCAGCTGTGACAAACTGCTGTAAATATTCATGAGTGGAACACATGCTGAGATCAGTGTGTTTAAGCTTATCACTGCATATTTATCACAATTACCATCTGGATTACTGACTTCATTCTCTTCCTGCGTTTTCATGAACGGTTCCCTGTTAGCGTGTTTGTCCTCAAACAGAGGACACCTGAGGCGCGACTGTTACGCTAACTGCAGGAAGTCTTCCTGTGCTTCCTTCCTGTTGTTCAGGTGGCGTCTGTCTGAGCTCCAAGTCCCAGGGCGACGCCCTCCGTCACTGGACCGACTGCCTGAAGAACAAGGGCCAAAGGGTGGAGCGGTGGCACATCCTGACCAACGAGCTGCCGCGAACCCTGAGCCACGACTAACCCCGAGCAGCGGCGCCCATGCATGCAGACAGTCGCTGTCGATGTTCGCAGATTCTCGGGGTTTTTACGGCACAGACATGAGCGACTTCAGCACAGGAAACAGCGGTAACTTAATGGACCAGTGTATTATAATGTGAGCCGCCATGAGAGCAGGGCGGGGCCGGAGCAGCATGGTGGCGTGCCTTCATCATTGATCTGTAAGTCATTGGGAGCAAAGACGCCGTTGGGTCCATCAGCAGCGTCACACCTGCGCTCAGCATCAGGTCACAAAAACAGGGTCAATCTCCCGACTCGTGAAGGGCGGAGCTCTCCGATGACGCCATACGGCAACAACATTTACAGAAACTAAGGCTGGAAGAGGCGTTACAATTAAATTCAAACAAAAACCTCAAAAGTTTTGAGAAAAGTTGCAAATTTGCCACAAAAATTAAACATTAATATTATCTTTGACATGTTTTGGCAGCTTTTCATGAACCTTGTTTTAAACTTTACTTAATTTTTTTGTAAATTTGCCCATTTTTCATAAAATTTGTTTCTTTTTAGTTTGTTTGGTTTTCTCATATTTTCACATCAAAAGACTTTTTTTTATTCTTATTCAAACATTTTCTCTGTTTCCTCTTGAATTTTCCTTTTTTTGGAGAAGTTTAAATTCTAGTAAATATATATTTTTCTCATATTTTTTGCTGTTTTTCTTTAGTAATTTTATATTTTCTCTTGTAAATTTGCCATTTTTTCTCTCATAATCTCGCTCCTCTGCCGAGCCCCTTAGTTGTGATTTCTGCCCTCTCTCATAGGAACTCATCAAAGAGAACATGTGTGGACTTTAAGACTCAAATGGATTTGCATGTTATTTTCCTGTGCATTACGTGTCTGGTGCTCTTTTAAAAAGTAAAAACGAGAAAGTCAAGCAGTCAGAAAATCTCTGTTTACACTGAACTGTTGTTGCGCGAGCACAGCTCAGTCCTGCAGTACTTACACAGCATGCTGTGTTTACATGTACGTATAATCCAGACTGTGAGAAACATGCATGGACGTGTCTTGTGTTGCACTAAAGCTAACTGAGCGCTAACGTTAGCTGGCTAAAAAGCTAATGGACTTGTAGCAAAGAACAGCTGAGCTGATCCACTTCCTGTTAATCCCATTTGACAGCAGGGGGCGCTCTGAACGATTTCCAACTGCTGCACAAAAACTCCAAATTTCATTTCAGTTTTACCCGACCTAGCATCCATAACGTGTCTGAACTGTCTTATGTGACAGTCGGCGCTTTGATAATATTTCAGCTCGATGGAGTAACGTGTGGAGAGGAAGCTGAACCCATTTAAAGATGAAACGTATCAAAATATGGACGATGTGAAGCTTTACGTTTGCTGGTGTAAAGTCTTACGTTTGCTGGTGTAAAGTCTTACAGTCGGTGGTGTTTAAACTCGTGGGTTCAGGGAGTTCCAGCCTCACACGGAGGACGCGGGGTTTCTGTTCGCTGTCGTGGATCGTTTGGTTTCGTTTTGGTTGAAAATGATGACGAATGTAACTTCAGTTCAGTTACGACTCCAGTGTAACATCACGTCTGTGTAATGAGACCTGTTTGAATCAGTGGGTAGCGTTTTCATGTGGTGTGTTGTTGGGGAAAAAGACCTGACGGGGGGGTTTTCCTTTCTGTAGCTGTGGTTTGGGGCCAGAAACACTTTCGATGGAGTTTGGATGAAAAGCTTTATTTTGCGGAGCACCGTGCAAATATCATCCTAACTGCATTTTAAAATAATCTCTGGTAAAAGTTTTTGTTCATATTACTCTGTGGTGACTCCAGCATGTGCGTCAGCGAGGACTCCATCCACAGCAGTGACCAGCAGTCTTAAAGGGGATCTATTGCAGTTTTATTCTCTCACATTTATACAGATACGTTAAAAATAAGTTTATGGTTTTATTTAACTTTACCTGAAACTAATGACTGACACATAAGCTCAGCAGGAAGGGAGGCGAGGGTCCTTTTCTGTGGCTGTGACAAAGAATGCAGGGTCACGTCGCTGTGCAGACATGGACGCCCTCGATTACTCTGTCTGCACTCACGTGGACGCTTACATGTCACTGGGACTGCTGGATAGTTGGTTAAATAAAGGCTTAATCTTTAAGGCTTAATCTTTAATCTCTTTCCCAAATGTAGCTAAATGTAGCTACATTGTAGCTACCAAATGTAGCTACAATGTAGCTACATTTAGCTACATTTAGCTACATGCAGCTACATTGTAGCTAAATGTAGCTACATTTAGCTACATTGTAGCTACAATGTAGCTAAATGTAGCTACATTTGGTACACACGGCGCTGCTTTTAAAACGAGGTCTGGTTATCGGAGAATGTGATCGACAGTCTCAAATACACACCGTGTTATCGTCAATCATTAGCTCAGAAGCTCTGGATGCTTCCAGAAAGAGGCCAATCAGGAGAAAGTGGGCTTTTAGGGAGGGGGACCGTAACGAGACAGTAGCTTGTTTCTGACAAAGACAATTTTTAAAAACTGTGAATCATGCAAAGCTACTCTAGAATAAAAATGTAAAGCTGAGCGTAATGTGACAATAATAGGTCCCCTTTAACGCTGTAGCTCCAGCTGTGAGGGGGAGAAACCAGAGTGCCTGACATCGTTTAAAGACGCTAACCAGAGCAGGCTCAACATGAAAACTGTGTGGGATCAAATCAGTTTCCTTCTCTGATGAGTCATAACGCACGCATCGCACTTCTATTGCACTCTCCAGTAAGACTGTGACAAACAAAATGCATCCCGTCGATGATGATGACGATTTATCAATACAAGTGGTTCTTCCTCGTTGTTGCATGATGCAATATGTTGATATACTTCTTTGTATCTCTATACTCCGCCTGCCTGTTTTCTAATGGAAGTGAGACCTTCAGGGACGCTCGTGTTCCAGACTCTCCTGTTTACGCTGTTGTTGGTCTTCTTTTATGCACGACTGAATGTACGAATGTGGCTTTCTATACGATATCGTTGTTTACACACTAAGCTCGTGCTTTACAGGTGTTCTTACATTTCTATCAGGTGTTGTATGTACGATGCAACAATAAATTTGGAATGCAATGCAGACCGGAGAGTGAGTGTGGATCTGTTCTCACGCCGGGATGGTCCCGGCTGGCGCCACGCCGCCCCCTGCTGCCTGAAAGCGCAACAGCAGCTCGAACGCTGCCGTCTGTCAGCCGAGTTCATCCTCGCAGCAGGATGAATGAAACCACACTTGCAGCTTTTTCAGCTTATAAATGTGAAGAACCTGCAAACGCAACACAAACTCACCTCACAGCTCCGGCTTTTACAAGCTCATATTTTTATAGAGATGTAATTGTGATTTAGCTTTCTGACTCACATCAGCTGCTGCAGCAGGGCTGCTTTCTTATAGCAAAACTCATGTTTATCAAAGAATCTGGAAAAATTGTGTATTTATGAACTTTACTCATAATTCAGCCGACAAAACTAAAAGAAATGAATCAATGAACCGAACGAGAGCTGCCACAGGACAGAGAATATGACAATAATATATCAATAATTATCTCAATTACATCACTGGAAGCCAAACTTGTTTAAATTAAAATTCTAAACTCAAAGTAACAAAACGTCCAATTTACAGTGAACACCTCATCTGTATCTGACACAGGGCTGAAGATTTACCACGGGCCCTGAACGCAGCAGAGCTCTCATCAGGTAAGCACAGCAACACACCTGGACTGTGTTTAATGTGGCGTTTGTATAGATGCTGCAGGAAGCAGCTTCACCTCTGAGGGAAGAATCTGAAAGGGTTTCAACATCAGGAACCAGGAAGTCCAGGAAGAGCACGTTCTAGTTCTGGGAAGCTCTTCCTCTGAGGAGGAGGAGCTGGTATCAAACAGATGGCTCCAAGTTTCTCAGCTCAGTGAACCGACACAGATCTGCTCACAGGTTTAACGTGACGTCGACAAACAGATGCTGCGTTTGATGTCATTGATGCTTTTGGACCAACAAAACAGCTTTTCACACCTGCACTCAGAGCGATCTGATTGGTCAGTAGGTGATTTTGTTGATGCCTGGTCTTGAACGCGACCGTCTTCAGCGCAGGTTAGGCCTCGACAGCGAGTCTCCTGAGAGGCGGGACTTCAGGACTTCTCAGCCTCTGTACGTCGCGCTGACGAGCCGACGCTCTGACGGCGGTTTCAGCAGAAACACTGAAACCTTAATAAATAGACTGTACGATGTGATGGCCGACATGAACTCCTGGTTCCTGTGAGCTGCAGGTAAACACGGTGGACAGGTGAGTGTGCTGTGCAGGTGCTAGCTCTGATCATTATCAGGCAGCTTCAGCATAATTCAGATAAAAATTCACTCGCTTGTGTTTCCTGTTTTTCATCAGCCTTTCCATTCGTCCTGTTGGGAATAACTGAGGAAACAAGGAGCACGCACACTTTCACAGATTGTGGAACGAAATGTTTGAATAAAGGCTTTAAAATCTGATCCTAAAGCAGAGCAGCTGTTTGTACTCGCTGACCTACATCGTATTTGTCATGAACTCCATTACTTTCCTCTCAGAGTTAAAAGCTGCGTCCTGAAATCGGTCAGATCTGATAGTTTAACAGTCTCACAGGTGGAGGCAGTTTTTTATACTTTTATATATTATTTTTACATTTGAAGAGCTCAGGTGGGTCTCAGGAGTTTTACCAGGATCGCTGATTTGAGAGACTTGACCTGAGAAAATGAGCTCAGCTGATCGGAGCTCAGTGAACGTCTGAATAATAAACCAGGGGCGGAGACCTGTCAATCACAGACAGACCCGCCCACTTCCAAAACACTAAGATGGAGAAAACACTTCACTCGCAGTGTGATGTCACCGATCTGTGTCTTACTTTACTAAACATCATGGTTACCTGCCCATCAGCATATACTGCCCTCTGGTGGCACATCTGTGCTCTGCACACCGTGTGATGTCCTGACCTGTAACCTCATCAGGTTGTTTTGTTTCGACTTTTTTAGCCTCACTGAGTCAAAATAAAACTTGTAGTTTTCAGAGTCAGGGTCCACGTGTGTCTTTTTACCTCGTTTATTAACAGCCACATTTAACCTTTAACCACCCGAGCACCACGACCTCTACCTGTCAACTTCCTGTCCACAAACAGCCTCATTCATGAGTCTAAAGACTATTTTCCTTTCACATCCCTTCAGGACTCTTAAGCTGCTTCCATGCTGGTACAGTGTCGGCGGTGAGCCCTGATAGGCTGCCCTCCCCGACAGCGTTAAGGTCGAGGCGTACCTAACAAACTGGCAGCTCAGTGAGGTGTTTCAGGAAGTGCAAAGTAAGCAGACAGTTGTGATAACAGACGGGTATATTTGTGATGGAAACAGAAGAAACAAAGCGCCACGCAGGAAGTGACCCGCGAGGAAAATAAATAGATAAATAACGATGTCCACGTAGCTGCCTTCAAACGCCGCCAAGTCCTGTTAGAGAGACGCCGTGTCAAAGACGGGAGGACGAGGAGGAGCGTGCTCTTCATCCTCTGCAGTTTCCCGTCGCTCGCCCACGTCTTCACACGTCGGCGTCTTACTTTCAGTTCCTGCTGCAGCTCGCTCTGATCACACCTACAGACTCACAGCAGCTCAGTCACATCCTCTGCTCTGATTGGTCAGCCGCTGTCTGACCGACAGCTTCACCAGTTTCCTGTTGTTCACATGAATCCGTAAATCTGCTGACGGCAGCAGGGACGCACCGATCCGGCGCTTCACCCACGAAAAACTGGCTTCAGGTGTTCCGAGTCTAAAGTTTCCTCGCCGGGAGGCAGAGCGAGCGTCGCCTACAGCGGCTGAAACACTCGCTGCAGGCTTCACTTCTAATTCTACGGTTTCTGCTTTGTGAGCTTTTATTTTTTAAAGACCGGATTCTTCCAACCGCCAGTCGCTCTGATCCGGGATCTGCGGTCAGTGTTTAAAAAGCAGAAGCCCACAAACTGACGATCCGGGAAAAATCTCCATCAGCCAGGATTTGTCCCAGAAACTGATCGAGCACGAACACAGCTCATCGCTGCCAACGCTCTAAATAGATTTACTTAAAGTTCTGGAAAGTCCTAAAATGTCTGAGTGAGCTTCATGATGCCAACATAATCTGAATAAAAGCCGAAGGTAAAATCTAAAACACGGGCCGTTGTTACAGGACAGGAACTGTTTCAGGTTATGAAACTGGCTGATAAGGGGTTAAAGCGCCCTCTGCTGGCAGGTCCGTCACTCGCGCGCAATAAAAGTGATTTTTAATCTCACCGAGTGACAGATAAATACATAACGGCCCACCGTTCACGCTGTTAGCATGCTGCTACGCTAGCTCACCTGCTGCTAACGAGAGTAAACACAGAACAGGGCTGTTCGATATAACGATATAAAAACGTCTATCGTTGCATTTTACGCTATCGTTTGTTTCGTGGTGTCACAAAATAAACTGTTTACAGCAATATTTTTTCATGTTTGATGTCACTGTAGTTATTATTAATTTCTTAAAGTTCTCTCTTTCTCTTATATTTAATATAACCACACTACGGACGGACAAGCGCCTGTTTTTATGCGTTGTCGTTAGCAACAACGACGGTAACAGCATCGCGTGTCCGCTTGTTTATGTTCCACATAAACCTTTCACAATAAATCTCAAGATCCTGTTGAGACTTTTCAAAATAAACTGAATCACGTGAAAGAGCAGATTATTTACGGATGAGAAGTAAAAAAGACGCCAGGTGCCAAAAAATCAACCTTAGACTCAAACGTTAGAACAGGCTTTTCCCCGCAGCACGCCGTGTAATAAATACTCACAAAGAAAACGGCGCCGTTACAACTTATGTCTAAAAATGTATCGTTTCATGCATCGTTAAAACACTCGACTCCAGCTACATGACGCGCAGCTGGAAACACTTCACGCAAGTCGAGCTGCCCGAGATTCACAGAATTTACAGAAAATGTTACATTTTTGTGATTTATATCGTTACCGGGACGATAGATGTCTTATATCGGGATATGAGATGTTGGTCATATCGCACAGGCCTATCACAGAACACCTGAAACGGCTTCAGCCGTCTGAAACATCAGACCGGTGCATCCCTGCAAAGTGACGTCATCGATCATACATCCAGCTTTCATTCAATGACTCTGATTGGCTGCTGAGCATTTCTGCCTGGTCATTCTGCTCTATCTTAACGGCGTCCATTCCCGAAGCGCCCAATCAGGCGTTAGCCACAAAGCACATGTCCTTCTTCATGTGAATCTGCAGGCCGCTGGCGCTGGTGAAGGTCTTGGCGCACTGCGCGCAGCGGTATGGTTTCTCTCCCGAGTGCGTGCGCTTGTGCTTCTTCATGGTGTCGCCGTCGCTGAAGGTGCGGCAGCAGAACGGGCAGCTGTACGGCCGCTCGCCCGTGTGGATGCGCAGGTGCCGTCGCAGGTTTCCTCTCTGGCTGAAGCTCTTGGAGCAGAAGGTGCAGCGGTGCGGCCGCTCCCCTGTGTGCGTGCGCAGGTGACGCCGCAGGTCCGCCGACTGCGCGAACGACTTGCAGCACCAGTCGCAGGCGTAGGTCTTCCTCTTCTGCTCCAGGTGGAGGCGGAGGCTGGCGGCCTGTCCGAAGGCCTCACCGCAGCGCGGGCAGCGATGGACAAGTTCGGGGATGAAAGCGGAGGCTGCGCTGTCTCCGGCTGCCGGCTTCTCCTGGGAGGACTTCCTGCTCCGCTCAGCTTCCTGCCTCTCAGCGCGCACCACCACCACCGTCCTCTCCGCCTCCGCCCTGCTCCAGAACTCTTCGGCGGCACCGTTTGCGGCCTCGGTCACAGAGTCCGTGCGACCTTTGGGCTTGCTCACGCTGTACTCCTCTGGTTCGGCTTTGATGAGCGTGGGGGGCGGAGCCCGGGGCTCCTCCCTGAGCACTGCAGGAACTTCAATGTGAATTTTGGGGACGGAGACAGTGGGAGGGTTTAGGGAGGAGTGCGAGGTGACAGGTGAAGTTTTCCCAAACGCTTCCTGGAGACGGTCAGGCTTTGGTGCCACGTCCCGCAGCTCCAAGAGCTTCTTCTCCACAGGCAGGTGCACCGGCCCCGGAGAGGAGTCACTGTGGACCGCCAGCAGCTGCACAGACACCACCTGCTCATGGGTGGGCTTGTCCACGTTAGGCAACGGCGGTCTGGGTGGGTTCGGGCGAGAGTCCGGCTCTTCGGAGCGAGGCCTCCGGTCGGGCTCACCAGGCTGGTCGGGAGCCACCAAACCAAGACTGGACCTGGTGGACTCTGAAACACAGAAAGTCCAGCGCGTCAGCAGAAACATTCGACTCACACCTGCAGCTCCACAGTTTACACTTGTTTTTGGGCCCCAAGAAAAGCTTTGCATGATTTACATTTCAAAATAAGCTCCCTTTGTGTTACACTGTCACTCCTGAATAGTGACAGCCACTTGTCCTCTAAGCCAGCTGTCTTCAGATTGGCTCCTCTTCATAAACAGGAGGTGGGTGGGGCCATTTTAATTTTTTTTTTTTAGCTCACAGGGATACATGTACTTATACTGACCTCAATATTTAAAACAGGACATAAAACAAAGCAGAACAGGTCCATGTTAAGCAGTAGTGCCACCAGGCGTCAGCCAGTTATCCTCATTATTTTAGAGGTTGACATATTTTCATAGGTTACCGAACATAAACAACTCCTTTGCTCTCACCGTCTGGTTTCTATTCAAATGTGTTTTTTTTACAGTTCAATGTGCTGTACCGTAAATATGTACGGAATTCCCCCGAATGACCGAAAGTCCTTCAAACTTCCTGAAAGTCAGCTCTCCCCAACTGACACCTCACGCAAAGCTCCTCACACCAAAGTCAATGTGACAGTCTGCCAATTTACTGCTCAGCTGTGTCCCCCCTTTATTTTTAATGGGGTAAATGAGATGTGTAAATAAACTTTAAATGAAAACAGTGCGTGAATAAAAGTGAAATGACTACCTACATCAGGTGACTCTCATCAGGCTCGAAGGCAAAAAGGAACTGACACGAAAAATAACAAAGTCACATCTATCGTAAAAATGTCGGTAAAATCATTCGGTTTGAATGAAGCCGAACACACAAATCCGTCCTTAACAACACACAAAACCGTGAAAATCTGCAGTTAAGCCTGAATTTAACGTTAAAACGGCGTATTTCTATTAAACGGGCGGGTTTTCATCGCAGTTCTGAATGCGCGTTCTCTCGCGGAGCTAGCCGGCTAGTTCGGCCCTTACTCAGCCACTCGGTCCCGGCCTCCAGGAGCAGGATGTCCCGCAGCTGCCTCCGCAGGCTCTCGTTCTCCCGCTTGGCTCTGGCAGTCTCCTCCCGGTACTCGGCCACCGTGTCCTCCACCACGTCCAGGATCTCCTTCACCACCACCGTCAGCCGCTCCGTCAGGTAAGCGTTCAGCAGCTGCAGCTTGGTCATTTTGATGCTGGGACCTCCAACAGCTGCATCCACACCGGAAACAACAAACCCGACAGGAAACGCTCTTGCTGAGCTCCGGTCTTTCAAAATTAAAGCGTGGTCATCAGTCTCTGTCCGCCATCACTGAAACTGGAGCTCAGCCTTGTTGGACGGCCTGTTGCTATAGTAACCTCATAGCAGAGATGTGACATATCTGATGATGTCATGAAAGATGCTCCAAAAGGCTCCAACAGCACAAACACGGTCCAGAGGTCCAGTTCAGGTGACGCTAGCAGAAAGCTAGCAGCTACAGCCGCCTGCCGGTCAAAGAGGCCACGCCCCTAGTAATGCAAACTTTAGAAGGTGAGTTATAAAAACAGCTGTTATGACGGGAAAATGATCCACAGAGACGGGAAGTTTGTGTATCCTGCTGTAAACATGTTTATTACTGCTGTAAGGATTTAACATGGGAGTCTATGGGACTGGTTCCCCTCTTATTTTGAAAGAACTACCAGGAAAGTGTGTGTCAGACTGAGCACCTGTAACACGTTAGTAAATGCAGTTTCACACTGTGACCACTGGAGGGCAGGAAACACACATGATTCTCAGTATAAGGGTCTTATTTCAAAGTAAGAGTCAAAAACCTGGGAAATTATTTAAAGAAAGAAAATACAAATCTCATAAGCTTTTTTTTTTATAACAATAAAAACACAGAAATATATCAAATGTTTAATATGAGCTCATTTTTAATTTGATGGCAGAAACACGTCTCAAAAAAGCTGAAACTGAAGCAATAAAAGGTAAGAAAAGTATCCTCCAACAGACCAGCTGCTGTCCTCGGCTCACAGACATCACAGACTAATGTTAGAGAGGAAACACAGACCTGTGACATCATAATTTTTTGTGTTTTGCGCAGCTTTATTTATATTTGATATATCATCCTAACTTTTTCACAGTCGAGGTTGTACGTGGCGTCGTTGAGTTGAACAGATTTCGTGGTGCTTGTCGTGACCAATAGAAATCTTCCTCACAGGGTTGATTTCAGGTTGTAATTTGGGGCTAATGTCACAGATTCTGCTAAATATGGGTCAGAGTCCGGTTGTTGGATCAGGGATTCAACTTTTGTAAAAGCAGATCTGGTGGCAGAGAGGCACTAACATCGATGAAAAGGGTTTGAGCTTTCATCTTGAGGCTTTTATTTTGAAGGCTCTGTCAGAAGGTGCTTTTAAGTCTGAGCCAGCTCGATACTGAAGATGGAAAGAAGGAGAGGAGGGCAGCTACTACTACTACACTCTCTCTCTCTCTCTCTCTCTCTCTCTCTCTCTCTCTCTCTCTCACACACACACACACACACACACACACACACTCTTAAAGCACCCCTCCCTTCCCTTTCACCTCTTGCGGTGGAGCAGACGGAGCTGCTGCACAGACTCTCTGCATCACAAATCAAACAGATCTTAGTGAGAGGAGGCTGAGCGAGCCACAGCATCATTTAAAAGAAGGTCTGAGGGTGTTTCGCCGAGCGCAGCGTACTGTCATCTCTCATTTCAGCTCCTATCGCTCACGTCGGGGGATCCGTACCTCCCACTTCTCCTGCAGAGACACGATGAACCTCACCCTGCAGCTTCCCGTGCTGGACTAGGACCAGGTGAGCGTCCCGGGAAAAACCTTTCAGTTTCACAGGTTGGATGTGCAGGACATGTGCGGCTGCCTCCGCCCGGGTGGGTGTGTCGCTGCATCACACCTCCAGCTGGATTCTTCTCTTTTCTTTGTCTGCCTGTGATGAAGATGAAGGTTTTGGTGCATTCATACAAAGTGTGTGTGTGTGTGTGTGTGTGTGTGTGTGTGAGAGAGAGAGAGTGAGGCATGGACATGTTCATGCATCACTGCCTGTTAATTATGTATAAAATATGGCTGCAGTCGTGCTGCCTCGCAGGATTTCATTCAAGCTTTTTGGGTATTTTCTAGAAAACAGACACCGCCTCGTGTCCTCGCCACCTCGTCGCCTCGTGTCCTCGCCACCTCGTCGCCTCGTGTCCTCGCTGCCTCGGGTCCTCGTCTCCTTGTGTCCTTGCTGCCGTGCCATCCTTGCCTGAGGTGGATCATAGGGCTGGGTATCGTCACTGATTTCTAGAATCGATTTGATTCCGATTCACAAGGTCCCGAATCGATTCGATTCAATTCGATTCGATTTGATTTGAATCTGGGAAATTTTGCCTCAGACAGTCAGAAATATTATAATTCAGATCAGAACATTTACATATTTTTGTATCTATAAAAAGGAAGCTGACACTTTCGAGACTTTATCAAAGGTGTGAGCGTCACAGCGAGGCCTTTGTGTCAAAGCAGCTGAAGATAAAACAGAAAAACATGAAGGTGATTTTCCTGTTCTGGATTTTATAAAAATATTCTGCAGTCGATCAAAAACAAAAGAAAACCATTAATCAACACATGAACATCACCTCTGAAGTTACAGCGGTTTGATTAGAGACACGGCGTTTTGCATTTTGCATAATTTTAAAAAGTTTAAATTTGTTCAGTATTGAACGACAGAAATTAGGTTTTCTTTTCGGAAGTAAGTAAAAGGAAAAAACAGCGTCCAACAGCCTGTAAACAACTTGTGCGTAACAAGCAAGCGAATAATGAAGAAAACAGACTTTTAGACAGGAAACTGAGAGAGAGAGAGAGAGAGAGAGCTGTGCATGAAGTGTGATTTTATCCTGGTGGAAGCAAAACAGCAAAAGTGAGAGTGAATCCATGACGATGTTTATGTGAAGATTAGTTTATTGTTTGGAGACATCAAACTAACAGCTTCAGAATCAGCACAAAAAGGGCGTGAACACAAAGCTCGACCCGCCGACACATCAGCATCAGCGAGCTGTCGGCGTTCAGCCCCGACCGTGTCCGTGCCGTCGGTGAGAAAGTCACATCTCACTGATCCTGATGCGTCGGCGGGTCGAGCTTCGTGTTCACGTCTCTGTGCAGAATCCTGTTCCTGCTCTCAGTTACTGTTTTAAATGTTTGGTGCTTGTTGAAACTGAGATTCTGGCGTTTCGGGCAAAATAATTTTATATAAAAAAATTGATTCAGGATTTGAATGAATCAATATCGCGTTATCCAAGACAGAATCGATTCTAATCGATAAATCGATTATCAAAACCCGCCCCTGGCGGATCAGTTTATCCTGCTTTGCTCGAGCTGGACGTTAAACTCTGAAAATATTTCATTTCCAAAAAACTGAAAGAAACAAGAGCAGATTGTTTACAGTCTGAAGTCGGCCAAAGAATTTCAAATTAAACTGCCTAAAAAACTGTGAATATTATTTTGAAAGTCTGCCTTTAAAGACCTTTAATGTTTCCGTTTGACTGAGCGAGCTGGTTTTAGTCACGGTGACAGCTTTAACTGAGAGGAGTCACAGTCAGGAGGCGTGACCCGCCCGAAGAGCGAGGAGGTGACAGCAACACGGCCGCTCTGTGACCAGGCCGAGAAACAGGAAGTTGAATTTTGAGTTTAGAAAATAAAACAAAGATTCATCCTTTCAAAACGGCTTCAAATCTCTTGTGGGGCCGCTGAGTTCGGATCAGTTTGTAGAACCTGAATTTAGCTGAATATGGAGGCTGGATGTGATGTCACTATGATGTCATCTGACATGCCTTGCTGTGGTCCTCAGCCGGAAAATGGTGGAGTGCCTACTCCGGTCAGGGAGGAGTTACTGCCCCGGGTGGAGGTGTTCAGCTATATCGGGGTCTTGTCCACGAGTGAGGGGAGCATGAGACTGACGGATTGGTTCAGCACCTGCAGTGATGCGACCGCTGCACCGATCTGCGGGGTGAAGAGAGCTGAAAGCAAAGTTCTCCATTTACTGCTCGATCTGTGGGTGGCCTCTCCCTTAGAGAGAGGGTGAGGAGCTCAGGAGCTACTTTGAGTAGAGCTGCTGCTCCCCCATATTGGAAGGAGTCAGTTGAGCTATTCTGGGCATGTCCTAACGGGACAGACCCTCTATACTGTGTGTCTCCTGAATCCAAACTGGAAGCTGGTTCCACAGAAGAGGGGCCTGAAAACTGAAGGCTCTGCCTCCCATTCTACTTTTAAATACTCTAGGAACAACAAGTAGGCCTGCAGAGCGAGAGCGAAGTGCTCTAATAGGGTGATATGGTACTACAAGGTCATTAAGATAAGATGGGGAATCAGCTCTTGTTCTCGTCCCTGTCGGGACTCTTGCTGCAGTATTTTGGATCAGGGTTCGCCCATGAACATGGTTTAGGATCATCTCGGAGGACTTGGAAGTCAGTGGCATGGAAGTTGGGATTGGGGCTTTGGGTTTTACACTGGTCTTTACTCATCTGGCTTTGGAGCATCTCAGTGAACTTCCCACAGCTCTTGTGTGGATTACTCCTGAAACTCCCGCACAATCGCAGACTGATGCATCTGTTTGAGGGCTCTGCGTTCTTCTTGTAGTTGAAGTTGAGTCTTTCTCATGGTGCCTGCGTTGGAGAAGTGAACATCTTTAACCTTTGCACATGACTACAGACAGCTTTAACCGAAATAAAGAAGACAAAGTCACCATATGAAGAATTTTCTTCTGTACAGGTTCAGAGTCCGCTTCTGGTTGGAGTGCCTCTGCAGCTCCTCTACATGCCTCCATGAGTCAGCCATGCTGGATCAGGGCTGAAGAGGCAAACTCTCATGAGGTGGAAGATGTTCCTGTTCAAAGAAAAGCTCGTACAGACAGGGAGAGAGAAACTGGACCCTAACTCTAACCTAGAGGGGTTTATGACTGGGGCGGGACCAAACTCTGATCCACGGTAAAACACGATGACCTCTCGGGGCTGATCTGAATCTGGATCCAGGCTGTTCTAGTGAGTAAAAGCAAACTAAACCTGAAAGGAAAAAGATTTTAGTTACTAAAATTCAACAAAATGAAAATCTAGACTTCTGGAAACAACCTGACCTTCAGGGTCACGGGGCGCTGGAGGATGTAATCACACTAAGAAGACGAATCTAAGTGAACGGTGAGATGACTCACAACTCTGAAATCTCCATCCAGCCTCCAAACATCATTTTTTCATGCTATAAAATTTGAACGGATTCATTTTGTGTCTGTGGTGCAAAAACTGCTGATCCGAGTTGGAGATCCACGTTTGTCAAACGCTGTGAGGCTGTTTCATCCTGTTACAGCCTCGTCTCTCAGACTCATGTTGTCCTGTAGCTGATTAGTGCCACAGCCTCGCAGCTGCAGCCCAACAAGCCCCGAGTCTGTGAGAGCAGGACGCAGCCTTACCCAGGATTTCATTAAAGGCTTCTATCATGTCATCACGACTGGCTCAGCAGCATGAAGCAAACATCTGCAGAGCCCCGAGTCATTACGCCGCCGCAGAGCTACAAACACCAGACTAATGGCTGTGATGGTCGTGTCTTCCTGCTGCCGCTCCCTCCGGAGTGCCCGCCGCAGCTCGCGGCGCTAATCCTGCCGCTCGCTGACAGGACGAAGGCAGCAGCAGGTTAATTAATGTTACGGACTCTTCATTAAAGACCTTGTGACCTCCTCCAGCCAATGAGATCAAAATCTGAGTCCCTGATCTTTGACACAACAGTAAAATCTCAGTGTACCGCTGTAATCAGCAAAATTAATGATTAATAAATCATTCAAATTCATTGATTTTGTTTGATTTAGTCACAGAAATCTAGAGAACTACAGACTCTAATCTTTTTTATTATGATGATGAAATATCCTCATTTTTATGGGAAGTTTTTTTTCCTTTTTTTCTGGAAACATAGTTTTGGATGTTTCACTGTGAAGCTTAAAAGTTTGTTCATACGTCTGACAGACTCAGTCTCAAACAGCAGCCGCTGAAGCTCGCGGGTCTAACAAATAATTCAAACCGGCGTCCTGAGCAGAAGCTCTTTAATTATGTAGGACACCCCTGTGTCTCCATGTTCAGGAAAATTCAGGTTGTTAAAATAAAAATTTGAAGTCTTCGCAGCAGATAAAAAAAACTGTCCTGTGCTTATTCTGCAGATATTTCCTCGAAGCCTCTGATGTGGGTCGCAGAGAGCTCTCTGCTGTTTGGACACAGTCACATTTTCTAAACGATTCTTATTTCTAACTGCAGTCAGCTGATGATTACATGTGCTGCTGTCGAGCTGGTTCTGAAGTAAAAGCTCCGTCCAAGGTTATCTGCTGCAGAGCGCGTCAGATTTATATGATGATCAAAGGTTTTGTGTGAAAACTGGAAACAGTTTCCGTCTTGAATAAACATTTACAAAATGGTCTAAAAAAATGTTTCAGCATAAAAGTCATAAGAACATAAATTAGGGATGCACCAATACCGATACTGGTATCAGGTATCGGGCCGATACTGTAAAATATGTGTGTACTCATACTCGTAAAAGTTGACCGATACCATGAACCGATACTAACTTATTTCATTAATCAGAGGGTGGCTGGTCATTTCTGTTGTAGTTTTTTAGATTGGCCACTAGGGGGACATCCCGCGCTAAACAGGCACAGGGTTAGGCGAGTGAGACTGGCGGCTCCAGATAAAAAAGAGAAACTGGAGGCTGCTGTAGCTAGGCTAAACAAAATGTCAGCAGTGTGGAACAGCCAACTTTAACTCAGGTTTTGGAAAAGCGAAGAAAAATGTCAAGAGAAAATCCACGGGCAGTTAAAATAACAGAGGCTCGACTCATTTTATTTCTCTGGATGACCAGCCAATACCAGTCGTGGAAAACATAGGATTGCACCGTCTTCTCAGCATACTCGAGCTGCGATATGAAATTGGACACTCTGCAATAATTTAAAAGTTTATTTTATTCTCAAACCTAATTTGTATTTATTTTATTCCAAACAGAAGTGTTTATTTATTATTCTGAAAGCTCGAGACAGTGCCAATAGTTCAGTGATATTTTGTTAAATTACAATGTGGAGACTCTGCAATAATTTAACAGAAGTGCTTATTTTTCACTTGAAATTTTTTTGTGGTCATTTTTATTAAGATTTTATTTTTTATCGGCAGAGAATAAAATAAAACCTGTCTTCCAATTCATTGCATTTGTGTGTGTGTGTGTGTGTGTGTGTGTGTGTGTGGTAGAAGTATCAGTTTTTGTACTCAGTATCGGCAAGTACTCAGATCCAAGTATCGGTATCGTATCGGTTTGAAAAAATTGGTATCGTTGCATCCCTAACATAAATTTATAATAAAATGAGAACATGCAGTTCCTCTAACATCCAGCAGAGGCAGCAGTGAGTCAGTCCCCAGAGAAGCAAACACGTTTACGTCCTGATGCACAAACTCTTTGATCTCTGTGGATCATCTATAACTTGTTTAAATCACATTAAGGCTTGACGTTAGCATTATTAGGGGTGTGGCCTCTTTGACTGACAGGTGGATGTAGCTGTAGGTCTGGACCGTGTTTGTGCTGCTGGAGCCTTTTTAATTCTGTCATGTGACCAATAATATGGCCGCTGTGAGCTCACTGTAGTAACAGACCCTCTGAGCTCCGATTTTAGTGGAGCAGTAAAATTTGATGATGGCTGAGTAGCTCCATCACATTTCATTTTAAAGGACTGATGGGTTTTAATACACAGATCCAGGATGAAAGTTAAATCTTAAAGTTAAAGAAGTTTTCTTGTAACCTGAAGCTCCTGAGGTCACCAACAAAAGAACAAAGTGCTTGCTTCGCTGAGTGATGAAGAAGGGGAAGAAAGAGGTAAACACCCTCTCGTCCTCTGAACGCTGAGCACGTCAGCGACTCGGGAGGATCGGAGGTGTTTTGCAGACGTATCCTGTGATCTGCATCGAATGACACTGATGCTGCTAAACGGTCGCACTGCATCAGGGAGCACGTGCAGCTTCGTGCTGTAATAACACACTCTGCTTCAGTCAGCGAAGCAGCGCTGCAGCGCCGGGTCCTCGGGGAGGGGGACAAGCGATCGATGCAGTCCTGGCAGTCTTTACAACGGCGAGCGTGTAGGCGCTGCGACAGAGCGCCTGCTCTTTAGGAAGCAGCTCGTCCTCCAGGCATCGCTCGGATCGATGAGCCTGTCTGATTGATCCGATAAGATTACTGCTGATCACAGTGAGGAGGGTAGCACTGAACCGAGAGCAAACGCAGCACAAGTTTGAAAAAGTCCGATAAATGCTGCTTCAGCTTCTTTCTCTTTACACAATAAACTTTGTTTTATGGTCAGCACAACTAAAAATGTCTGAAATATCAGCACACTCAGCGAATCTGCAGTGTTTCCAGTGTTAATAAAGCTATCTTAATGTTCCCTTAGAAACAGCATCACATCAGTGTAAACAACATTTAAAGACGTGTCTGAATCTAAACTCTGTCTCGTTTGATTGACGGTGAACTGCTCGTCTCAGAAAGTGCCGACAGCACGAGCTCCTGCTGGCACCTGTCTGCATCCACCGTGTGGAGCTTGTTGGAGTCTTCCCTCTTTGGTTTCCAGGCTCCTGTTTTTCTGTTTAAGGATGAAGATGGTGGAGGACGTCTGCACTGCACAGGCTGGACCTCCAACACATTACCCAGCCGTGACCTCCTGTTGTGGGAGCCACACATGTGAAACAGAAACAGTGGTTACTGGACGTAACTGCAGTTCTATGAGTGTGTCTAAACTAGGGATGCACCGATACCACTTTTTTGGAAACGAGTACGAGTACTTGCATTTCAGTACTCGCTGATACCGAGTACTAAATAAAAACATGATTTAAATTTGCAGGTAACAGCTTTAGTCCTATAATTTAACAAAAACAACAACAACAAGGGACTAGTTTGGAATTAAGAACATTTATTTAAAATGAAAAGCATGTTGTGTGTAACATAGTACAGAATAAATAATTATAAAAAAACGAAATTTAATTTTAAATTTGTTCGTCTGTTTCTCTGTTTAGAAGTCTCACTAGCACAGTCACAGCTGGGATGACATCAGAGGCTAGTGCGTCGTAGCTGCTCACTTTTTTAGTTAGTTCCTCAAAGGGGGCGAGGATGGCAACAGTCGTCTCCATAAGAGCCCATTGGTGAGCGGTGAGATAGTCAGGGAGTTCGTGCTCGGACACGCCCAGCACTCGCTTTTGCTCAATGAGGGACTGGAGCATGTAATACGTGCTGTTCCAGCGCGTCTGTACGTCCTGCTGCAGTCTCTTTATTGGCTGGTTGAGCTGTCCCTGAATGTCCTCGAGGCGGGAGTAGGCTAAGGCGGAGTGTTTAAAATGCCCAACTATATAGAGCAGCTGGTCCTAGCACACTTCAAATCCTGTCTCCCCCCCACCCTGGACCCCCACCAATTCGCATACCGCCAGAACAGGAGCACAGAGGATGCAGTCTCCATCGCACTGCACTCTGTCCTCTCACACCTGGACAACAACAACACATACGCCAGAATGCTGTTTATAGACTTCAGTTCAGCATTCAATACAATCCACCCCTCACAACTCATCAGAAAACTGACAGACCTGGGCATCAGTCCCCTCATCTGCAAATGGTTACTGGACTTCCTGACCAACCGCCCCCAACATGTCCGGCTGGATAACCACTGCTCATCTACAATCACAATGAACACCGGTGTACCACAAGGCTGTGTGATGAGCCCTTTCCTCTACTCCCTCTTCACCCACGACTGCAGACCTGCTGATGGTTCCAACACCATCATTAAGTTTGCAGATGACACCACGGTGATTGGCCTCATCAGTGACAACGATGAGGCCGCCTACAGGGAGGAGGTGGATCGTCTGGCTGAGTGGTGCGACAGAAACAACCTGCTGCTTAACACAGAGAAGACCAAGGAGCTCATCGTGGACTACAGGAGGAATGCTGACCCACATCCACCCATCCACATTAAGGGGACGGCTGTGGAGCGTGTGAGCAGCTTCAAGTTCCTGGGAGTCCACATCTCCGAGGATCTCATCTGGACGACCAACTGCTCCAAGCTGGTCAAGAAGGCTCACCAGCGCCTCTTCTTCTTGAGGACTCTGAGGAAAAACCACCTGTCCTCAGACATCCTGGTGAACTTCTATCGCTGCACCATCGAGAGCATCCTGACCAACTGTATAACAGTCTGGTATGGGAACTGCTCTGCCTCGGACCGGAAGGCGTTGCAGAGGGTCGTGAAAACTGCCCAGCGCATCGCCGGAGCACCACTTCCTGCCATAAAGGACATCTACAGGAAGCGGTGTCTGAAAAGGGCTGGGAAAATCATCAAAGACCCCAGTCACCCATCACATGGACTCTTCACCCTCCTGCCCTCTGGGAGGCGCTACAGGAGCCTCTGGACTAAGACCACCAGGTACCGGAACAGCTTCTTCCCCACAGCTGTCAGACTCCTGAACTCTGCCTCCTGACATCTGACCCACGTTAAACTCATGGACTGGACATACACACACCCACAACCACCTACACACACACACAATGGACAACCGTACCCTCAAACACACAATAATAACATGGACTGAACCACCATTCACAATCACTAGCACTTTATATACCTCTGTAGAAATTATCCACATATCTCACTTATCTTAACTGCACTACTGTATAGTTCTGTGTAAATAATCATACGATAATTTTTAATCCTACAATCCTACAACTGTTTATAACTTGCATAGTTCACATTTCTGTATAACTGTATATCTCAGATTTCTGTATAGTTTTTTTTTTTTTTTTTTTTTATTTTCTTATTTTCATATTTATATCCTGTTCATAGCCTGTACATAGCCTGTACATAGCTTGTACTCACTACAGCCTGTACATACTTATAGTTATAGAATATTCCTAACATACTTCATACCGTGTACATTATAACATACCATAATAGACCCATTTCTGTAATATACTCACATATCTATATTATTGCTAATATATATTGTAATATATCTATATCACTAAAGCACTTCTGGATGGATGCAAACTGCATTTCGTTGCCCTGTACCTGTGCATGTGCAATGACAATAAAGTTGAATTCTATTCTATTCTATTCTATTTTCCGTCCCACTGCTGTAGCATCAGCTATGCTCCTCTGTGCTAATAAGCGTGGGTAAATAAGCGTGGGTAAATAAGCGTGGGTAAATAAGTGTGGGTAAATAAGTGTGGGTAAATAAGCGTGGGTGAATAAGCGTGGGTAAATAAGTGTGGGTAAATAAGCGTGGGTGAACTCTTTGTACTCGTTGTTGTGTTGGGATTTTGGTGCTTGATTAAATTACTTGTGTTAAATGCGCTACCTTTAGAGCCTCTGGACAATTTCGCTGAGCACAATTTGCAGTCCGCCTTTGTTTTCGCGTCTTCGTTCACTTTGAAATAGTTCCACATGGCTGATATGTCTCACTTCGCCTTCTCCCCTCACTGAGCTGCAGCCGGGGCCTGGGGGCGGGCACTCGGGGCCTGGGGGCGGGCACTCTGCGCCTGTGATTAACCCCTTACATGCCGCTCAAACATAGACAGGTCTCAGACCGTGGTATTGGTCCTCGGTATCAGGGGACTTTTAACGAGTACGAGTACTTTAGAAAATGTGGTATCGAGGCCGATACCCGATACCGGTATCGTTATCAGTGCATCCCTAGTCTAAACGTTGACCCAGCTGGGACAGTTTCTTTTCTTTGTTACCTTCTAAAAGCAGAGGAGCGATGTGGACGCTGCGCTGTGTTCTCATTTTGCATTCTGCAATGGCCACCAGGTGGCGATACCTTTGCTTACAGCGTGACTTCTGGTCCTGTAGAAGTCTACGGGGAGATCGGCCCTCCGCTGTAACACTTTCCTGGTTAGTTTATGGGCTCGGTCACTGATCTCGGGTCCTTTTAGTAAATTTGATCATTCAGAGTTTCAGAAAGGAGGATTGTTGAGGATACGCTCCTTAGGTAACGTCTTATCAATCGCGTCATGTCGCATCCACATGCTGTCAGAGCTCTGAGATAGCGCCCATCACCTGACCGGACGCAGATCTGAGGATGTCACAGCCAGTTCAGTTTAAATCCAAGGATGTAAAAGCAGATAAAGCTGTTGTGACTGAAGGCTGTAATTACTCCTCCGCCTGCTCGTACTCGACAGCCTAATGATCCCTTCCATAACTTCTCAGTCGCTGATAAATTACATGATTGCTACTGTGCTCTTTGTTCACCGACGCATGAATCCGAGCTCCTGACGGCGCTCTCTCCTCCTACACGAAGGCCCGCGAGCTACAAACCTCAGCAGCAAGAAAGTGTTGAGTCACCGTTATTAAACAGCAAGCTGATCAACCCACACAGAAGCTGCAGATCTGCTTTATAAATATTTCTCTCCTTTTTCTCGACCTTTGGAGAGACAAAATTATTCTGAGCTCTGTGACGCGCCGCTGTCATCATTTCAGCTTTTAACTTTGGTGCTGTTAGATAAGCTGTCAGAGAAAATGTCTGAATATTTCATGAATAACTCCGCCGCCCATCCATTTGGAGGAATCTCAACTTTTATTAAGAACAAGGAGCTCGGGATGAAGGAACGTCACAGCTCAGAGGCTCCGCCTACAAAGCATCTCAGTAAATAATCCAAATAAGATGAAAAGTTTAGAAGTCATGTGTTTTCATTTTATTCTAAATTTATTTATTTATTGCTTGATAAAATTAATCAAATTGACTTTTGAATGAACAGATTTGGAGAGAAGGATTATTTATGCAAGCACGAGCTGCTGAAATTAAAATAGTAGATAAACAAATTTAAGGTTAAAGATTGATTTTAATTTACTTTATAAAATATGACATAAATGTGATCCATGTTAATATTGTTGTTATTTCACTGGCAATGAAACTTTTTTCACACTACACATTAATGTGTTCATTTTTATGAAAAGTAAGTAATAATCAGTAAAATGGTGAATAAAGTGATTTTTATGTGTGGAGCCTCAGCCTCATCTGAGGCTTCGTTTCCTGTAATATCTCTGACGCCAGCAGTTCTTTCATTATAGTTTTAATATCATGTCTCCTCTGCTGCATCTCCCGACTCGTCCTCAATTTATTCTCAACGCTGCAATTTAATAAAACTGAACTTATGAGAGGAAAGAACCTGAAAGCACGCACGGATATATGAAGGATTATTGCTTTTGTTACAATGGATTAATGAGCTAAATTATCCATTTAAATTAGTTTATTAATCTCCTCTTTTTATAACACATAAACATTGAAACCAAAAAGAACAACATGATTTAAAAACTACAAAATCAAATTTAGTTTCTTAAAAGAAAATTCATCAAATAAACTAAAACTGCTTTGAGTTTGAACAAAGTGCCCAACGACTGCAGTTCCTCTAATGGCCACTTGAGGCTTCATCCAGAAGAATTGAGTATATCTGGACCGGCGTCAGGAACGCCGACTTCCATCAGTCTGGAAGAAGCAGCAGGTCGTGACCAATAAAGATGATGCTATCAGGAGTCGGGATGTCCAGAGCCGATCACGTCGTTTCAGACTGATTGGAATCTGACTCGTTATTTGCTAACATATCTGTAGTTATGCGGTGGCACTGATTTAGACCTCTTGACTCCACACAGAAACAGCAACGCCTGCGGCATGACATCACTTTGTTGCACAGACACCTGCCGGCAAATCAGAACACGGAAGCAGCGTGAAGCAGAAAGCGCGAGTATGTCTGTGGTCTGCAGGTATTATAAAGTTGATGACAACAACTAGAGGTGGGAATCACCATACATCCCACGATACGATATTATTGCAATTTTTAAAAATATTTTGCAATATTCAGATTCTGTACATAAAGGTAAACTTTATCAATATTCATTTTCTCTAATATCAAAGTCTCACACTCAGTCTTTCTCTCATTTCAGTTTGATTGTTGACAAACTGAACGGTTTGTATTACAGTCTAGTCCAACTTAACTGAATCAACCATCTGGTACAATTATAGCTATTCTGAACTATGCAGTTTATGAAAACTATGCAGCCCCTTCAGCAACTGAAGAATTTGAAAGTAAATTAAAACAAAATATAATTTTACATTAAATAAAAAAGTTTTAAACTTAATTAAAATAAAACATGTCTTAAATTAAAATAAGTAAACTGTCATGTTTATTGCTGCCAAAAACAAGTTAAACACATTTGGACAGTGAAGGAATGTCAGGATTCTTGCTCAGAAAAAGGATCAACATGCTCTGAAGTCAGAGCACAAAAACCTTTTTGTAACAAAATATCGATTTCTGCTGTCCCTGTATCCATACATTATTAGCAAACAAAATATCACCATGCTACACAGTATCCATTTTCCCCCACCCCTAACAACAACACTGCCATAGCAAACTGTGAGACATGTAAACTTGAAAAGTGACCGACTTCAGTACTGGAAAGAACATGCTAACCAGTTTTCCTCTATGGCTGCAACCCAGTATCTCAGTGCCCCCTGTAGCTCTGTGGACAGTGAGAGACTTTTTAGTGCCGTTGCAAACGTCCTTGATGAAACAAAGTAGACATTTCCTTCTGTGAGACTTACTGTGATGACAGTAAGAGTTAGGAGTGCAGTTACTAAAAGCACTTTACTGGCTTTGCAAATACTCTGGCACTTTTATTGTTTTATTTGTTTACATGCATGCCGGATATTTTAAGTTGAGGTGCTAATTGTTGTTATATCAGACTTTTTTTATATTTACTGTTGCACTAAAATCTAGTGAATAATTTGTTATTTATTACTTGATTGTTCAAGCTACCTCACAAAAGTGCTTTGTTTGTTAACGGAGTTGTTGAATGTTAAAATAAGGTGAATTAAATAAAAAATGAGGAACATCCAGGATATGTTTCTCTTCTTTATTCTTTTTATATGTATATATATATATATATACATATAAAATATATATAGAAGTATCAGATCGGGACTTGGTATCGGTGGATACTCAAAATCAAATGACAAATGAATCAAAAAACCTGATCGGGACATCCCTAATCAGGAGGCTGCTGCTACAAATACTCGCTTCACGCCCCAAATCAAAATGGAGGATGATGTAAAGCAACTTGTGGTATTGTGATGTTGCAAATACTCACACAAAGATATTTTAGTGCAACAGAAACCTGTAAAACCTGTAAAACCTCGTCTGTATCTGCAGAGTCGTACATTATATCAGAAGTACTGCTGTCAGCGTTAATCTCGTTAAAATGACGTTAACGCCATAACCGCGTGCAAACAGCAAATCTCCGTTAGTGTGGCTCGGCCAGTGCGTGGGGCTGCACGGCGTCAATGCGTTAGCGCGGTTAGCTCGTTAACATGTTAGTGCCGTGCAGCCTCTCGCAAGTTGGTGCTTGCTCCACCCAACTCTCTACTTCTGCTTTCAGAACAACAAGGTGGAGACATCCGCCTCTACGCTTTAGGATTTCTGAGTATTTGGAGGTATTTTCTTGGTTGAGGCAACGCTGCCACCACCAGGTCAAAGTTGAAATTACAACACAGAGCTTTATAATTTCAGTGCCCGTGTCTCACTGTTACACTCGAGGTGTCTTTAATGTCTTCATTTACTGGTAATCACAGCAGACCTGCAGATTCAGAGGGTGGAGACCTTAAAGCTTTCTTTTCACTTTCACTCATTATGGTAATTCTGTTCACTACACGGTTAGGGTAAGGAAAGGGTTGTGCTTTCAGGTAAACTATAGCTCCTCACAACAGTAAACCTACACATCCAAGAACATGGAGTCAAAACAGGGCCATCCGAATGTCTTCAGCAAATCTGCAATGATTAATATCGTTGGAGCAAGAGTGGCAAATCATTTAATGCTGTATTCAGTTAAAATAATAAAATAAAATGCAAATCTTAGGTTGATGTTTTGATAACTGGAATCAGATAAACAAAGCATTGCTGCACCAAGCACTGAACCTCTAAAGCTCCTCCGGGTGGATGTCCCACAGGAGGGTGGAGCCATGTTGCACCAAAGGCCTGGCGCCTGGTGCCCAACCTCTCTTACTGGCCTGGATCCAGGGTGGGGTCTTGGTAACCTGGGTGAGTTGGCATGGTCCATTGTTTTCTCTTCACAGGGGTCTTTACAGTCGCACTCCAGCTCATCACCCAGGACTCTTGGAGGGGTTACATGGGCCCTCAAACTGCTCAATGTCCCCCAGAAAAGCTGGAGGTGGCTGGTAGCTGCACCTGAAAACCAGATATGGATATAGATGAACTCTGAGCAGTGCCCGCTGTTACACAGTAATGCTGACATGACTTTGAGGGTTGCTTTATATAAATGCAGACATGATTAGGACATGTAACGAAGGAACTCTGGCTCTTAATCAAAGTATGGATGCTGCAACCTTTGGATCATCTGGACGCTCCGTGCTGCCATCGATTGCATTCTTAAATCAAGCAATGCTTCACCATGCAAAGTAGATTATACAAGGACCTTGAATACAGTGGTTGTGTTTTTCTGCTTGCAAAGCTTTTCCTCCACGAGTCTGATCTGCCACATTCTGTTTTTATATGCAGCTGGCGGTTTAGCCAAATTAATCAGCCAATCAATAATCAGAATGATGACTTTCATAGCAGCAACATAACTGACGGCATCTCTGTAATTCTTTTCAGAACAAGCCCTGCCTTCAGATTTCCTCAACAGTTAGCTTCGGCAGTCCGATGACCACCAGCCCCAGCGCCACCCATCAGCCCGGTAATATGGAGGAACCCCAGCAGCCAGACCAGCCAATCACCACGCAGCAGGATGGAGAAGCTGCCCAAACTGCTGTGACTTCTCAACCAACCAGCTCTGACCAACAGGCCCCACCCTCAACGACAGATGGTCCCGAGGCCCAGCAGACAGAGGACGGGAAGGGGATGGACCACCTGACAGTAATCAGCGAAAACACAGAGACCAGTAAATACAGCCCTAAAAGTCCGCTATGATAAGTTTTCTTTTCCAGTAGCTTCACAATGCAGATACAGCCATGAGTTCAGCAGATCTTTATTTGGGTTTGTGACCAAAAGTGAAGCATTGAAGATACAATTGGAGGAAACAAGCTTCCTCATCAAAGATGTTGATTTAGTGGTTGGTCTGTGTTCCCAGAATAAGAATGAATGAAAACAGGTTTGACTTTATTTACATATATCACATACCAGTGTCACAAAAGTTGTTGGATAGTTGAAGATCCAGGATTTACTAGAGACATAATATAACGACAGTTAAAAACTGATCAATTTCATTTTGAAAATAAATTTGACTAAACGTTCTCCCTTGCTGTGTCCAAATTCATAGGCCGTATCCTTTGGAGGATCCGGCCTTCACGGTCTACGTGGGCCGGATCCTCCGAAGACCGAGAAGGTTGGAAGTGTGAGGCTGTGAAATGTGACGGTCAAGCCTTCAGATTTGCGTCACCGCTGTCGCGGTGGAGTTTAATAAACTCGGCCGTCTGCTCCTTGCTGTCTAAAATATAACAGGACACTGGAATAAACTCTCGACCATCTCACACTTCTGTTCAATCAGTTTTCTGTTTGACGTTTATTCAGCTGTGTGAAAACTATAACTTTAATCTCAGCCGAACCGATTTACACACGAACAAATAAAACACTGAAAAAAGTCAAACAATAACAGTTTTAAGTTATCTAAGTGACTTATATATCACGTTTAACCTGAGTAGCGAAAGACCACGGGGGATTTGAAAATCATGTGCGGGGAGTCCGGTGTTCTCGCCAGCTCTAGTGAGCCTCGAGCTCCCGGTCAGCTTCGAGCTGGTGGGTAACAGATGAAAACGTCGGAGCCCTTTTGCAAATATGTGGTGTCTTGATAAACAGAGCAGATATTTTAAGTTTACACAGCTACATTCTCACCTGAAAATATGTTAAAAGTTTATTTTGTGACCCAGAAAGAATAATAAGAGTAATATTAAAACTAAGCAGCTGCCGCCATTGTTGGAAACTGGAATTGCCTGGGCTGCGCTATGAATTCTGGGATAGGTTGGGCCACGAAGGATACACCCGACCCATTCTTCAAATTCAGGGAAAAGGAGGACGCGTCTGGAGGAGTCTTCGAATTTGGACAGCCTTCGTCGCATCACTGTGACGTAATTGGCCTACAAATGCGGCCTCAGGAGGATGAAGCCTATGAATTTGGGTTCACAGTCCAAAGGCAAGGCAAGTTTATTTATATAGCACAATTCAACAACAAGGTGATTCAAAGAGCTTTACAGAGACATTAAAAAACAAAAACAAATAAAAAGCACGATTTAAAATTGGAAAAAAAAGAAAAAGAAAAGGAACAGTAGATAAAATCAGTAGTTAAAATGTACGTTTTGAAATTTAAGCTTAAAAGTAAAACAGTGCAGATTTGGTGTTTTATTCAAATGCAGCTGAGAACAGGTGAGTCTTCAACCTGGATTTAAATAAACTGAGTGTTTCAGCTGATCTGAGGCTTTCTGGGAGTTTGTTCCAGATATAAGGAGCATAAAAGCTGAATGCAGCTTCTCCGTGTCTGGTTCTGACTCTGGGAACTGATAAAAGACCGGATCCAGATGACCTGAGCGATCTGGAAGGTTCATACTGGGTCAGGAGGTCACTGATGTATTTTGGTCCTAAACCATTCAGAGCTTCATAGACCAGCATCAGAACTTTAAAGTCTATCCTCTGACGGACAGGCAGCCAGTGTAAAGACCTCAGAGCTGGACTGATGTGGTCCACTTGTTTGGTCTTAGTGAGGACTCGAGCAGCAGAGCTCTGAATGAACTGTAGTTGTCTGACTGATTTTTTTAGGTAGACCTGTAAAGATGCTGTTACAGTAATCAAGCCTACTAAAGATGAATGCATGGACTAGTTTTTCCAGGTCCTGTTGAGACAGCAGATCTTTTATCCTTGAAATATTCTTGAGGTGATAGTAAGCTGATTTTGTTATTGTCTTAATGTGTTTTTCTAAGTTTAGGTCTGCATCCATCACTACACCCAAATTTCTCTCCTGGTTTGTGGTTTTTAGGTGTATAGATTGAAGTTCTCTGGTGACCTGTAATCGTTTTTCTTTGGCTCCAAAGACTATTACCTCAGTTTGTTTTTGTTTAGCTGGAGAAAATTGTGGCACAAACAGTCATTAATTTCCTCAATGCATTTACCAAGAGCCTGTACAGGGCCTCGGTCTCCTGGTGACATTGTGATATATACTTGTGTGTCATCTGCATAGCTGTGATAGTTTATTTTGTTGTTCTTTATAATCTGTGCCAGTGGGAGCATGTAAATGTTAAACAGAAGAGGTCCCAAGATGGAACCTTGGGGAACTCCACATGTGATACTTGTCTGCTCAGATGTGAAGTTACCTATTGTTACAAAGTATTTCCTGTTTTCTAAGTATGTTTTGAACCAGTTTAGTACAGTTCCTGAAAGACCTGCCCAGTTCTCCAGTCGTTTGAGTAATATGTTGTGGTCAGCTGTATCAAATGCTGCACTGAGATCCAGTAAAACTAAGACTGACATTTTTCCACTGTCTGTATTCAGACATATGTCATTGAACACTTTGGTCAGAGCAGTTTCAGTGCTGTGGTTCTGTCTAAAACCTGACTGGAAGGCATCATAGCAGTTATTCTGTTTTAAGAAGTAATCGAGCTGTTGAGAAACTGCTTTTTCAATGATCTTACTTAAAAATGGGAGATTTGAGATCGGCCTGTAGTTGTTCATTTGTGTCTTGTCAAGATTGTCCTTTTTCAGTACAGGTTTGATTACAGCTGTTTTAGTGGTTCTGGAAACACACCTGATAATAAAGAAAGGTTGACGATCTGTAACAGGTCTGACTCTGAAGTCTTTGAGACCTTTTTGAACGAACTTGTTAGCAGGACATCTAAACAGCAAGAGGAGGAGTTCAGCTGACCTGAGATGTCCTCCAGGTCTTTGCTGTTAATCAGGTGAAACTGTTTCATGGTGTTTAAACAGTTTTTCGGGGGACACAGTACACAACCTGGATCTGCTGTTGAAGTACCAATTGCTTGTCTAATCTTTTGGATTTTTTCTGTGAAGAATTTGGCAAAGTCATTGCAGGCCATGGTCGAATGAAGTTCAGCTGCCACTGACACAGGAGGGTTTGTTAGCCTGTCAACTGTAGAAAATAAGACCCGAGCGTTATGACTGTTTTTGGTGATGATGTCAGAGAAGTAGGACCTCCTTGCACTCCTCAGTTGTAAATTATAATTGTGAAGTTTCTCTTTATAGATGTCATAATGAACCTGGAGGTTTGTTTTTCTCCATCTGCGCTCAGCTTTCCTACACTCTCTTTTTTCATTTTTCACCAGTGTGGAGTTTCTCCATGGAGACTTCTTCCTTCCAGAGATAACCTTCACCTTAATGGGAGCAATAGTGTCCATTACATTTAACATGTTAGCATTGAAGCTATTGACGAGCTCATTGACTGAACCTCTGGACAGGTCAGGTGTTAATGGGAAGACCTGGTTAAAGATCTCACTACTGTGTTCAGTTAGACACCATTCTGTGATCACTGCTGTTGATATATTTGTGTGGGCTGAGATTTTACTTTCAAAGAAAACACAGTAATGATCACACAGGCCCACATCAGACACAGTAACCTCTGAAATGCTCAGGCCCTTGGAGATCAGTAGGTCAAGAGTGTGTCCTCTATTATGTGTGGGCTCTGTTACATGCTGAGTGTTACTCAGGTCTTTAGTCCCTTTGTCCTGAGGGTTGTCCACATGGATGTTAAAATCCCCAACAATAATTACACAGTTGAAATCAACACAGATCACAGACAGCAGTTCACTGAGGTCATTTAAAAGTCTGTGCAGTATTTGGGAGGCCTGTAAACATTAAGAAACACAACTTTGGATGGGGCCTTCAACTGTAAAGCCACATATTCAAAAGCCTGAAAACTTCCAGGAGACAGCTGCTTACATTGAAATGATTCATTAATAAGACAGCAACCCCTCCTCCTCTCCTGCTCACCCTGGCCTCACTGATAAAACTGTAGGAGGGGTCGTCTCGATGAGAAGTTTCAGTTAAAAACATAAAATCACTGCAATCTTCTGCAGGAGGTTGTGGTAGTCATCTGTGGAGAGGGAAGGCATCTTGTTGCTAGTTAGCCTAGCGGTTAGCACCTTTCCAGGCTATTGAGGCTGTTCGGTGCCCAGACGCTGTAATCAGGCTTCAGCTGTGTGTAGGCCACAGACACACGGAGCGCTGAAGACAAAGTAACTATAAAAATTCTGGCCATGATGGAAGATGGCCTACTGTCCTGACTGGCTTTGTTATGTTGGTACAGCCTGCACCGTGTCAGCAGGATTACGGCCCGGTCCAGTCGCAGCGAGGCATCGCTTTAGGTCGGGAAAGAAAATATTGAAAGGTGTTTTTGGCAGATTGTTGTTTTAATCACAATCATTTCCTGTGAGAATATCCAAAAACAACATGCTAGTTCCTCTCATGGAGCTTCCTGACTTCCCCACCCTGACATCTATTTTTAGGTGTTTTATTTTTATTAACACAGTGAAGCTGTTCAGCACCTACTAGGTTTCCTCTTGAGGAACATACTTTCAGGGTAGCTCAACACAGCCAACAAAAGCTAAACCCCCGGCAGAGATGATGGTTGCTTATCAGTTGTTTTTCAGTTCCTTCTGACAGCTTTTTGTTTTCTAGGTAATGGCGTCGCGCCTCTCATGGCTGACTTGTCACCCATAGCGCCCTCTGTGTCGCCCAAGCTGCATGCAAAGCCAGCTGGCCATGCTAATGGCCGGCCCCGCTTGGGCAGCCGGTCCGGCTCGCTAGCGATGGGCTCCCCCAGGCCCTCGCTCACCCGCCAGCCCAGCGCCATCACAGAGGCCGCTGTGGATGGGTCCAAGCCGAGGGACTACCTGATCCTCGCCATCTTATCCTGCTTCTGCCCAATGTGGCCCATCAACATCGTGGCCCTCACCTTCTCTGTGATGGTACGACTTCTTAGTATCATTTAAACCTCTCAGTTAACAGCAGCTCAGACAAATTTATAAGTCACAACCAAAAACGTTTTGATCTTTAAGGACAGCAGAGCTGACAACTCCAAAAACAAAAGAATCTATTTTACATGTTGGTAACCAAGACAAGAACTCGGGCTGTAGAAAGAACCAGCGAAGGATAAATGAGGAATATTTTAGCTGAGAGCCTGGAAAGGTCTTTGGTGATGTCCCACAATAGAAATATGGAGCTGCAGGCAGAAAAACATTTATATAACATTTAAATTGTCAGTATCGAGTCGTCTGCTGTCTAATCTGGTGATTTTTTCTTCTTCTTTTTATCTGTAACTGTTGTCTTGTTGTCCCAACCATTACTTTACGATGTTGACTGACAGTTTATTGCATGTGTTCTTTGCTCTCTGCTTCCCTTCAGTCCCGAAACAGTCTGCAGCAAGGCAACGTTGACGGTGCTCGCCGTTTGGGCCGTAATGCCATGGTGCTGGCTGTTGTCTCCATTTTAGGAGGGATCGCCATCATCACAGCGGCCATCGTCCTGAACTGGGGATGTAAGTCTCACGATTCAGTCATTTTCTCCGCAAAAGCGACCTAAAGTTGACTCTACAAGCTTTTCTCGAATGTTCAGGATCATTAAAAATGTAAAACCAGCTTAAATCTGTGTGAATTTAATCTTTATCTCTCTCCAGTGATATTAAAATCTTGATTCAAACCAACCGGCACGGCGAGACTGACTTCATGACAACATCGAACCCGACACGACACCATTTCCTCCCGTTCCTGAAGCACTATCGTTGTCGAGCGCCTGCACCAGATGTAAAACGAATAAAAACCCGTTTCTGTTCTTCGCTGTTGTTTCTTGCTGCACGACAAGCATGGTCTGCCTGACGCTCTACCTCTGACACGACCGACAAACCCAATCCTGACGCCTGACACCTGATCTGGAGAAAAGGATGGATCACCAGATGCTGATTTCATTCTGTGGTAGCAGCTTATCTCCTCCTCAGACGCCACAATTACAAGAAGAAATGGACATCCTGGGAAAGGGGATTATTCAGATTCCTAATGGTCAGTAATGGTGCGAACTGGGGGACCTGGTTTGTTGCGTTTGATGCCAAAAATTTAGAAACGCAGCTGAACTGAAACGGGGAGAAGCTGCTGCAGTGACAGTTGAACTCAAACTGAGGATGAACTCTAAAAGTCTTTGAACTGTGACGGCAGGAGAGATCTTTGTTTCAGCACAGAGATGGACTTCCTCTGTTTCACTGTCTTTGTGAAAAAACCGGAGGCATGATTCTGATGTTTACTCTGCATATTCATGATAAATGTCCCCCGGAGCTGCTAAACATTCATCATGTTCCATCCGAGGTTATCAGAGACCGTGAACTGACCACAGACTGCAGGCTGTTAGCCGTGCTCGTCTCACTGTAAGCCAGTCCCTTAGTAATTAATGAATTATTCTCCCTGACCACAGTCTTTGGCTCTAAGTGGACGTAAAGTGATGGAAAGTTTCACATTATTCCTGATGTTCTCCAGGACTTCTATTCATTTGGGTGGTTGAGGTTACTTTTGGACTCCCCCTGAGTGCTCACAGAGATGGATCAATTCTTCTTTTCTCTCCGGCCTTTCAGTGTCAGTCTTTTACTTTAGTCTCGCATTCACAGCTGCTGCCCGCTTCCCTTTCTGTTAAGTGTTTTACTGCAGATACAAGAAGAACTTCCTCAACAACTTCCTGTATGAAGTTCTTTCTCAGTCTTCACTCAATAGCCTAAAATCATAATTCGGAAATATCTTTGTTTGCCAGTGTAACCCTCGTGTTGGTAACAACCTTGGAAGGAGTTTGTTCATAGTTTTAGGAAGTGTTGGATCAGGTACTCACCTCTTTGCTGTGACAGTGGATGAACATGGTTCTTATAGCTACACAAGAACTGTGACAGCCGTGATCTTTGAGTGGTGCGAGGTTATAAGCTAGGCTTGTTTAGCATATGTCTGGATTGCAGTGCTAACCTTAAACTTAGGTAGTTCGACCTGGTGGCTGTTAACCCTCTGAGTTTTTAAATCTAACGCTATCAGAATATGTAATATTCTTTTAAATTATTCTCTTTTAAACTATTCTCCTGGCAGGAGACGATAACATTTTAAAACTATTTACATTTCTTCTCAAAAAGTCCTTTTGGCTTTTCTGAAAAACACAGAGTTAGGGTTAGTGATGTGCGGTTTCCTTTCCGATCCGATACCGAGTAATGTTCAGAGTGGTATCGACGATACTGATCCGATACTTTGTACAAAAACTTATTTATTGTATCTCAAATTATAGCATCATAATGATTACAGGACATCAGATTACGTGTTCTTATCACTTAATAATCCAGAGTTCATCATATAGAAATAAACAAACTGGAGTTATTTGAACACGTTGCCTGCCTGCAGCACTAAAGGACTCTGTGAGAGACGTCTGTCTCGCCCTAGCAGCACCTGTCCTTCTCCTCCTCTTCAGAGACTCAACATAAGCTCGTCATATCCTGTGATATGATTTACTCTGAGGTGTTTGACCATGTTAGTGATGTTGCCACAACCATACATGCCAACCCTCCCGATTTTTCCGTGAGAATCCCAAATTTCAGTGCCCCTCCCTAAAATCTCCGGAGCCACCATTCTCCCGAATTTCTCCCGATTTTCCACCCAGACAACAAAATTGAAAAACCATATCGCAGAATTCATAGCGCGGCCCAGCCAATTCCAGTCTCCAACAATGGCGGCAGCGACTTAGTATTAATATTACTCTTATTTCTCTTTCTGGGTCACAAAAAAACCTTTTAACATGTTTTCAGGTGAGAATGTAGCTGTGTAACCTTCAAATATCTGACACATCGACTTCAAACCCCCGCGGTCTTTCACTACTCGGGTTAAACATGATGTATAAGTCACTTTGATAACTTAAAAATGTTATTGTTTGGCTTTTTCAGTGTTTCATTTGTTCGTGAGTAAATCGGTTTGGCTGAGATTAAAGTTATTAGATTAAATTAAATTTAACTTTATTAATCCCTCGGGAGGGTTTTCACACAGCTGAATAAACGTTAAACAGAAAACTAATTAAAGAAAGTGTGAGACGGTTGAGTGTTTACGCCAGTTATATTTTAGATAGCAAGGAGCAGACGGCAGAGTTTCACTCCACCGAGGGAGCTCGTGACGTACTACCCGGCTTTCTTTAGACCGCGAAGGCCGGGTCCTCAGGTGGAAGCAGCCTCTGAATTTGGACACCCCCGCTGTTTCCGGGTCGGCCAATAATAACGGTGACATTTAATGTATTTTATCGGATAAATAAACACTGTAAAATGTATTTATCCCCCCCCAACAGCCCTTTTGAATTGTCTCCCTAATTCTGAGGTCTCAAGGTTGTCAAGTACGGCCACAACACCTCACTTTTTTTGCCACATGTATCGCAAACCACGTCTCAGCTGTTTGTGGAGGTAAAATACGTTCGCACATGACTCCGATTACGCTCAGCCATTGTTGTGAGTGCGCTCGCCAGCAGCTGTGAGACATTTATACAGCCGTGTTTCACACATGACTATGAAAGGCGGAAGAGGAAGTAGTTCCTTTGAATGTAGACGATCCGAATGTTATAGTTTCTTTCCACTGTGTTCCTGTTAATGATAAACTACAAATTTACTCTAAATTACTAAAATATCGATATTTTCATGTGAGAATCGATTCTAGAACATAAATGATCGGTATCGGAGGAATCGATATTTCAGGATCAATCCGCACATCACTAGTTAGGGTTACCGATTATGGCTTAAACTGGAGGTTCACTTTGTCTGGTTATTGGATAAAACTGCAACATTAGCAACAAGCTATTCTTTTCTTGCAACCCATTTAAGCTCAGCGCTGCAGGTGGAATTGGTTCTAGCCAAGGCTCACGTGCTAAACTGTTACATTAGTGATAACATGAAGATGTTAGCTTTCATGTGACGTTTTATATTTCATATCTTTAGAATTTAGATTTTTGCGAGGCGTGAGGTTTTCTGGTTGGTTCTTCCAAATGACATGTGAATGTTAAGAGGTGAAGCCCCGGCTTTACTGACCTTTATGGGAAGCAAATGTGATTTTGACTGATCTATACCTTCCATCAGCTGGCTCGTTACCGTTCCTGTTTGCAGTGCAAATGCAAAAAAAGAGAAACGCTGCGGAGGACATGTGGTTCTCATGGGAACTCCTGAGTACTTAGAGTCTCCTGAATGGTTTGACCCTCTGGGGTCCAGGGTATAATTGGCCGTTTTTGACTACTTTTGATTTTACCTCTGCATTTCACCTTTAAAAGCTGTTTATCTTGCCTTCTTTGGTATCATTATTTTCCACAAACTCTGAAATTGGAGTTATTTTTTCATTTATTAGCACAATTGATCTAAACTCAGACAAAAAATTTAAATTTAAGTCATATTCTTTACTGTAAAACCCACAAACATGTTTAACGAATCATTTTCATAACTTCAATTGCAAATAGAAATTGTACATTTCTAAAAATTATGCACAAGTTTTGCAAACAACAAAGTTATTTGGTACTATTTACCTAAAAATGCAGCCAAGGCCTCAGGCGTTTTTATATAACCATTTAAATCTATTTACAGAACAATCAGGTGTTCTGCATCAAATAAGAAAGTACACATTATTTGTGCCAGTCGAAAAAACTAGTTTCTGTCCACTATGCCCGCTTTCTCTCGCGAGCGTCACTCCTCAAACCTCCCCCTCTCCCTAAACAACCAAATGCCACATGTTGCCATATCATCTTTTGTTTGGTTGACATGGTACAATGTAACACCAATAGGGACGGGAAGGGGTGTTTTTCTTTTTCCACTCGCTGTAAACATCACGGTTTTGTTCAGAAAAAACATTGCATGCATTTCTGATCATAACTCTGGTTTTACGTGGCCTATCCACACAATTTAAAAACTTGTATATAGTTTGAAGTCTTTCTTACAAGCCTTTCATTTTCCAAGTTAAACTATGCTAATGCTAATGCCCAAATCTGGTTAGTGTGCAGCTGTGAAACAGCTTTGGCATTATCAATCCATCCAACATTTACAGATGTTTGTGATGGAGTTTACAGTTTACAGTTGATGATTCTTCGAATCCACTGCACACAAAGCCAGGAGGGACTGTCTGCAGCCAGACACTGTTTAGGAAACCTGCAATCATGATTTTTATTGCTGTTGAAATGCGATTCTGGGCCACACACTCATTTTCAGTTGTCAGGTGTAGTGTGGTTATGACATGACCCCGTTTAGAGCACACTGGCTGTTTAACTGCTCGAGTTTTACACAGAAAACCTCTCAAAATGTTAATTTTGTCCTCGTCCAGTCACCGTTCTCTCAGCCGAGCCTCAGCGTGACGCTGTGCCAAATACCAGAGAGTGCACGTCAATCAGCACAGGACCACTTTCTCTTTTAGCCTCTCTGTGTGGAAATGTGTGCGTGCTAACAGAAATTTTGGGGGTTCTTTGAGGATATAAGCTGTTGTTGTGGAACTAAATCAGCCCTTCATCTCCTATAACCTGTGCATGCTTGGAGTATTTATTACTGAATGCTTTTATACAGACTGTAGCCTCAGTTAGCAGGCGAGCTAACTGAGTAGCACTATGTAAATAAACATTATGGGATGTTAATTGGAAGGTAACCCATTAGCCGGTCTAGGTTTGTCACTGAGATGTGACTGCAGTCACCTCGGTGCCAAAAACACGTTTGGACTGAGAGCCAATCAGAGTGTACAGGTAAGGTCAGGTGAGGTCAGGCTCAGAGGTGGGGGAGGAAAGGAGGGTCTTGTAGTGCTGCATTCATGTCATATTTCACAAATGTTATTAGTTGCATCATCGACTGTGTCACTGCAGAGGTGGTCGTTTAAGGATTAGATGTTTGTCGACAGCGTCACAACATTTGTTAAATATAGAATTTTATTCACCGCGGGTTTCATCGTCCGTATTTTCACACAATCAGAAACGTGTCGTAAACCAACACAAATACTTCCAGTATGACATGAATGCAGCACGAGGTCCCGTCCGTCCCATTCACACCTTCACTCCGCCCACTCTGTATGTAGCATGCCTGTTTACTAATCACATTATGCAAAAAATAAATTGTAAACTAAAAAGGAAAAAAAAGGCCTGGCTCGTTATCAGTACGAATGCTAGCTTTGCTGATTCCTGCTGTGGTGGTGTACTCTTACACGGTTTCACACGGACTTTGCTTGCGCTACCTCTCAAAGCTGCCTACTATGTTTTATTAACCAACCGCACATCACACGGTGTCACCGATTTCTAAGTGACTGTTAAATCTTTGTGCTTCTGTTCCTGTGAGAGTTTCACTGCAGCCGTTGTAATTCTGATATCTACATGCAGGGTTTTGATTGTGAACATGTTTCCACAAATCTATACGTTTCTTCATTTGTTCAGCAGCACAACTCGTGTAAATAGAAAAATCTCTACAACATACATTTAAACAGGAAACTGTGTTATAAGAATCAAGCTGTCTTACACCGAGAAATGAAAAGCTCTGAGGAAGATTTTGGTAACCAGCATTTATCATCGTTAAAGAAACAATTAGTAAAATAGTCTTGTTTTCTAATTTAGAAAAGAAATTTTTAAGAAGATGCCATACTAGCTGTTTTAGGTTCATTTTTTTGAAATCTTTCTTATGCCTCCTCCGGCTAAAACCCACTGTCTTCTGATTGGCCAGATTCTGGAAGCCTGCTGAGGGTCAGCAGCAAGCTACACTCGCCTTACTTTGGGGTGTTTTTTGGCTGTGCCCAGCACGATGTCATAATCCAATAAATGTAAAAGTTTTCAGGTAATATTTGATGACATGAATGACCCCAAAGTTCAAACCCTGAAAACAATCCAGTAAAAGATGATCTCAGAACATCTGAAACGTGCCTTAAATTCTGCGCTTTTAGTTGCAATCCCATGATATCGTAACATAAATAAATTTAAATAAAAGTCAACACAATGTTGAAAACATCCATAAGCATATGTTTGACTTGTTTTTGGAAAACTTGGCCATGATTAATATGAACTTCTAATTCCTTAACATTATAAATTTACAGAAAATGAGTCCGCAGTGAGTAGCTAGGTTCTTCAGTCGGGAAGCTAACATTTTATTTGACAGTGCAAAGTGTGGGAGGCTGGCATGCTAGCTAACAAATCTAGATACTAAAGAATGCTTGAAAATATTTATATATTATTTAGAAAATTTGCGATTTGTTTGAAATTTACTTAAATAAATGTTTCTAAAATACTTTTGTATTTGCTTAGCTTAGCACAAAATCTTTGCATGCTTTAAATGAAACCACAATGATGTTTAATATGATCAAGTGACTCTGTGACACTATATACTGACAGAAAATAACTCTTGCTATGAACAAACAGAGAATTTTTCTTCAGTGGGGTTTTTAGGCACAATGTTTAATTAAATACAAGGAAGCTAACATTCTAGCTACATTGCTAACATTGCTATTTAGCTAACATTGCTAGCTAAATAGTTAATCCTGACACGAAACTATAATGTGTGAAAATATTTAAATCTAACTGCTTCGTGGTGACGGTGTCTGGTTCTTCATAGAGAAATGATCTGAATTGTTTTAAATAAAATGATGCAGAATATGATTAGCTTAGCACAAAATCTAAAAATTAGTAGCAGCGGTTAGCTAGAAATCTGCTTTCCAACAAGAAAAAAAATTAAATTTGCATGTTTACCACTGAAATTTTATTAGTGCTCATTTTTTTAAACAATCTTATTCAAAGCAAATAAAATCACATTTAATACAGTTATGCTAATTTTGAACCAGTACCAGTGTGGCTGTACTGTATGTTCTGTTATGCTAATTATTTCTATGTCATAATTTACTCATCAATGGTCATAAAATTAGGTTACATTTTTTCCAAAATACCTAAAAGACTTTTGTCATTTAAATACTGAAAAGTTTCTCAAGAGTTTCTCATTTTGAACACACGCCTGTACAGATAGAAGCTGCAGTTAGTGACGGTTCATTTGATGCCTACTTTAACTCTTTATGTTACACCAGTTTTAATTTTCCTTTCTTTTGTAAATGCTCTTTGAACACCTGACAACCTGATCTTTGTATTTTTATATTTCTTGTCTCATCCTCTGAATCTCTTTTGTATTTACATGGTAATCTACTGTTTGTATCGCTCAGTATGACCTGCTTCCTGCTTTTTCTTTTTAAGACAAAGGAGAAACTGCAAGGCGGGGGATGGTGTAAGCATGAGTATACCAACTTCATTATGTCCTCTTATTATTGATTGCTGTGTCCTGACACCGAACTCTCGTTGTGCCTGTGCATGCCTTAAATTGATTGCTTTATGGAGCATAATGAATGAGTATGGTTGTACACAAAACATTTATCAAAGACACCGTTGATCTTGACTTCTGATGTTGAATATTTGATCATGTTTGAAGGCAATAAAGCCCATGTTAAATACGACCTCCTCGACGTCTGCAGGCTCATGAATCTGCGGAGAGCAGCGACACAGAAACACTTTTGCTGGCAGCTTGAACCAAAATAAAAATCCCGCTCGCCGGCTCTCTCGCTACACGCCGGTCGTCTCTGGGGGCTGAATGTTGTTATCGCACGCTGGGTCGTAAAGTTTGATACAGGAAGCTCATTGAAAGTGTGACTCGCTCTCTGAGTAACCACGGCTTGCCAGTGCACGCCATCATTTCTGTTGACGTCAATGCGAGACCTTCGTAGGCTGGAGGAATTCCCACATTTACATCTGCCGCACATGTTTTTGTCTGTGCAGAATTCAAGTATCAAACTTTACAAACTTTCATGTGAGTCCAACATGATATTGAGTCCTGAATCACCCGAGTCAGTAAAACTTTATGCCAATATAACGTGATGGCGGATATAATCTGTGTGTCTCTATGTTTACATTTAAGGATGTTTTTTAAATAATAATTTTGTCTTAAATCGAAATGCAGCCATGTTAACATCACAATCAAACAACAACATGAAAAGAGACGCATGCTTAGTCATGTCTGAGGAGATATGCAGGTAGGCTGAGCTGCCTGTGCAAGCAGAGGGAGACCCAGCTCCTCTAGTCCAAGCGATGAGAATCTTGAATCCATTATCTATGAGACGGGAACAATCAAAGAAGTAAGTAAGGCTCTTGTGAGATGGAGTACAGACGCAGACATAAGTCAAGATGACGAAGACTGTCGCTCAGAACTGCAACCCGGAGAAAAAGTCTGCAGAAACTGAGGGGAAGGCTCCAAGTGTCCGTCCTCCTGGTACTCCGGGGAAGCCTGTGTAGCTGCAGCTGGCATTGCAAATGCAACAGTTGATAACTTTGAGTATCCTGACGCAGAAGATATTACATAAGGGGAGAAATGTAGCTCACCCAAGCCTGCTTTTGATTTAGTTATCAAACAGGTGAAAGAGTTTTCCACGTCATGCGAATCATCACTTGCAAAATCAGATGAACCAAAACAGAAGAGAAGCAAATGGTTTTTCAAATTTCTCAAACTCCCCGGAGACTCCAACACAGGTTTATATTTAAATCCATCAGGTTCACTCACAGAAGTTCCCAGAAAATCACCAAAATTAGAAACCACAGCTAAAAGTTCTTCTCCACTCAAATATAGCACCATCATGCCAGGTCATAATCATCTGTTTAGTAAATTGACCTGATCAGAAAACCCCTGGAGAACCTGTCAAGTGAGGAAATCAAGATGTTCTCAAAGGGGTTGACAGATAAAGTGTACGACCATATCCAGTCAACATATCCGACCTGCAGGATGCAAACGGGTAAAAGTCTCTCTGAGTCTGACATCTCCAAGAGTTCACAGCGTGACTGTGGCGTTTTCTCCTGAGGTGCTCCATGTGCTCGTACAACAATCAGTGGACAAAATCTACAAAACATCCTTTTTTGGTTAGAGAATGACTGTTTAGCCCAAACTATTCAAAGTAACAACATTTCTTGTGTTGTGGAAGATATCGTAAGAGCACTGACCCCATCGGAGGAGGGAGATGTAATTGGATCAGATGCCAACAAAACAAGCGGCAGACTGTCCACGTCGCAGTCAAGTCCAGTTACAGCTCCCACAAAGCAGCTTCTTCTCTGTGAGTGCAGGAGACCACGACCTACCTTCACAAACAAGCAATGAGCCTCTCACACTCAACCCACAGAGGGTCAGCATCAGCCGCTAATCAGGAGGAAGACCTGTTAGAAACACCGGTGTCACCTGATTTAGTTGTTTTCTATTAATGAGCAAATCCCACGAGCACATGAAAAACAATAACCTGTGGCAGGTTTGGTGCATTCTGAAGTGAGATGTGCTAAATCTCTGACAGCTCTTAAAACAACACGAGTAAAGGCCACAGCTAAAGGCTTATCAGGGAGTGTGGATCTCCAGACCAGTCCTTCTCTGCTGCTCTGACAGATTCATCTCTTTATTCTGAAGCACCTGACTTGGTGTCGTCATGGATCCTCCAAAGAAATCCAAACTGTTTTTTTCAGCTGCTGCTTTAAGGGCAGTAGTCATGACTAAATTGTCATCTTAATTTTTTTTTTATCTTTAAAAATCTTAAAGCAATTAGTCTAGTCTGCCCTCAGGATTAACATTTATATTTGTATTTTATTTAAAAATCATTGAATTGGACTTGTCTGTACCCTCACCCCCCGAGCCTGGTTCTGTTGGAGGTGTCTTTCCAATGAAATGTAGTTTTTCCTCCCCACTGTCGCCGAGTGCTTGCTCATAGGGGATTATTGATGTGTTTTCTTGCTGCTGTAGGGTCGTTACCTTACGGTATAAAGCAACGTCAGAAGACTCTTGTGAATGATACTATAATTAAAATCTTACTTTCAACGGATTCTTAAAAACATCTAATATAGCTTCACATCACCATGAAGTCAACGAATGACGTTTATGAATAAAATAACCGAGCTCGCTGTCTGAGGGAACGCTACAGGAGGTTCTGCTGCTATTAGACTCTTTAATTCATCCACTTGGGTCAGATCCACACATGTGGATCAATATCTCTGTTTCTACAGTCATCTTATATGATTGATGTTTCTTGTATATTTGCTGGGATTAATAAACTTTCTCTGATTCTGTGAGTCAGGGAGATTGTCGTTTTGTCCACACCGGCGGATGTGCGAAGACACACTTGACTCTCGGGGAGCCTCGCTCCGATAAGATGGCCTCACCCCACGGGGAGAGTTTGTAAGTATAACTTTGGCTTTTCTTTTTTGGACTAAATAAAACAAATGGAAGACTCCAGTGGGACACAGCCTCCAGATCCTCCCGTCCTCACTGCCCCATGTTGTTGCAAAAGCACCAGTTTTTTCATAGTTTATCCTCTCTTGCTTCAGGACCTTCATCTCATGTTTTATCCGGTCGTTCTTTCAGGTTTGGGGGGTTTTTCCATCTGTTGCGTGGCTCAGTTTGGGCTTCAGGTTGTTTCATGGGAGTCGGGAGTTCCACGTGTTTATTCTTCTGCTCCCGTATTGTTCTCTCAATCGCATATTTGTTTTCAAGATCTTTGAATTTCTCCTCCAGAGCCAGAATTTTTTCCTCATATTTGTTGCTCTCAAACACCTCCTCTGCCTCGGTGATGTTTCGGTCACATCTGGTCCGGAGGAAAAGAATTTGACTGCTGAATCTGAGTTGAGTTGAAATCTTCGTTTTAAGCTGTTTAGCTTCATTCATGAGGCGCCTTCTTTTGTTCTTTCCAGCTCATTTTGGAGTCGGCTGAAATCAAGTTTGCTGCTGCATTTTTAAATTGATTTATGTCGTTTGTATTAATGAATAATTTACTGATACTGTGCTTCACACGTTATCTTCTTGTGCAGGTTTTGTGTGTCCAAAAGCTGGCATTAGCTTAGAGCATTGATTGGGTTATGTATTGGTTATGATGGTTGCACGCTAGAACTGTCTTCAAAAGAAAAATCATTTTATCAATGAGACAACACTGTGATGTCATTTTTTAGACCTGTTTCTTCAGTGTTAGTGATGTCGGTCACGAACGAAACGGCTCTTAGAGCCGAATCTTTGATGTGAATGACGCGAGCCGGCTCCTTATCGTGAGCTGTGGGGTTTTTTTTTCTTTCTCTCAGCCTCTCTCTCGCACTTTTTTCCCGCTTCACTCCGCACGCGAGCCTTGTGCTTTACGCTGAGCAGAGGGGGGAGGGGCGGTAGTTACACTCCGTAGCACAGGAACAGAGCGGGAGGGAGGGAGAGAGAGAGAGCGAGCCAGGGACAACAACGTCACATTAGAAAGGTATCACGCTTTCACTTATATGCCGACGACACCCAGATTTATCTTTGGTTTAATAGAAACACCTCTACGCCCATGGACTCGTTAGTCAAATGTCTTGAAGTTAAAACCTGGATGGCCTCAAATTTTCTTACCGTCAACGAGGATAAAACTGAGGTAATAATTTTTGGACCGAGCGGTAATTTCAATGGCCCAGATTTGGACTTATGCAACCTAACGTGTGCTGTTAAAACACTTGTAAAAAACCTGGGGTTTTCTTGGATAGCAAACTTACATTTGAGAAACAAATTAATTCAGCTGTCCAATTCAATTCAATTCAATTTTTATTTATATAGCGCCAAATCACAACAAATGTCGCCTCAAGGCGCTTCATAGATACAGAGAAAAGCCCAACAATCATATGACCCCCTATGAGCAAGCACTTTGGCGACAGTGGGAAGGAAAAACTCCCTTTTAACAGGAAGAAACCTCCGGCAGAACCAGGCTCAGGGAGGGGCGGGGCCATCTGCTGTGATTGGTTGGGGTGAGAGAAGGAAGACAGGATAAAAGACATGCTGTGGAAGAGAGACAGAGATTAATAACAGATATGATTCAATACAGAGAGGTCTGTTAACACATAGTGAGTGAGAAAGGTGACTGGAAAGGAAAAACTCAATGCATCATGGGAATCCCCCGGCAGCCTACATCTATTGCAGCATAACTAAGGGAGGATTCAGGGTCACCTGGTCCAGCCCTAACTATATGCTTTAGCAAAAAGGAAAGTTTTAAGCCTAATCTTAAAAGTAGAGATAGTGTCTGTCTCCCGAATCCAAACTGGAAGCTGGTTCCACAGAAGAGGGGCCTGAAAACTGAAGGCTCTGCCTCCCATTCTACTTTTAAATACTCTAGGAACAACAAGTAGGCCTGCAGAGCGAGAGCGAAGTGCTCTAATAGGGTAATATGGTACTACAAGGTCATTAAGATAAGATGGGGCCTGATTATTTAAGACCTTGTATGTGAGGAGCAGCGGTCCAGCGGTCCTTCTTTAAATTAAGGCTCCTATCCAAAGTGAGATCTTTTTTATCTTTTAGAAACTTGGAACGAGCCATTCATGCGTTCGTTTTATCTCAACTGGATTACTGCAACTCACTTTATGTGGGTGTCAGTCAGTCCAGCTTGGCAGCTCGCCGTTTGACTCGTGTGAAGAAACACCAACATATTACTCCCATGCTTGCTTCCCTTCATTGGCGTTTTAGAATTAAATTCAAAATCTGACTTTTGACGTATAAAGTGCTAAATGGCACCGGACTATTTGTCTGACCTATTGCAGCTTTATACGCCCTCTAGAGCCCTTCGATCAAGCGATCACCTGCTCCTTACTTTACATAAGTCTAGGATGGTTCATAGAGGAGATGTGGAACGATCTACCTCTCCACATTAGAAAGGCCCCGACTGTCATTCTGTTTAAATCACATCTTAAAACATATTTTTTTACTCTGGCTTTCGAAACTGTGTGAGAGTTACCAATTCTTTTATCCTAATTTTCTTTTAATTTTCTTACCTGTTGTTGTTGTTAATGTCATTGTTTAATTGTTATTTTGTACAGCAGCTCCCTGTTGTTATTAAATGTGATTTATAAATAAATAAATGAAATGAATCAATATGACTGCTGCTGATGTTTAAGCATGAGCTTGGTCCAAGTATTTATATCGCAGCTTATCCGTGTACGCATGTTCCCTGTTTCCTTCTAGACTGGTGGACCAGTCTTGATGAGACTTTGCATAAACGTTGTCTGTGAGTACCAACATCTATGATGTATGCAAATATTTTATACAAATCCCACAGGTGCACATACAGCCCCAATCAAAAAAAACTGTCAAAAAATTCACATTTTGCACAGTTGGATTGTAACAAGGTTCCAAGTCAAACTTAAATATGCAACAAGAAGAAATGGGAGTGAGACAAAACAGTTTTCTGAGCATGCAGTTTATTGAAAACATCGCTTAAACTGAAACAGGCTGTTTTACAGCTGATAAACGTTTGGGACCACGTGCCTTTAAAAGGCCAAATCTGTGCAAAAATGTGGATTCGTTGTCATTTTCCGTCATGATGTTCTGATGGCAAAGAGCAGAAAAAGTTCCCTTTTTGAATGCGGTCGGGCTGTTGAACTGCGTGAGTCACTTGTGTGTTATTCACAGCCCATCGGCAGCTTAATAGAAGCCATAAATCAGGAGGAGTGTGGGTGTTTAAGTTCACAGTAATCGATACTGGAAACGCAGAGGCTCAGTTTGCAAACGCGAAACAATCGTTTGTGTTCAACATCATCTTAAAAAGTCGGCGTGTTGCATGTTCATACAGATGCTTTTATGTTTTCATGTCTTTTATTTGACGTTAAGATGGCGAGGGAGGAAGGACGGAGACATAATGAGACTTCGTTTTCTTGCAACTTGTTTCTAGGACGAGAAGGTTGTCATGGTAACCGTCAGCAAGGGAGTGAGATGTTGGGATGTGGTGGGAGAGGAGAGAGAGGTCTGGTTCTTCACTGTTAATAAAAGCTCTCTCTCTCTCTATCCCGGCGAGCTGCATTTGAATTTTAGATTCTTATAAATTATTAAAGGACTCTGCTGGGGCTGCCAGAGGAGAGATGAGGACATGGACAGCAGGAGGAGGAGGGAGGTGGGGAGGTGTGGGGAGGATGGAAAACGGAGAAGAAAAGCAGGGGAAATAAAATTTTAAAGAGCGTTCGTGTTGCATGTGTGGGGGCTGAGATAGAGGCATCTCCAGGTGTCTGCAGAAGGAACAGAGATGGAAAAGTAACGAGACAGGAGGAGAAACAACAGATGAGCAGAGGAGGAGGTGCGAGGGAGGGGGAGGGGAGCTGTCATAATGCAGCAGGGGGGGGAGAGGACGGGGGTAGGAGGGGAAAATGAGGAGAAAGCGAGAAGCTAAATGACCCCAAACACTGGTGAAAAAAGGAAAAGCCAGCCTCCGTCAGGAGGAGGCGCAAAAAACATGTCATGTTTAAGGAGATATGCTCCTATAACTCATCCTCGATGGAGACGTAAACAAAAGCAGCACAGAAGCATTAATGTGTACGAGTACCTTTCAAAATAAAGGTCACAGAGTGCCACAGCTACACAAACAGATGGTTGTGGAAGGAAAACACAAAGAGAAGTGTATTTGTGTATTTGTGTTTCAGTGTGTGTGCTGCCTGCTGTCACAGCAATGAGTGTGAAGACTCCCTCGATCTGTCTGTGAGGCCGGAGCGACAGCAAACTCCCAGCTGTGCTGATAATAATCCTTAATCTGATACTGGGCCTTACTGCGGCCCCCAGGGTCAACCTGTGTCTGCTTTAGTCCCTCCCCCTTTAAGACACGTTTGTTTATGATTGACGGCTCCTTCCAAAGGTAAGGTTTGAACAGCAGGTGGAGAAACAATCCACCGCAACAGTTTAGTTGCAGGTTGTCAATGAAATGATTGCTGTAGAAGCAGAGATTGCTGGCGTAGTGTCGGTGATTAGTTGCTCTGAGTGTTTGCAGTGATTGGCTGCAGAGATCGTTGTCATTGGTTGGTTTAGCTGCAGGTGTGTTGCTGCATGGTCTCTCAGTGGTTGCCATGTTTGGTTGCAGGATCGGCCACATCGCTGTAGCGACAGCCCGTTGCAGTACGACTTTACGTGCAGATGCTGCTTTAATTTCATAGGTTGGTGTCGTTGCTGATGTTGCAGTGGTCGGGCGATGCCACCTTCACATTAAATGTCTTTCTAGGTGATTTCAAGCAGAAGTTGCAGTTTGGTTAAACTCGTGAGGTCGTTCCTTGTTGCTCATGTGACGTGGTGATGAAGTCGGAGCTGCTTCAGCCTTTGTCTCCACCCTGCTGCCGTTCTCCTTTCAGTCCGTTTTTCAGAACCAACGGTGAAACTCACGAGAGGACAGCTGTGACCGAAAGCTGCTTCTGAGTGTGGCGTTCCTGCAGTACCAGGGGCACGATGGAAAACAAGTCTAGTTGCTGTTGTGCAGATCGTGACCCTGACGGTTCGCCTTCACTGTTACTGTTATTTCTTTGTTTGTGGTTGGATGTGTGTAGCTGTGTATTGTGTATATACTTGTGGAGTTCGTGGTGTGACGGAGGCTTCAGTCGGCAGCGCTGGGTGCTCCTGATCTTCTTCTTCTTGGGCTGTTATTGCCGTGGAGCTTTTCTGTGCAGCTGTGCAGTAAATCTGTGCTTTGGGTGCTTATGAGGTGCATTTGGTTTCTCTGCGTTCGCCTGCCTTCATGTCACCTTGGCGAGCTTTCCTGAGCTTAGCGTGACGCCGCTGCCGTCTGGCTCCCTGCTGAGGATCTGAGGAGGGTCAACCTGTGCCTGCGTGGCGCTCGCTGGCTCACAGGGGGGTGATTTTAAAATGCACTCAGGAGATTCAGGTCTTTGGATTGTCCTCGACGTGGTTGGTTATCAGGAATAATAATAATAATAATAATAAACTTTATTTATAAAGCACACTTAAGGGTATGCCACGGTGCTTAACAAGTAACATAGAGAATAAAAGGAAGATAATAGAAATAGGACCAAAGCAAGTACTACGTATGCAAGCAGGTAGCTGTCACTGATACACAGGAAAGCAGCAGATACAGAACAAACAAGGAATTCAATTCAATTCAATTCAATTTTATTTATATAGCGCCAAATCACAATAAAAGTCGCCTCAAGGTGCTTCATAGATACAGAGAAAAACCCAACAATCATGTGACCCCCTATGAGCAGCACTTTGGCGAAAGTGGGAAGGAAAAACTCCCTTTTAACAGGAAGAAACCTCCGGCAGAACCAGGCTCAGGGAGGGGCGGGGCCATCTGCTGTGATTGGTTGGGGTGAGAGAAGGAAGACAGGATAAAGACATGCTGTGGAAGAGAGACAGAGATTAATAACAGATATGATTCAATGCAGAGAGGTCTGTTAACACATAGTGAGTGAAGAAGAAACACCCAGTGCATCATGGGAATCCCCCGGCAGCCTACATCTATTGCAGCATAACTAAGGGAGGATTCAGGGTCACCTGGTCCAGCCCTAACTACATGCTTTAGCAAAAAGGAAAGTTTGAAGCCTAATCTTGAAAGTAGAGATAGTGTCTGTCTCCTGAATCCAAACTGGAAGCTGGTTCCACAGTCGAACTTGCAGTAAATGTTGCTGTTTGCTTCAGCTTGGATCTGCTGGATGTGAAGAACATACAGGTCCTGACTGGTCGCCTGGAAGATGCCGACCTCTCTGCAGAGACGCTGAGGTGAACGCTGAGTGTTTCTGACATCATTCTGAAAACATAACGCGATTGTTCCCATCTGAACGCCCCCGGCTTCAGGATGTCATGAAAAAGAGCAAATCTGACACAAAGTCCTACGTGGAGGAAAGATCAGTGCAGGACTGAGTGAGTCACCAGTTAACTTTCTGTCCGTTTGTTAATTAATTAAGATTCATCTTTACTGAGAAGTCGCTGCACAAACACACGTCTCTGTTCTCAGTCTGACTGTGACGGGCGCTGTTTACTACTCTGAGTTTCTGTGGCATCGATCAGCTGATTTATCGATGAATCCTGGATATCCACACAAACACGGAGCCAGCAGAGGGCGATGGGTCGATAACAGAAGATGAAGAGGAAACTGAAGGAGAGGAGACAGTCGGAGAGAGTTAGAGTCAACCTTGAGGGATTTCATTATCCTCCCCTGATTCAATTACAGGGTCGATGAATTGAGTTAAAGAGGAGCCACCTCGTCTCTGCAGAGCTGCTCGCCCTGACGTGCCTGCGATCGAGTCCTAATAACAGACTAAAAACACGCTTTCACACTCGTGCCTCTGTCGCTCAGGCTGATCGCTGTGATCGCTGTGCAGAGAAAGCATGTTTGCAAACACCGGGACTGAAATCTGCAGTTCCTCTAATGTCCACTGGGGGCTCCAGCGGGGGGTCCTGTGTTCACATGTCCGAAATTTCAAACATGCAGAAAATCATGGCGGCTCTGCACAGGATCCATCATTTTCATAGAGATCAGTGGATCTGTGGGGAGCACAAAGACACTTTGTAATATTGTGAGTAAAGCTGTAGTTGTTTCATTTCATTAGTGTGGTAGCTTCAGCCGTATGTGCAGCTCTACAACCTCACCTGGGACACGCCACAGCGTGATCACCAACAGAGAAATCTGTGAGCTCCCTCTAGTGGACACACAGGAGAACACGCCCCAGTGTTCAGGACCCAGACTTCGTTTAAACGTCGTTTTCCTCTCTGATCACTCCTCAATGTTTAAACGTCACTGTGACGTAAAGCTGGTGATCCCAAACCCGACCCAGATGCAAAACTCAAAATGACGTGAAATAAATGATGAAGATGGTCCCAGTGGTCCCAGTCTCACCTGTTCATTCTGTGCCGGGCCGAGAGGGGGCGTGGCCCCTCAAACAAACCTCCTGCCGCTCAAGTCAAACTTTTAGAAGTTGAGAACGAAGATAATAGTTTACCACCAAACTGAACATGGACACGATTTACTACAGTAGCTGCAAAACCGCTAGAAAAGAACCCCCCCCCCCCACACACACACACACACACACACACACACACACCCGCCCTCAGCCAATCACTGTTAGTATGCAAATGATCCGGTGGCAGGTTTCTCAGTAGGCGGGGCGTCAGAATCACAGCGGCTGTAACTGACAGTGAATGATTTTAATGTTCCTCACTGTATGTGTTAGAAACATTTTTTAATTTCCTTTAATTGACTTTGGTTCAGTTAAATCCAACATTTGAGGTGCGTTTAATGTGACTCTGTTCATTTGAGAGTCCATAAATTGAATGTCTGATTTTATTCTTATTTCATTTTCGCAAAATAAGGTCATGTGATTAAGATTTTATGTTGTTGGTTGTAACGATCTGGATGGATATTTTATTTATTCTGTATTTCTAATTTTCACTTTTATTTTTCAAGACTTGGTGATTTTTTCTTTATAACTTGGGCTACTTTGTTTTACTTTTATTTAAATTAGCAGTAGTGAGAAGTGTTGTTGTTCGGCTTGAATATATTTGATATAGACCATCCAATGAAGGTAAATGTCATGTTTTTAGTTGTTAGAGTCGGATGAGGAATTTTTTTTTTTTTTTTTTGTTCCCCAAAGGTTGATTCTGTTCATCTGGACGTTTGCGTGTCTCAGTGACCCTAAAAGCTGGACCAGCAGAAGCTCGGCCACCCAAGTTGGTCAGGTCTTAGGGTAGAGGCCTGAGAAAGTTCAATCCAATTATCTGACAGAAACAGTTATCCAGAGCACCCCCCCCCCTCCATTGCCACCATGTGCCCCCTCGTCCTGAACCGGCCCAGGTCCTTTCTTCATTCAGGTGTATTTTCTCAGGTGGAGGTAAACGGGCCCGCCTCGCTCTTTGGCTTTGCGTGTGTCGCGGCTCAAAATCATCCCTGCTTGTTTTACGCCAGGCCTTCGTGCGCTCCTTGACCTTTGAGACTTAATTCTGATTGGCTGAAGAACAGGTGGGCGGGACTTGTGTGGCTGAGTTAGCCACTGTTTGCAGCGTGCTCCAACACCCAAACACTTCAGTCTAAATCTGGCGAGTAACCTACATGATCATCTCAGACCTTCTCTACGCTGAACTTTGGCCGCTCTCGCCGCCTTCTTCCTGTCACATGATGCCGCCTGTCTCCACCCATCAGTGACCCACAACCTGACCTTTTATTGAGCACAGTTGCCCCCTCGTCCTGGGCTTCACTGACCCCGTTTCATACATCCTTCAATCACAACGCGGCGTATCAGAATTAGATGGAAAACAAACCTTTTTTTGACTTTATTGTAACAGCTGAGAGAACATTTGATCCTTTGACGGTTTGCTTTTGGACTGGAGGAACATTTGAACCCAGAGAGGGGACACCCCATGACCTCACACAGGGCCAGGGGTAGAAACACGGTGATGAACTGAGCGTTTGGAGCTTTTGTTTGCTCATTATTGGCGAATCAGAGCAGGTCATGAAAATAAAACACGGGCACAGAGGAGGACGTCAGTTTTAATATTGCTTCAGCGAAAAAACCCACAGAAGGAGAAACCTCAGCACTTTGTAAGGCAGAGACATCCACACACCAGAGTCAACATCTGTAAACAGCATTGTTAGCTCGTTAGCTTTGGGAGAAAAAGTGCTCAGTAGGAACAAATCTTTGGCTGTCAGCGTGGGACGGGGAACAACATCTTCGCTCCGGGTTCTCCGACACGTGCGCACCTCACTTCCTCCGGACAGCACACATCGCTTTAATATTGACCTTTAACATATTGTATGGTAGGTGGAAAAAACCCGTCACGACCTCCAATGTTGAACCTGAAAAATAAAGAAAACAACACAGAATGAAATCCCTAAATGTTGGGAGTCGTCTTCATCAGTGACCTTTGTTCCACTGAACCATTCCTTTTATATTTGTTCCTCTGGCTCTTATTTTGAAAAGTCAGAGGTGTGATGAGGGTCTGACTGTGTCCTTCAGGTACATCAGCTTCATGTTTCTGAGCCTGAAGCTCGTCACAGTCCAACGTTTCCTGCTTGACTCGTGTTAAACAAATTTGTGCTAAATGATTAAAAATAAACGTTTCTTTGAACAGAGCTGATGGCTTTTGTTTGACGGCTGCAGAAACTGAATAAAATCACTGAAAAGTCAGCAGTAACAGAAACAAGAGAGAAGATCTGCTGAGGTTTACTTACACATCTGCTCCCTCCTCTTCCTCACTGGGCCTGTCCCTGACCCGGCAGCGCCCCCAGCAGGCCGTTGGCTGTGGTGAAGAGGTTGATGGGAGACGAGCCGTCCGTGATGAGGGTGGACTTGAGCCCCAGAGACTGGAGCATCTTCACCTGGAGGAAACAAACCAGCGCAGACAGTTTGAAGCTCAGCAGCAGCAAAAACAGGTTGAAATGAGACGATAAACGTTTCTCTGGTTCATCTGCAAACAACCTCGATTTGTTTTAATTCATTATGACACGTTTATGATTCGAGCAAACGCTGCAAAAAGCGGCCGGCGTCCGAGTCAGGCGAGCGATGGAAAAGTAAACGAGCACAAATTAAAAGCAAAGACTCCGTTAATAAATCTTCAACAGACTGTAACGAGTCTGTGCTGCAGTTCAACGTCTGGCTTATTCATCATCACGCCGTTCATACACAGACCACTGAGGTCAGAGGTCATGTTGAAGCTCGATGACGAGCTCGTCGTCTTCAGTTACAAACACATTTTCAAACACAGATCTTTGCGTCTGGTCTGAAACACGCGTGTCTACAAACACACGGAGTTTCAGTGCTGGTTGTGAAACTGAAAAGGAAACAGGAACTGTTGAGCTTTTCAAAATAAAACATGTTTGGTTTGTTGGAAACTCAAACATCTACCAAACATTGGGTTACTAGTTTGAGTCGCATGTTTTCTAGTTTTACTCTAACAAGCATGGTGTGGTTTTTCAAAATAAAAGCACCGGGTGTGACCAGCGATGGCTCAGTGAAATGAAACCTGCTGAACATAATAACACAGAATCAGCTTGTGTGTGGAGCAGACTCTCAGCAGAGTCTCTCTCATTCTTAAAATAATTCAGAGCGTTTCATGTTCGTGCGGCGTGGGTGTGGTGTCAGCGGCGTCGGTGTGGTGTCAGTGGCGTGGGTGTTGTACCTGCATCTCGGGGCCGGCTCTGGCGATCTCCTTCAGCGTGTCGCTGCCCAAACTCTCCATCATCTGCTTGAAGCGCTGACTCTCGATCTCAGCCAGCCGCTGCTGCTTCTCCACCTCCAGACGGTCGATCTCCTTCTTATAGCCCAGCTCCTGCTCGCGAGCCTTCGCCAGGCGCTGCAGCTCCGCCTCCTGCACACACACACACACACACATTACAGAGACATGTAGGGTCGACCTTACAATAAAAAGCACCTTGAGGCTGAATTTAACTGAATAGCTGGTGTGGGGATGGAGCAGATAAGACCGATGAGCCGATGAGGGAGAACTTTGATGCAGCGCTACGACAGAAATACCACGAAGAGACGACAGCCAAAAAACGTGACAGAGAAAATATCGCCATGGAGACGAGAGAGATTTTTTTAACAAAGCTGTTCAGATCTGCTTCTTCTTCTTCACTTTGACAGCTTCGACTCCGTCACTTTTTATTTCTTTTGAATCCGTTTAAACTGGCGTGAGCCGGCCGCCTTCTTTCAGACGGCGAGGTTAAATCCATCCAGCTCAAAGTCTTTGTTCATGTAAACCGGATTAATCGGTGTGACATCATTCGACCCTTGAACTCTATTTAAAGCTCACTTTTTTGGTGAAATCAGCGAGCTGTGAGTCAGCGTTTGATGCCGACTCGTTACTTTAAAGCAGATTTTACTGACATGTTTTATACTGAAAGGGAGGAAGTGTGAACGTACCGCCTCGATCCTCTGAGCCTCGGCCTTCAGTTTGGCCTCGCTGACCGCCGCCTCTCCCTGAATCCGAGCCGCCTCCGCGCGAGACTGAGCTTCAGCCTTCGCCGCTCCGGTGCTCTCCACCGCCGCGCTGAAACACACACACGCACACGCACACACACGCACACACACACACACACGCACACACACATTAGTTCTGATGGTTGGAGTCGGTCAAAGTCTTTGTGCTACATTCGAGCTCTGCCTCATGGAAGCAGCTCCAAGCTGATCTTTAAAAATCGGACAAAAATGTGACGACAGACATGAAACATGTTGAAGTCTCATAATTAATAACGTTATTGTGGTTCGTTTGCATTCTGTGATCTTAAGATATTTAAGAGCCATTTAACGCTCTGATTTCCTCCTGCTGGCGGCGTCTGGCTTCACCTGAGCGCCTCCAGCTCCAGCAGCTCCTTCCTGGCTCGCTCCGCCTCGGCCTGGTCGGTGATCCGCTGCCTCTCCAGCTTCCCCCGCGCCTCCTGCTCCAGACGCTCGGCCTCGTGTCTGCACGCAAGCAAACCTCATGAAGCTGCGCCGTCTCATTGATGCTGTGTGTGTGTGTGTCTGTGTGTGTGCGCGTCGGACCGTGCAGCCGCTTCCTGGGAGTTGGTGGTGATCTCGATGGCCAGCTGGACGCTCTTCTGCAGGGCATCTCGTGTGCGCTGGTCGACGGGCTCCACGGACTGGATGTCCACGCTGCTGATCACCAGGTTGTTCTGGCTGAAGCGAAGACTCGAGCGAACCTGCATCTTCTCGTCGAAGCCGAACACGGCCGAGCAGATGATGCGGTTCGAGTTCTGCAGACAGAAACACGTCGGCTCAACGATCACGTTAAATGATTGTTGCACTCGGACATGAGCTGAGCAGTTATGATCCACAGAGGCGGTGCTGAAGTGAAGATATCTCTATTTGAATCATGTGACCTGTGCGGCTCGGTTCAGACTCCAGCTCCACAACAGATGGAGGCACATTTGTTCTCATCACGCCTGAGCACGCTCAGTTTGTCAAGCTGACATTAATCATGAGGAGAAAACTTTACTCAAACCTGCGCTGGTCTGGGGGTAAAACAGCTCGTTTCAGAGGCTCTCAGGTTCAGTGTGAGACAAAGAAGGATTATTTCAAACTGAATCATGCAAAGCTCCTCGAGTGAACAAACACAGACCTGCAGACCGGCTTGTTTTTCATCAGTTGGTGATTTAACTTCATCTGAGAGTAAAAACTCATCACAGGCTGGATGTCCTGATACAAACCTTGTGGAAATCATCAAACTGCACCGAGGCAACAGCTCCACGGATCCGCGATGCGATGGCTTTACAGGCGTCGCCCACAAAGTCGGGGACTGAAAACACGGCCGCGGCGTCGGCCGCGTCCGTCCGAGACTTCACCTCGAAGTGCCTGCGAGGGTGAGGGGGAGGAGCCAAGGTAAGAAACACTTAGAACAGAGGCGTCTGCGTTTGTCGGCACTTTAACCCGGAAATGAACTTTCTTTAAAAACCCGGAGCAGTCAGAGATCACGCTGCTGCGCCGTGGACCGGCCTCTCCACGCACTCACACGAGCGTGCGCTTACCAGTTGTAGGAGAGCTGCAGCTGCAGCCGGGCGTGGTCGGCCGTCTCGATGGTGATGATGTCGGTGAAGAAGTCGGGCCCCAGCAGGAGGCAGATGGCCTTGATGACGTTGGCCCTCTTCGGCTTGTCCCCGGACAGCGACAGCACGGTGAACTGCTCGTCGGGTCCCAGCATCACCATCTCCGGTCCAAACACCACCCTGCAGACAGAACACCATCAGCACCAGTTCAGCTTCATTTAACCCCACCCACAGCGGCGCCCACCTGGCTTTCTTCTCCCTGTAGTCGTAGACCTGCACGGCGGCGTTGTGGGGCACCCTGAAGGACACCACCCTGGTCTTCTCCCTCGGGTCGGCCGGTGCCTGCTGGCCGCGGTCCGAGCGGTCGGCAAGCGGGTCGAGACGAGCGGCCAGCAGGGCCTCGACGTTCGGAGGAAGGTCCTTCTCCCACAGCTCCTCGTCGTGAGTCAGCATGTAGGTGTGACCAATCACCGCACGCACCTGCAGACCAGCAATACGTTGCTATGGCGTTGACCACGATCATCATTTACAGACACGTGACACGTAAAAGGAAACCCTAAACGCTCTGCACTGAGGTCCTGTGATGATGATGAGCGGAGGCAATCTTTACTAACGCAGGAGTCGCCCCCTGCTGGTCACGAGGACGGTTTAAAGGACTCTTCTGTCCTGGAAGCTCCGCCCATCGTCACACACAGCCTGTGAGCTGCTGCGACATTCTGACGTGACGCTTCGGGTCGCCTGAACACGACGGTCAGATAAACGCTGACGACCCTCGGACCGTGATGGGAGAGCGCTCTCCCAGGTTGGATCCATCCACTGGGCTCTGAGTGCTTTAATGAGGAGATTGACCTTTGACCCTCACAGTCACACATCTCACCTGAACTGAACACCTACGGGAGATTTTGGACCGACATGTTAGACAGACCAGCACCATGTGAGAGCATCACGTAGAAGACGAGTGCTCCTCCCTCCAATAGCGCGTCACCTGACTGCAGCGTTCTGTAAAGAGGCGGGGCTGGGAACACTGAAGCCACTCCTACCTTTCCCGTTTTGATGTCCCTGACGTAGATGCCCTCGTTCTCATCCAGCGGGATGGCTTCGCGCCGCAGCAACACCTCCACGCTGGCAGGGGGGACGTACTCGATGGGGCCCCGCAGCATCCAGCGGTCTCCAGGGCGACGGGGGGTGCCGCTTCTGCGAGAGCGCTTGGCCCTCTCCTGCAGCTCTTCCTCCTCCTCCTCCTCGTCTTCCTCCTGCTGGCAGAGAGAACGGGAGACAGAGAGGAGGAGGACGGAGAGAAGGGTTAACGTGGTGATGCACTGGAGCGGTGGGGGAGGGGGAGGGGGAGACGGGATTGGAGGAAAATACTGAGTAAAAAAAGAGACGGGAAGATAAACAAAAGGAAAAGGTGGAAGGTGTGATGGTGGGTGGAGTCAGGAGAGGGTTTGGGGGTGGGGGTGTTGAGTCAAAGGAAGGAAGAGAAGAAGAAGAAGAGGAGAGTGGGTTAGTCGGGGTGAGGAAGGGAAAGGACAGGATCACCAGGGATCCGGTTTAAACCAGTTCAGCTGGAGGCTCACATCTCCACCCAGGTGGGATCAGAGAGAGAGCGTGCACGCACACGTGTTTTAATGCACGCACACACGCGCCTTTTAACGCACGCACACATGTTTTAATGCACGCACACGCGCGTTTTAATGCACGCACACGCGCGTTTTAACGCACGCACACGCGCGTTTTAACGCACGCACACGCGCGTTTTAATGCACGCACACGCGTGTTTTAATGCACGCACACACGCGCGTTTTAATGCACACACACGCGCGTTTTAATGCACGCACACACGCGCCTTTTAACGCACGCACACATGTTTTAATGCACGCACACGCGCGTTTTAACGCACGCACACGCGCGTTTTAACGCACGCACACGCGCGTTTTAACGCACGCACACATGTTTTAATGCACGCACACGCGTGTTTTAATGCACGCACACACGCGCGTTTTAATGCACACACACGCGCGTTTTAATGCACGCACACACGCGCCTTTTAACGCACGCACACATGTTTTAATGCACGCACACGCGTGTTTTAATGCACGCACACGCGCGTTTTAATGCACGCACACGCGCGTTTTAACGCACGCACACGCGCGTTTTAACGCACGCACACGCGCGTTTTAATGCACGCACACGCGCGTTTTAACGCACGCACACATGTTTTAATGCACGCACACGCGTGTTTTAATGCACGCACACGCGCGTTTTAATGCACGCACACGCGCGTTTTAACGCACGCACACATGTTTTAATGCACGCACACGCGTGTTTTAATGCACGCACACACGCGCGTTTTAATGCACACACACGCGCGTTTTAATGCACGCACACGCGCGTTTTAACGCACGCACACATGTTTTAACGCACGCACACGCGTGTTAAACCACCTCTGATGCACTATGATGAGATTAAATAGAGACATGGCTCGATGTATGTAAGGGTTCAGGCCTAAAGGCTGATTGTCTCGTCTCTGCTTTGAAAGAACAAACTTCTGTTTCACTTCCATGTTAAAGGTCAAAGGTCAGGACAGCACAGTTAGAAACAGGCTGTTGGACGGCTGATTGGAAGGACAGCAGGAGGAAGCTTTGGTTACGCTGGGACGTGTGCCTGCAGTCGCTGCTGTTACTGTAGGACAGTAAAGCTTTGTGGGGCTTTGGTTCATGCAAACCTTTTGTCCTGTGTTGTGGCTGCGAGCTCAGGCCTCGTTTCTTGGTTGGCTTTTAGTTCTTTGGCCCCCAGAAGACTAACTGCGTCTCATTTCTCTTCTACTTGAAGGAGATGATAGTTTTGGCTCTCTGTTCATTCACACTGTGATCGCTGCAGAGTGGCGAGCGCTGCTCCTAGAAGGACGCTGACTAAAAACCCTCAACACTGCCAAAAATATGCACACAATAAATATTTCCACACGACTGGTGGCTCAGTCTGCACACAGCCGGGGCCTCACTCTGCTGCTTTCTATGACTGCTCTGACCAGAGTTCACTCTGTTCCTGGAAACACCTGCGATAAAGCCTTTCAACCACACCCCTCAGCACTGCGCGGCGTGCTCACCTTTCGACCAGAGACACGCCTTTCACCTGCATACCAGCCTTTACAGAGCTGCAGCACGTTACAGGTGGCCTCTTTATTGAGCTGATCGTGTTTGCTTGTTTAATCTCTCTGATCGACCGGTTGCACAAGATGGTTTTAAAGTGCATCATCTGTGCACGCCCAACCTTCCTCTGACAACACCTCGTCTCTCCTTTCTGCTCAGCTGACGCTCCCAGAGAGCAGCGAGCAGAGACAGCAGAGTTCAGGAGAAAGAGCCTGAGAAATGCAGAAAGAGCTCAAATCCAGCTCACTGAAGGGTTTAACAGTGAAAGCACACGACAAAGGTTTGCATGAAGCAGCCGTGATTTAGTCAGTCATGCAAATCTCTGAATATTTTAGGAAAATCAACCAAAACATGAAGCGATTCTGTGCTTTGCTCTCTTCTTACCTCCTGGGTGTCATTAAAGGCCTCCACAGCTCGCAGCACTAGCCCCTCCTCCTCCGACAGCACGTACACGTCCTGGATGCCGTTTTCCAGGTGCTCCCCGGGCTGCAGGAAAAACGAGCGCTCGCCCTGACAGAGGAAGACGAGGGGAAACGATCAGGCCTGAGGAAATGACACGAACGCAGCAAAACTAGAAACGGCCAGACCGAAGCTCCGCCTCACCTTCACCACCCTCTTCTGACCCAGCTGAGGTTTCCCGTCGTGTCCGACCGGGTCCAGGATCACGCAGTACTGCCTGCTGCTCAGGGTGGTTACGTCCACCACACCCACCACCTCCTCTGCCACAGAGGGGATGTGGGCCTCTCTGTCAGCCATGGTGACCAGCCATTCCTCCCCGGTGCGACGCTCTCGCCCGCCGGCGTCTTTAAAGGGCCGCAGGGCGCGCACGTGCAGCGCTTTCTGAAGACACGACAGCAGCGAGCAGTCAGAGAAACCGTCGCCATCCGCGTGGTTTCTCTGAGGGCTCGAGAACCACAAACACTGAAGCTGTGTGATTGTGTCTGTGTGTGTCTGTGTGAGTGTGTGTCTATGTGTCAGTGTGTGTCTGTGTGTGTGTCAGTGTGTGTCTATGTGTCAGTGTGTGTGTGTGTCTCTGTGTGTGTGTCAGTGTGTGTCTCTGTGTGTGTGTCAGTGTGTGTGTGTGTCTCTGTGTGTGTGTCAGTGTGTGTGTCAGTGTGTGTGTCAGTGTGTGTCAGTGTGTGTGTCTCTGTGTGTGTGTGTGTCTCTGTGTGTGTGTGCGTCAGTGTGTGTGTCTGTGTGTGTCAGTGTGTGCGTCTGTGTGTGTGTGTGTCTCTGTGTGTGTGTGTGCGTCTGTGTGTGTGTGTGTCTCTGTGTGTGTGTGTGTGTGCGTCTGTGTGTGTGTGTGTGTGCGTCTGTGTGTGTGTGTGTGTCTCTGTGTGTGTGTGCGTCTGTGTGTGTGTGTGTCTCTGTGTGTGTGTGCGTCTGTGTGTGTGTGTCTGTGTGTGTGTGTGCGTCAGTGTGTGTGTGTGTCTCTGTGTGTGTGTCTGTGTGTGTCTATGTGTCAGTGTGTGTGTGTCAGTGTGTCTGTGTGTGTGTGCGTCAGTGTGTGTGTCAGTGTGTGTGTGTCAGTGTGTGTGTGTGCGTCAGTGTGTGTGTCTGTGTGTGTGTGTGTGTGTCAGTGTGTGTGTGTGTGTGTCAGTGTGTGTGTGTCTGTGTGTGTGTGTCAGTGTGTGTGTGTCAGTGTGTGTGTGTCAGTGTGTGTGTGTCTGTGTGTCTGTGTGTGTGTGTGTCAGTGTCAGTGTGTGTGTGTGTCAGTGTGTGTGTCAGTGTGTGTGTGTCAGTGTGTGTGTCAGTGTGTGTGTGTGTGTGTGTGTGTCAGTGTGTGTGTGTGTGTGTGTGTGTGTCTGTGTGTGTGTGTGTGTGTGTCAGTGTGTGTGTGTGTGTGTGTGTGTGTCTGTGTCTGTCTGTGTGTGTGTCAGTGTGTGTGTGTCTGTGTGTGTGTCAGTGTGTGTGTGTGTGTGTGTGTGTGTCAGTGTGTGTGTGTGTGTGTGTGTGTCTGTGTGTGTGTCAGTGTGTGTGTGTGTGTGTGTCTGTGTCTGTCTGTGTGTGTGTCAGTGTGTGTGTGTGTGTGTCTGTGTCAGTGTGTGTGTCAGTGTGTGTGTGTCAGTGTGTGTCTGTGTGTGTGTCAGTGTGTGTGTGTCTGTGTCTGTCTGTGTGTGTGTCAGTGTGTGTGTGTGTGTGTGTGTGTCAGTGTGTGTGTGTCAGTGTGTGTCTGTGTGTGTGTCAGTGTGTGTGTGTCAGTGTGTGTCTGTGTGTGTGTCAGTGTGTGTGTCAGTGTGTGTGTGTGTCTGTGTCTGTCTGTGTGTGTGTCAGTGTGTGTGTCAGTGTGTGTGTGTGTGTGTGTCAGTGTGTGTGTGTGTGTGTGTCAGTGTGTGTGTGTGTCAGTGTGTGTGTGTGTGTGTGTGTGTGTGTGTGTGTCAGTGTGTGTGTGTGTGTGTGTGTGTCTGTGTCTGTCTGTGTGTGTGTCAGTGTGTGTGTGTGTGTCAGTGTGTGTGTGTGTGTCAGTGTGTGTGTCAGTGTGTGTGTGTGTGTCAGTGTGTGTGTCAGTGTGTGTGTGTCAGTGTGTGTCTGTGTGTGTGTCAGTGTGTGTGTGTCAGTGTGTGTCAGTGTGTGTGTCAGTGTGTGTGTCAGTGTGTGTGTGTCAGTGTGTGTCTGTGTGTGTGTCAGTGTGTGTGTCAGTGTGTGTGTGTGTCTGTGTCTGTCTGTGTGTGTGTCAGTGTGTGTGTCAGTGTGTGTGTGTGTGTGTGTCAGTGTGTGTGTGTGTCAGTGTGTGTGTCAGTGTGTGTGTGTCTGTGTCAGTGTGTGTGTGTGTCAGTGTGTGTGTGTGTCAGTGTGTGTGTGTCAGTGTGTGTGTGTCAGTGTGTGTGTGTGTCAGTGTGTGTGTGTCAGTGTGTGTGTCAGTGTGTGTGTGTCAGTGTGTCAGTGTGTGTGTGTGTGTGTGTGTGTCTGTGTGTGTGTGTGTGTCAGTGTGTGTGTGTGTGTCAGTGTGTGTGTGTGTGTGTGTGTGTCTGTGTGTGTGTCTGTGTCAGTGTGTGTGTGTGTGTCTGTGTGTGTGTGTGTGTGTGTCTGTGTGTGTGTCTGTGCGTGTCAGTGTGGGTAAAGAGCAGGTCGTCGTTTCAGGGCGTCTATGGGGGGCGGGGTTACCTTGTCAGTGAGGATGAAAGCGTTGACGATGTCAATCACCTCTTCGTGCGCGCCTGGGAGGTACGCGCCCACCTTACTGACCAGCCACTCCTCACCTGAGCCACAGACACAGGTGAGACAGTTCGTGACACTTGAACATAAAACGAATCTTTTCTGAATCTGCAGAGGAAACAGGAAGTCCCCGTGAGCCTCGGGCTTAAAGGGGAACCATAACCCACCGGCTCACGGAGGAGGAGCTTAAACAGCTTATTTCACACACAGGATGAACTAAGTATCACTTTGAACTACAATCATGCAAAGCCACCCTGTTTTCCCTTATATCCTTATGTACATCAGAGAGATTTCTTTCATACCTGTATGTCTGATGGCGAGTAAATGCCCCAAAGTTTCGTTCTGAATAATAATAAAGAGGCTATTCTATTCTGTTCTATTCTGTTCTATTCTAATAGAGTGAATTAATAAAAATATGGAGCAGAAATAGGCGGAGCAAACCTCATTTCATTTTTGCTCTTTAATCATAATCAGCTTTGATTGAACCTTTTATGTGACGCCAAAGTGAAGTTGATTCATTACAAAATGCAGGAAAATCTGAGCATCTGAAACCACCGAGAGAAGAAAAAAGGAAACAAACAAGTTCCACAATTACAAGATGCAAAACAAAGTTGTTTAGTTTGATCTTTCTCTCTGTGAACTGACTTCTTGGGAACATTTGGGGGCGGAGCTTCAAACAGTTCAGGGGTGCTCACAGGTGAGTGTTACCTGTCACTCTGTTGACTCCGGTTCTGTCCTTGCCCTCCTTGCGAGCTCTCAGCCTGATGGCCTGGTTCTCCCTGATCACCGTGGCCTTGATGGTCTCCAGCACGGCCACCTCCTTCCTGGGGATGTAGGTCCCTGAACCCAAACGGGAGATATATCGTAACTGCAGCTCGTGCTTTCAGAGACGCAAGAAAAATGCAAATCAATCAAGTATTTGTTCTGACAACCAGTCAAACCAGTACACACCCGGTCCTTCGAACAGCCACTCGTCTCCAGCTACTCTCTTCTCTCCTCCCTCCACCTCAAAGTCCAGCAGAGCCTGCAGACGCAGAGCCGTGTCGGGGTACACGATCTGCAGCGGCGTCACGTCCTGGAGGACAAAAATCGCACGTTCGAATCAGCGAGAACAAAGAAACTCTTCAGTGACGCTTCCTTCCAGGATAGAACGAGTTTCTTCTTCTTTAAATGTTAAATTGAACTTTTTCAGCTGAACATGATTCAGTTCAAAATCAGCCTGATTTATTCTCCGCACCGCCCACTTCCTCCTGATTGGTCAGTTTCTGGAAGCCTGCAGCCTGACTTTTCATGTTTTCATCTTCATTATGTCTCCCTGATAAAGTTTGAATTCCCGTGAAATAAACGAACAAACCTGTTGCATCTCCTCCCCGGGGTACAGGGGGAACGGGTCCTGGGTCAGGCGGATCTCCAGGTCGGCGTGACGCAGCTTGGCCTGTCCAGATTGGTCAAACAGGACCTGGTTGTCGTCGTCGCGGGCCACGGGGTTGGCGATCACACAATAGTGACGAGGAGGCACCATGACCATGCGCACCGGAGTGAAAAGCACTCTGGGGGGAAAAAGGAGAAGTTGATGTTATGAAGTTTTGAGCTCCTCCCGAGGAGCCTGAATGTCAGAGGACTTCCTGCTGAAGCCGGAGCGCGGCTTCCTCTGACCTCTCGTTGTCCTGGCGGATGTAGGTGAGCGGTCCGATCTCCACCCGGGCGATGTTGGTGTTCTGGTCCAGGACGTGGATGTAGTGATGCGGAGGGATCCGGATGATCGATGCCTCCATCAGCCCCTCCATCTCCGGCCCGCGGTTTCCGGACTTCTTAGACATGATGTCAGCAAATTACTGCAGATGATGGCATAGAGAGGGCGGGGCTTATCAGGAAAAGAGAAAAGCTGAGAATAACCTTAAAAAACTATTTTTATCACGTTTGATTTCAAATGAAGAAAAACAGAACGACTCTGAGGGGAAAGTTCTTCACGCTGGTTCAGCTTTTTACTGACATCTGTCAGCATCTCCTGTTTATACAGCCAATCAATACAAGCCGCCTGATGACAGTTATTGATTATTGAACACAGACCAAAGTCTCTGTAAACGACTGGCTGACACCTCCACAGCAGAGCACGAGTCTCTGCTGGGTTCAGGTTCACCTGTCGGGTTAGTCTGCTGCCTTTTACTCATTTTAACTTTATCTCCATATTTCCATAAACTCCAGGTCTGTAAAGACTCTGGCGACGTGTTTATGAGCCACGACCATAAACACGAAACCTCCGTCCTCTGCTGAACGCACCACAACCCTGAAGAACAAACACAACACACAGTGAGTCTGAGCGCGCTGGCGTCAGGATATCAGCTCAAACATTCAAACGCTGCTGAGGAGCCGAACGTGAGATAAGAGCTGAGACTGAGTCTGAGATGAACTTGTGACTGAATCAGACACACAACAGGCTCCACAAATCACGCCGGAGCCGCCGTGCGCTCGATCGTGCGCCCAATAACATTTGCATGCACTTTGCTCACAGTCATGGTGTCATATGACCTGAAAAACAAGCTCGACCTGAAACAGCCGATCATCAATAATCACAAAGAAAACAATAAAGTCGATGTGCAAACACTCTGATGACCCACAGAGGAGGCGTGGATGTGGAGCCGCCGAGCACAGGGCGTGTTTCTGCAAACAGCTCAGGGCCTCGCGTTAAACCACAAAACCTCACACTCAGGTTCCTGAGCCACACAGGTAGACGCTCCAAACTGCGCTGAGCTCTGTTCAGTCTGCAGGTTTCTACGCTCTGCACGAGGCTGCGTCCTGTTCAGGCACAGTGAATAAAAGAGGAAACGTGAAACTGGAAGCAGGTAACAGGAAGCGCTGCAGGTGTGACTGTGGTGAAAACGGCTCAGGTTCAGTCGCTGAAAGCTGCTCCTTCACCCGATTCTTCATCCAATCAGCTTAAACCAACAATAACCCCGACCACGTGACCTCATCTGCAGCTTTGTCAGCGATCCAAACCGGTTATTACGCACGCACACACACACCGGCTGTCAGTCTCTGTTACCCAACGTTACAGTATTTGCATCCACCTTTGTTGGTGTAATCCGGGGTATTTCTCCTCCACCTCGCGCACGCGCGCAGCTTTAAACAGCTGCTTTAACGATGCAGCACGAAGGAGAAATTCTACTGTCAACTTTTTCATGTGATCGATAAATGTTCACATTGAAATCTGAACGTTGTCTTTCGTTTTGGATTCGGGAGCCACCAATCACACTTCATCTGCTCGTGCTGAGCGAGAGCGGCACAGATCAGAGGCTCGGAGGATGATGAAGGTGGAGCTGCCCGGGGGCCCGCCACCATCACGCTTCATATACGTTTCATTTGGTTTTGTTCGATTATAAATATCTATCTATCTCTATATATATATAAATATCTTCCTCACGTCTCCACAGCTGGAGCAGCAGCGGCCTGCTGTGACGTCCGGTTATACCTGTTACTACTGTTGTCGTTAATTCTGCTATTATTTTTACTTTCTCTCAGATTTTCAGCTCCACCTTCTCCACACTGAACTTTTCTACAGGCTGCCTGGGCGCACGGCGAAGGTAGGGGAGGGGTGCCAAATCACCGATCCAGCCCTGGGTGGAGGAGGTGGAGCTGAAGAGTAAAGACGCAGACAGTTGCAGCCTGTAGCATTGGCGTCTTTTACGTGTTTCAGAGTTGTCAGCAGCTCGCGGCTTCCTGCAGCGCTTTGATAGCAGCATCCACTTCATCATCACAGGCTGTCCAATACAATGGAAACTGTGAGGGAGGCTCCTTCTGCTCTGTAACATCAGCTCTGACGGAGGAGGCGGCTCTGCAGGATCACAAACAGCTGCTCATGTACGCTTCACAAATGTAATGGTTTACAAACCTGGCAACCCACAAAACTCCGTTAAAACACTCTGTATGAAAGCCCCTGTGTCTGACTGAGGCAGAAATCACCTAGTTTGATGTTCCCTGAGATTTTTTTAGTGATTAAAAGGAGAATAAAGACCCCAAAGCGCCTTACACACACATCCACACACACATCCACACACTGGTGATGGCAGCTACATTGTAGCCACAGCCACGCTGGGGCGCACTGACAGAGGCGAGGCTGCCGGACACTGGTGCCACCTGGTGAAGTGTCTTGCCCAAGGACACAACGACCGAGACTGTCCGAACCGGGGCTCGAACCGACAACCTTCCGATTACAAGGCGAACAACAAAAGGCCAGAAGACTGAAAATGAAACTCAAACACGTTAAAGTTCAGATTCTAATCAATTAAAAGCTATTTTTCGGGTGTACTATAAGCCGATTTAAAAGTGAGGTAATATTTGTTCACGCCCCACCTTCAGCTGTTCAGAAATCTGCTCCGACACGTACGGAAGTTTAAAGTTTGAGATTTTAGAGTAAAGTTCTGCGGCGGTCAGACAGCCTCAGGGTCTTACCTGTTCCCGAAGCAGGCAGCTCTGTGTTTGCTCTCAGGGTCCCGACTCACACACGGAGGGGAAACCGACCGAAGTGCAGTGACTGCGGGAAAGACGAGAGAGACCTGCAAACCCGGAAATGATCAGCAGAGGCGAGTCATCTGGTCCGGGAAACACACACGCGCACACGCACACACGCACGCACGCACACACACACGCACGCACACCCACACACACACACACACACACAGTATTTAAAATATTTTTGAACCATAACTATTATTAATAATCCTGTGGATTTGTAACTCACAGGACAAAAGTCGAAATTCCGATTTCCACATTTCTGAAATTTCTCATAGATTAAACAAGAACAAGATTTAAAAACATTAAATTTTAAGCATAAATGATGAAAAACACAGAAATATGCACCTCAGGTCAGTAACTATGTAGGAGCTCTGTTGTGTTAGTAGCGCCCTCTGCTGGAAACCACATGAACTACATGCTATCATTCATGCTATAAATGGTCCTCATGTCCGGTTATATAAATACACAATGTTCTGATGTCACACATTCAGGTTAAATAAAGTGTGCAGTGATACACACCTCATACTTCAGATGTCTTGATGCATCAGGTAAGAAATTCTGTTCATCTGGACTTTAGAGATAATCTGCTGTGACAGAATAACTTTATTTACAGCACCTTTTAAAAACAGACGCACAGAACGAAGCTACAGATCAGGCCGAGAAATGAAATAACATTAAAGAGAAAACTAAAAAATAACCACAAACATACACAAGAAGACAGACGAGAAAACTGTCTGTGATGTTTCAGATTTAGAAATCTAATTGTGAAGAAGGTGAGACAGAAGTTCATGTGAAACATGTGACGCTTGTAAAATAAGCTCAACATCGTGTGTGTGTGTGTGTGTGTGTGTGTGTGTGTGTGTGTGTGACTTCCAACCGTTTCTAACAACATCCTGGTCATAAAATGGTCATCTCGCCCACACCCAATATATGGTTCACTTCCTGTATTGCTTCACCGTGCACAACACAGTGAAGCCACAAAAGGGCAGGAAGCCGACCACACAAGAAACAGAATCTTCATAAGCGATGTGTCTACGATAATCCTCCCCCAGCACAGAGTGGGTGGAGAGGGGGTCAGAGACAAAGATCCTATAGACTGAACTAAGAGTTTACACATTTAAGAAGCACAATGACAACATTCAACAATTAGACTTAACAACAACAAGTACAACACATTGTATAAGAAGTAAATAAACAAATGCAACTGATATTCAGTGCAGAAGTCGTGGTTCTAACATACAGTTATAAATAAGTGACTGCAACATCATTAGAAGCAGTCACACCGATGCAAAGAGCTGTTTTCACACTCCATGTCTCAAACTTCTCCATCAGAACCAGCTCTGATCATTTCAGCTTCTTCTGTGGATCCTCACAGGAAACAAGAATATTTAAAATGATTTTTTCCTTTTGCTTTGCTGCTTTGGGGACAAACACATAGACACTCAGATAAGAAGGAACCAGCCCAAACAGAGATTTATAGATAAAAATAAACCAACGGGAAAGTCTGCAGATATACAGAGACGGATACTTGGCAGCAGCAGAGAAGAGCCTTCAATTGATCCAAAATGCTGCAGCAAGAGTCCTGACAGGGACCAGAAAGAGCAGATTTCTCCTGTACTGGCTTTTCTTTGTTGGCTCAAAAGCATGTCGGCCTATTTCTAGAACATAACTCCTGTGATAAACGAGGAACCGCTGTATAAAAGAAATAGAAAGAAGTCCTGCCGTTAATTAATGCTTCCATCTTAAATATGATCAACTATCTCTAATAATCAGCCTGTACCACAGGCCTCCAAGCTGTAGTTAAACCTTTACTCACAAAGCATCTCTAGACCCAGCAGTAGAGATGGCACGATACCACTTTTTATGTCCGATACCCAGTGTTGGGGAGTAACGGAATACATGTACCGCCGTTACGTATTTAAAATACAAAATATGAGTAACTGTATTCCGTTACAGTTACTGTTTAAAAAGGTGGTATTTAGAATACAGTTACTTTGTTGAAATAAATGGATTACACGGCGGTACTTCCCTTTTTCATATTGTGGCGGGTCAGGACTGTTTGGGTTTTGTTTGACAGCTACGTTCTGTTGTTCCAGGCAGCGTTACGGTTGCCATGGTTACAGGGTGACGCTCTCTCTCTCTGTTATTCCTGGGTGAGAGAGGCCTTTTTGTTGTTGTTGTGCTAAGCTAACAGGCAGAATGCTACAGGTATAGCTCTAAAGAATGTAGCATCATAGGCAGTGTAGTCCGTGCTGCAGGGAGAATGGACTGCCATACCCGTTATGTGTCTGTGAGCGAGGGAGGGAGAAAAAGGAAAAGTACGAGCTGTCATCGAGCAGAAACGGGAGCTGGAAGCATGTAAATATAATAATAACCACTGCAGCCAAGAAGAGAGCCTGACGAGCCCAGCTGTAAGTAAGCTATTAAGACTCGACTGTACACCGTGTTCGTGTTTTCCTCTGAAACAATAAGTTCTGTTGGAGCAGCCTTTCAACGCCTCTCTCTGTCTCTAGCTAGCAAAGTTGACCCAGACAACAACGTAAAGCTAGTTTTCGGCTATGAGCCGACACAGAACCCACCGTATTAGCCAGAGGTCCCTTTACTACGGTTCGGAGCCGCGGACCTTCAGTAACAGTAATAAATCACAGCAATAGTACATTCATGTAGTTGTAAACAGCATGATAATATATTAAGTAATCCAAAGTATTCAGAATATGTTACTCTCATTGAGTAACGTAACAGAATACGTTACAGAATACATTTTGGGGCATGTATTCTGTAATCTGTAATGGAATACATTTTAAAAGTAACCTTCCCAACACTGCCGATACCGATATCATAAATTTGGATATCTGCTGATACTGATATGAATCCGATATAGTGTAATTTTTAATATCTTACTGCATTGTGTATAAGTTCATAGTCAAGTTTAAAAAACAAACAAACACTAAAGCTATTCTGTTATACCTGTATACCTGTAAAACACACTGCACCCAAAATGTTTCATAGTTCAGCGACACTCATCAAGCTAATAAACTTAAACCTTCATATTCTGGTGTTTTAAAGAGGACTTAGCAGAAATATATTAAACAACCTGACTAACAGGGCTGCAAACTCCCAGCAAAAAAAAAAAAAAAGGGAACTACCCTCTTCCTCGTGATGCTTAATCGACGTAATCAACTTTAATTTAATGTATGTGTAAGAAAAATGCACAGAAATCTATTATTTTTCTACAATAATTAAATAGATTCAACATCTTTCTCCAACAGAGTTGCAGACTGCACAGATGGTATCTTCCCAAAAGTACTACAGCTTACTAGGGTGTATAACAGTTACTATATACAGTAATGGACTTCTATATATTTTACATCAGATTAAAACTTTGGTTGTAAGATTCAGATAATTATTTATTAAAAGCTCGACAGAAAAGTGTTTCTTTGTACCCCCCCCCCCCCTTTTTTTCCCCTGTTAATCCCATAGCATACATTTTCACTGCTATGCAGATGACACCCAGCTCTATCTGTCCATGAAGACAGATAACACACACCAATGAGTTAAACTGCAGGAATGTCTTAAAGACATAAAGACCTGGATGGCCACTAACTTTCTGCTTCTTAATTCAGATCAAACTGAGGTTATTGTACTCGGTGCTGAAAAGCTTAGAAATATGGTATCTAACCAGATTCTTACTCTGGATGGCATTACCTTGGCCTCCAGTAACACTGTGAGGAAAATTCCACTATTTCACCATAAAAGCCAGATTGTTTTTTTAGTCTTTTATTGTGAAGCACACATAGCACCTAATCATAACAACAGACAACTCCAGATGCTAAAAGAAGTTCACTTGAAGCCATGTAAAGTTATCGGTGACCGCACTGAAGCTATAAGCAAAATAAAATAGTTCAAATAAAATGTAAACCCATCTCCTGTCACAACCAAACGTAACTTCACATCAATTATTAATAAAAAAAACAAACAAACAACTCATTATAACTACATTTATTACAATAGGCTGTGTGGACACAGTAGAACAAGAAGCAAGGAAATATGTCCAAAAGCCCAGGAATAAAAAAAGAGCAAAAGTCTGGGAGTCCACATATTAGAAAACATTACAAAAACACATTCAGGAAGCACAAGGAGTGCACAGCTACACAACACAACAAAGGACAAACACTGAGAGAACACAAGGTAACATGGGAAGGTGAAAAGGTGGAGAACAAACACAGAAGGAAACAGCTACCTGCAGTCGTGGGTGAAGATACAAGGGGACATAGGGTTAGGGTCAGGGAATGAAATATAAAACATAAACCAGAGTACAAAGTTTAGTGAACTCAAAAGAAGAAAGTAAAACTGAAAATATTGTCATAAAGAAGCCGTACAGAGGATCAGAACAATCAATGTAAGAGCCAATTAAAGGTTAATTTTATTGGTACTGGTAAAATGATTAGAGGAGAAATATACATGTTTGATGTTAAGAATATAATTTCTAGTTAATTTCAAAATACTGTTTTGTTAAAGGTATAGAATATAGAAGTGCGACATTCTAATGCGCTTTTTAGTATTTTGGGCTTCCGGCACACTGTAATTACGTAGTTGGGGAGTCGGATAAGCTGGAAGCAACACAGTTTTTTGACCGAGTCTTGCCATGTAATTAAAAGTTTCAATAAACATCTTTTTGCAAGAAAAGTACCTGGACTCGCTCGCGTTTCAAATGCATGTTGCCGGACTGACTCCTAAAGGTGGTACAGAAGAGTGAAATAGAGACGGAGTGCCGCCACTACAATCAACATAAATGAAAAATTACAAACACAATGCAGTTAACAACTCTATAGAGAGGAAGTGGAAACAGAGAACCAGAAGACGACTACTATCATCACATCTTAAATTGGCTGTTTTGAATTCCTCGCGTTAGCACGAAGGTCGGGAGCCTGCTTCGTCACACACCTTCATCGGTAACACCTGCACTGTGGTGCAACACTTACAGTCACCTTCAACAAGAGGAAACATCCTCTCAGTGAAGGTGTGTGTGAAGGTGTGTATGTGTGCGTCAGTGTCAGGATCAGAGAACGACAGCTTCCCTCCGTCCCAGTCCAGAGTCACTCTGATCCTCTGGAGCTTCCTCCTTACTGGGAGAAAGGACACCGGAGCTGGTGGTGCCCATTCATAACATCGATCACTTTGATGCCCTATTTCCAGAAACCCAGAGTGTATGTGTCCCTTTCTCTGACAGGACTCTGCTGACACACCTGCTATCCACAGTTTGCTGTCTCCAACCTGAACGTCCCAGCTGGGAGTCCCTGACTCAAAGCCTTCAGAGCCCAGCACAGCACAGCTGTCCCCATCAAACCTCTCGGGGTTATCAGGAAGCTGCTCAGATCTTCAGACAGGAGGACTTCAGGGTGAGCGGTGTTAGGGTCCAGGATCGCAGGCGTGTAGGACACCAAGTCCTGCATCTTGTTCCAGATGTTGACGGTCAGGTTGCCCAGGTGTTTGGCCTGGTCTATCAGAGCTCCTGAGGGCAGCTGTGGATCATCCAGCAGGGGGCAGCGCTGGACTCTGCTGCAGCCTTGTAGTTGTGCAGGAAGGAGACGTCTTCAGCTCTCAGCTCCTCCTCTGTGGCTCTGACTGTGTCTGAAAGAGCTGCTATCTCTCTGCTCAGAGCCTCCACCCTCTCCTCCATCCTCCCACTCCTCTGCTCCTCTTCCTCCCTCAGTGCAGCCAGCCTGGCCTCCTCTTCTCCTTCTAGAAACTGGTGAAGCTTCTTGAACTGCTCCTTAATCTGCCTCCCTGTGCGTCGGGCCTGGGCCTTAATGTGTCCTGCTGTTTGGTCAAACTTCACTTTGACTTCTTCACAGACCTTTAACTTCTTCTTTACGGGCTCCAGAGCTTCCTGAAGCTTGTCCTTGTGTTGTCGTGCAGCTTCATCGACGGGTCTGAATCTGTGCTTGGTGTGTTTGTCAGAGTCTCTGCAGACGACGCACACGGCTGCTGATGGTCCAAACAGAAGAGTCTGAGTTTCTCAGAGTGCAGACTGCAGAGATCCTCCGACGCTCGCTGATCTCTCTGCTGTAGGAAGGACTCACACAGGTTCTTTAAAGCCAGGTTACGAGGTGGATCGTCCCTTGAAGATCTTCTCCTGCAAACTGGACACTTGTGTGTTGCGTCTGCTCTCCACCAGCTCTGCAGACAGTCTGTGCAGAAGCTGTGCACGACAGAACAACAGGATCTGAGAAGATGTTCTGACACACCGAGCAGTTAAGATCCTCGTCTGATCCGGAAGCCATCGAGTTTGTGGATGAAGCTGAAACAGGAAGTACAGTCAGTCCTGGTTCTCCTTCTCTTCACTGAAACTTCCTCTGAGTCGTATGTTTACACTAACTTACTGTCAGTGTGGCTGCTGTTGTCGTCCACTTTTGTCTCCTGCAGCTGCTCACAGGAAGCTGGTACTGTGGTCTGATGGTCTGAGTGAGTCTCTTTAGTGAGGAACAATAACAAGGTGTGAGTCAGTGAGGGGCGGGGCTTTGTCAGAACTCCTCAGGTAAGATGTTTTTCCAGAGCACAAAAGCCTGTCAGCTGCTGGAAACTGTAAAACAGGTTTGTCCAAAGTTCATCAGGACAGTCTCAACTTTAGACGTGAGGATGAGGATAACAAAGTTCTGACTGTGATACTGTGAAGAAGTTTAGTCCTGTAACATTTGTAAGTCGGCTTCACATTCAAAAAAGCAAATTTCTTATCTCAAAACTTCAGAGGTTCATCATGTCAACTCGTTTATCTCAGGTGTGCAGAAAGTAAAGAAGTTTGAGTTCATAGGAACATGTGTTGGTGATATTTACAGGCAGATGTGACCAGTGCAACATAGAATAGAATAGAATAGAATAGAATAGAATAGAATAGAATAGCCCTTTATTGTCAGTGTACAATGAAATTATGGGTACTCCACAGAATAAGAATAAGGCACAGATTGGAGAGCAAAGAGAAGACTCAACTGTTGTGATTTGGCGCTGTATAAATAAAGTTGAATTGAATCTTCCATGATGTTCTCTCTCCTACAGCGTTGGTTACAATCACACAAGTATGAAAAATTATGTAAATTAGGCGATGACATCATTTAGTGACTTTTAGGACAGCCAATAGCGATTTTCCTTACTGAGGAGTTGGTAACTCTGATGGGGTGGTCTGCGCTTCCTTAGCCGACTCACCTGTGGGGTGGGTTGGCCCCCATTGCAATGTCTGGTCTGCACCTGGGGAGCTCGTGGTGTGGGGTGCCCTGGACTCGGTGGTGCTCCGGGTGTTGTCATTGTGGGCCCTAAGCCGACTTTGTCCCACCGTCTGGCGGGGTGTTAGGAATAAACAATAGGGGTGACAGCTCAGCCAATCGTTTGCTGGCTCTCTCTCTCTCAAGGGAACTCCACTATCTCCTGGTCTTACTATTCCCACTCCCACATTTGACCTAAACTCCTTCCAAATAACGGGGAGAACAAGTTTTAACACAAAAATGCTCCTGACTGCTGCGAGACGGCCGTGGTGTTTAATTTACACAGTGAAGGAAACTCTGAGTTCTCTAATGTACAAAGATCTGCACAAACTCTCAGCAGACACACAAATTTACTCCAATTTTCACACACAAAAAACAAACACTGAAACACCCACTGGTGGGGAGAGGGTCATCTGGCGGTTAGGAGCTTGCTGTCTATCGAATTAGCCAATCCAGGAACAGGAATAAATGCAACCACACAGCCCTAACCCTGGGAAGGAAGAAACCCCCACACCCACTGGTGGGAGGACACTTACACACACAGGTTTGTTTATGCTGTCAGTCATCCCTGGGAAGAAAACTGGAACGTGTCAAATTAACTCCAACAGTGCATCTCTGCTCTTATACAAGCATGTTGTTGGATAATATGATGACACAGATCACGTCAACATTGCCTAATTCGTTAGGGAAGATCAAAGTTACACTAATCAGTCTTATTTATTATAGTCACAAATCAAAAAAAAAGATAAAATAATGATTGTTTTAAATCTAAAGTCCAGTTTTTCTTCTGAGGATTTGCTCAGTATGCAGTAAATGTACATGTGTAAGAATATCTGTACATGCAGGTATTTCATATTTTCAGGTCCTGATAGAATTAGCAGGTTTGTGTCGCCCTCTGCTGGACACAGCCACAAACTACACGATCTGCTTTCTGAAAGTTGAGGAAAAGTGTCCTCAGAGTGTTTTTCTTTATTTGTCGATATACAATGTTGTGATTCAGATGTTCACATTTAATCAGGCCGGAGCTTCAATTCTGGGATAAATGTGTGTAAAAACAAACCCCTCATCACTCACGGCTTTGGTAAAAGTAGCTCAAATTTAAGACTTTTAATGAAGCGCTCCCCCATGCTCATTCATACCACATCACGCAGCTGAACAACTGACATAAGCTGTATGTGACGCACGACGACACTCCTGATATACAGTTATGAGTCATGTCATTATTTTAAACTAGTTCAGATCATTCAAATAAAACCTCCGTGATCACAAAGTGTTCGTGAAGCACATTCAGCCCAAACCTTTTAAACTGGGTTAAAGTTAAAAGTCGCTCAGTGTTGGTAAAGTTAGTAACTAATTACTATTTTCAACTAATTCTCCAAGAAAGTAATTACATTACTTTGCTTATTACTTATTTTTAAAATTAGTTACTTTATTGCTTAGTCACTTTTTAAAAACACGACACAACCTAAACACGTAACAAAGCAACAGGCCGTTCACACGCATGTTGCATCAAGCAAAAGATGTCATTACATTTAACATTTAAACATATTTCCTGCATATAAAATAAAAAATGTTTGTGTTTTCACTCTTGTGGATGTTTGCCCACAGCGGTCATGTGAGGGGATCTGGGGTTTCTCTCTGAGTGTCACATTCGTGCTCACAGTTGACGTTTTCTGTAGAAAGTTTTCTTCACACAGAGTTCACAGCGACGCTGATGTTTGTGTCACTTTTTACGCAATCAAACTCAAAGTAATGTGATTACTTCCACGCTTTAAACGCTGCACGGTCGTACTCTCTCCATCACTCCATTGTTGATCTGCACGTCTGATGCTGCCACGGACGCCACACGCTCGTACGCCATTATCATGAGACACACAAACAAAATCACGGTTTAGTAACGCAGCGCGCTTACGGGAAAGTAACAGTAATCCAATTAATGTTTTGCAAAAGTAATCCCTTACTTTACTTGTTGTAATCGGCCCATCTGTGGTGAAGCTGTGCGTCACAAGTATGAGTAAAGAAACAGGACAGTTTGTATATTTAATGGTTAAACAAACAGCTCAGAGGACAAAAGCATCGCACACAGACATCATCCAGCTCAACAACACTTACATATTCACTGTTTCTGGACTTTACTCTGGAAGATCGTGTCTCAGTGATTCTGTTTTTCAGCTCCGTGAGGTAAAGAAACATGTTTTAAGCTGTGATAGAAAACACTGATGGACAACAGCAGGTTGTATGAAAGACTTAACAATTATTGCTAAAATGTTAAAAGGTGTCATAACAGACGCACTATCGTTAATGTGGGGACTCCTCAGGGAAGCTCCTGGCTCCTCTTTATTGGCCCTGTACAGTCAATATCTGAAAATACAGCTGCAGCTGTGCTGATGATATCCAGCTTTATATGTGTGTGTAACACCTGTTAAGGATGTTAGTACGAGTGCTTCATAAATAGCTGTGTTAAACTTCAAACACCACCTTTGTCACTGGCCCTGAATGGAGTATTTGCCAGTAAAGCAGCCACAGTGGGAACATTACTTTGATTTCAAACACGTTTCAGCAAAACTTTTATATCACAGAGGCGCTAACCTTTTAAGATTGACCAATAAACAAAACTGCTGCCGTCTGTTCGGCCAGCTGAGATGGAAATCTTAGTCACGGAGCAGCCGTGCATACAGGGATTTTCCTGAGAATCACAAATCCAGAGCATCTCATTCACACAACGACAGGACAACAGAGCACAAACGAAACAGAGCAAGCACGGCATGCTGTGTCCACACACTGCAGGCTGGACATGAAAACAACAGAAGCTTCTTACAATAACGAGGGTAACCGCTCCAAGTTTCACTCACTTCCTTTTAAAGGAAATGTTTATGAAAATCTGTACAGACCTTTGGTTGGATATGCACTCCTGTATAGACCTCTACTAGTGTACAATATACATATTTGATAACTCTAATTTAAATACTAATTTGGCTAAAATGAATATAAAAAATAACATGTATATATATATAAGTGTCTCATGCTGTGGTGAAATGAGCTTAATATGCTTTTCTTCCCTTTGAACAACACAGCCGAGCACTTTTACAGGTTTTCATAAACACACATACGCGTAGAAAAGGTTTTTAACCATCGCAGACACACTGAGCGAGGATATTACACAGGGTTAACATCTGTATAAAATAGATTCTTTAAATATTACAAAGGTTAGATTTGAAATGGTTCGACGGAGTAAAAACAGTCGAAGACCATCCAGGTTTCGTTTCAGCAGCAAGAAAACAAAGTACGACAACTACAGAAACTCAGGTTTCAGGAACACGAGTGACGGGTTCAGAGTCAAAGGAAAGAGCAGAAAATTCAGTCTGCTTGCATATAAAGTTATATTGAAATGGTCACTTCAAAATACATTTCATTTTAAAAGTTTGCTTACTGATTGGCAACCTCACAGCTGGCACACATCGACTATACGTGTTGTCCAGATTCTCTTTTAGCTCCATGTTTGGTGATGTTGAGCAAGTAATTTAGTGTTTTTCAGTTTTCTGTGTTACTGGAAACACGAAATGTTCCAGAAACCAAAACTAGGAGCTAAAAGAGGCCAAAAAGTTCCAGAGATGGTGCCGGTGCTTTATGACAGAAGCTGCCACAAAAAACCGAGGACGCGTTTTATAACGCAGTGCCGCTGATGCTGGTTAAAAAAAGGAAAAGGCATCAGCTTCCCTGCAGAAACACAGTCAATCGTCTCTGTTCCCACATACAGTCGGTTTGCCGTTGCTTAGTTTGGGCCCTCTGACTGATTTGGAAATGATTGCTCTGGCAGGACGATCCTTGGGTTGATGAAGGCCACTGAATGAAAGCGTTGGTTTCTGAGCTCACCTCGTCGCTGCTCGCCGAAGTCTCCGTAAGATTTGAAGTACTTCCCTGTTTTTACTCCTCAATGAGTTTCCAACATTTATTCAGTATCCAAACAGCAAAAATGGTGCCAACCATGAACTCCACTCTTAGTTCCTCATTCTGACTGGTAACCAGTATTATGGTCTGTAGTAGGTCTTTTATCAGGAAGCTGCAGGAGCACGAGCCGGCCAGCAGGTGATGGCGAGACTTTGGTGCCCTTTGATGTCCGAAGCATAAAAATGTTACAGTATTCGTGTTTAACAGTGATAAATACTCAGCTCAGGGTTTCTCCTGAGACACTGAAGAGCCGACCTGGAACCAGAGACCAGACTGTGGGTTAGAAATGTAGACGACTCCGTTTGAAGTGCTGGTGTTCAGGCGGAGGCAGTAGCTCCTCCCACTGGGCAGGCCTTCTTCTTAATCCATATGTCACTTCCTGAGGTTTACGTTGGGCTTCCTGTTCCTTTCAGTCCAACATGGCGTCCAGCTGGTCGGCCAGGTCATCGAACATGTTGCCGATGTCGTCCAAAATGGTTCCTGCAGACCTCACTTGGTTCGGTCCACTGGTGTTAAAAATGAGACACAAATATTACTTATGATGCGAACACAGAAGAGGAGAAACTTCCATGTTCCTGGCAGCAAAACAAAATGCTTCAGCTGCTGTGGGAAGGGCTCAGGTGGGTGATCTTACCTGTCAGAGCTGTTCTCCACGTTCAGTTTTCTCTCCACGTCTTTTAGAGCTGCTGCCAGAGATGTGCTGGTCTGATCCAGTCTCTGCTGAGCCACCTCCACCCCCATGGACGGCTCAGGGGGAAGACCTGGACCCAATGCATATATGTGAGCCCTCCCAGCTGCCAGAGACGGGCTCTGGGGGGCCTGAGTGGATGGAGCTGGAGGCCCGCGGGCGGGTGAGGACGGAGAGGCGAAGGCCAGACTTTGAACCACACTGACGGTCACAGTAGGAGACGACAGTCCTGCAGAAGAAGACATCCATATAGTAAAACACCAACAAGTGAAGGCTGAGACGTGTCAAGTCAAGTTGCATCCTTTCATCCCCATGATGCACTGGGTGTTTCTTCTTCACTCACTATGTGTTAACAGACCTGCATTGAATCATATCTGTTATTAACCTCTGTCTCTCTTCCACAGCATGTCTTTATCCTGTCTTCCTTCTCTCACCCCAACCAATCACAGCAGATGGCCCCGCCCCTCCCTGAGCCTGGTTCTGCTGGAGGTTTCTTCCTGTTAAAAGGGAGTTTTTCCTTCCCACTGTCGCCAAAGTGCTGCTCATAGGGGGTCATATGATTGTTGGGTTTTTCTCTGTATCTATGAAGCGCCTTGAGGCGACTTTTGTTGTGATTTGTCGCTGTATAAATAAAACTGAATTGAATCATATCATCCGTTCTAATCTTCCTTTCATCTTGAGTTCCACCATCACTTACAAACACGACTGAGATACTTCTATCAGGCAAATCTGCAAATTTGTAATAGTACCAAGTTAGAGAGGCAAGGCTTAGCTGATCTGCACATGTGCAGAGGCGAGAGCGTGGATATTTGGTGAAAAGATGATGAAGATGGAGCTGCCAGGTAGGAAAAAAAGAGGAAGACGTGCAGAGGGTTAGTATGACAGAAGAGGATGCTGGGATAGAGTGAGGTGGAGGCAGATGGTCCACTGTGGAGACCACTAAAGGGGGCACTCAAAAGAAAAAGAACCAGGACCCAGGAAAGCGTCTAAGTCCAAAAGTCCCAGTCTCAAGCTAGAAATAAAAGACTCAAAGTAACTACAACATGCCCCTGCTCCAAGCCCAGAACCAAAGTTCCAGTTTCTCTTTCATCCAAGTGAAACCAGAGGGCGTAGCAGATCACAAGTCAAAGAAAGTAGGACTCGCAGGTTTCCTCTATAATTCAGTCAGTTACTGAGCCCACATTTCCTTAAGAAGCAGAATCTGCGGGTTTTATAATGTCACAGGTATTAGTGAGTCTCTTACCCTGTGAGGCCAGCAGACTGTGCCGGACGGGTTTTGGGGCGACAGCAGGTTTTGGGGAGAGAGGAGGTTTAATGGGGGAACCGGTTGCTGGACTGGCTGGCCTCTCCACGCTGGTCTCACTGATTCTCAGACTGACCCCCGGGTTCAGGGATGGAGGCCTGCTGCGGTCAGACTCGGGCTCGGTGGCCCCTGCTCCCTCTCTGCTGGGGGACCCTCCTCCCTGCTCCTTGTCTTTGGGTTTGTGTCGGCGCTTCACCGTGTCCGACTCTTTCAGATTAAACTCCGGCACCTCCAGATTCTTGGCCGCTGGCTTATCAGGAGGCTCCAGCACGGCCTCAGCCCTGGGCGGACCTGGAGCTTTGGGCCTCTGTTTGATGGTCAGGTTGCCCTCTTCGGCGAAGGGGATGCACTCGCTGGAGCTGTTTTGAGGTGACGAGGAGCGTTCCAGTCCATGACCGTTTGACTCTTCTTCCTCGGAGTCCGATTTGACCCCTCGGTCCTGCTTGGTGCTGCCGTTGTCCTCGGTGGAAACACACTGGCTCTTCACCCTCCTCCTTACTCCTGCAACCTCGGAGCTGAGGGAGGGAGATGGAGCCTCGTGCTGCACAATATCTGGCGTGGAGCTGCTCTTCCCCTCTGCGCAGCTTTCCAGGGACGCTGCGATGCTGCGCACGCTCCCCGGACTGTCAGTCACTACGCCGCCAGTGGACGAAGTCGTGCTGCTGTCGCTTAGCTCGCCACTGGTGGTGCTGCTCACTGAGCTCAGTCTCTTTGGGGGAGGAGGAGGGGGACCTTTTTTCCGGGCACGGACAGCAAACGACTGGCTGCGTCCCACGCTGCCATTTTTGTCTGGACTCGGCTGCAGTCGAGCCAGCTGGTGGCGGCCGGGCTTGCGGGTTAAAGTGGCGTAAGATGGCACGTTTCCAGCACGCATCAGGTCCTCGTCGTCCTCATCGGGCTCTCCGTCTGACAGAGCGTAGCGGGTGATGCTCTGGGTGCGCTTGTTGGGTGGTGTCAGGGTCATAGCGTGGTGCTGGTGCCTGGGAGACGAGTTCAGGTAACTGAACCCCTTCAGGGTTGGGGAGCCGTGAGGGGAGGAGCCTTGGGATCCAGGCAGTTTGGGCTTTGCAGGGATGGCCGGGTACTTGAACACAGTGGCCGTACCCAGAGGAACCTGTTTTGGCAGAGGCTGCTGCTGTAGGGGCCTCTGGTCCCATCCCTCAGGAAGATTCCTCTCCTTGGCAGGGCTGCCCTCCAGGCTCTCCTGGGACCAGTTCTGGGGGGTGATGGAGGCTGTAGGAGGCTCCTGTGAGCGTCCAGAACCTCTGGACCGGGTGTCAATGCTCTCCTGGCTCTGGGACATCCCCACCGCATTCTTGATGGCCAAACCTTCCTCGCAGTCTCCGTAGTGGCTTGACATTGCTGTCTGAAGCTCGGCGCTCAGCTCGCTGTCCTGGAAGGTCAGCATCTTCGGGGTGTGAGGTGAAGAGCATTCGCTGCCAGCATCGGCCTCAATGGCGACCAGGTGAAGGGCTCCGGGACCTTTGCGTCGCAGCGTGCCATGGCCCGATTCAGCCTGAAGGATCGCTCTCTGGATGTCACACAGCTTCTTAACTGCCAACATCAGCTTCTTCTGGTGGCCTGGAAGCAAATCGAATGATCAGACTCAGAACGCAGACAGAAACACAATCCACAAACTCAAAGATCCAACGAGTCCTCACCCAGCTTGGTGATGCCGATCTCCTGCAGATCCTCCCAGGTGAGGTCTTTGACGATGCTGATGGAGTCGTAGCCATTTTCGGAGAGTTTTTTGTGGTACTGCGGGAGGCCGATGGCACTGAGCCACTCGCAGAGATCAGACTGTGAGAAAAGGCCACGTGAGCTGGATCAGGTGAAAAGTATCGAGCTTATTACGCAGCAGTGTGTGCACGAAACAGCGGACAGGCTTACCGGGATGTACTCTGGCAGCCACTCAGGGATGTTCAGGTTGTTGATCTCAATGGAGATTTTCTTGCGGTGTCCTGGTTTGGTCACTCCGATGGCCGTGAGATCCTGCACACATTAAACATCAGTGAGTCACTTAGAGAAATGACCACACGCAGAGCCGCATAGTCCTGAGGCTGCATCTGAGTTTATATCAGTGGTTCACAGCCAGCGTGACACGGGTGAATACTTATGAAAAAAAAGGTTCTGTAAAGTTTTTACATTGTGTCAAGAATGTTTTCGAATTATGAAATACTCTTTCACTTTCACTGATCTTTAGATCATTTTAAACCGGAATAAATAGTGAATTGCAATTTACACATTTACAAACGTTTCGCTTCTAATTTGTCTTTCTAACATTTATAAAAATTTCCGTCACCACTGTGATGTCACCTGTTGGTTTTTGAAGCTTGTGAGCTTTCTTTCGGAATCAGAAACCTTTGGGCAACAAGGTGCAAATTATTTTTTCATGACATCTAATAGAATTCTAGAATTTTATTATATTTTATGAAGGAGGAAGTCATCTACATAAACCAAACAGTTTGTGTATCAGGCTGTAAATACGTTTGTTTCTGTAAAGTTTTAACATGGGAGTCTATGGGGACTGACTCACTGCTGCCCCTCCTGGGTGTTGGAGAAACTGCAGCTTTTGGCGGTTCAGCGCTAGCCTCATTTTATCAGCTCTGGAGGTTGTCATTTAAGTGAAATCACAATGAGTGTAAAAAGAAAACGCAGAAGTCATGGGAGAAGAGTACAAGAATCTAAAACCTGAAGGGTGTGTTCAGGTCATTGTGACTCAGGTCCAAGTGTGCTGGGACCTGATTATGTCAGGGCTCCTCTTAGATGGAGATGCAGTTTGTTTTCCTTTGGGTTGGTTCTGATGCAGTGGGTCTAAATTTGGGTCATCCTATGTTGATACTGAGGGCGGATGACTTCAACAGAAGTTGTGCAGCTCTTTTTTAATAAAGGAGTGAAGGGTCACCTCAGGGGTCATCCTGCTGATGGTCGGTACATCATATCCAGCGTTCAGGAAGTTTCCGATGTACTGCTCAAGCTGGAACTCACTCAGCCACTCATAGATGGCTTCTGCATCCTAAAACACACACAGACGTTAATTCATCAGGTGATACACGCAAGTGAGATCTTACTTCTTTTAGTTACAGCTGTTAAAGGCCAGCTCAGAGGAATCAGGTGTAAACTCAGTTTGTTAAACCTGCTTTCTGGAACTTTCCCACGCTGATGTGCAAATTATTGTGATGCAAAACAAAAACTAACAGCATGAAGTTGGTTTTAAAGTGCTGCTCTTTACCTTCCCATCCAGCAGCTGCTGAGGACGAACAAACTGCTGGGAGAAGCTCTGCTCTGCAGGTCTCTGCACCGTCACTGTCTGCCTCCGAGGAGTCCCGCCTACACGAAGGAGATCACGTGGAACTGCACATGATTATTTGCAGCTAGCAGGTTGTTAATGCTATCCATCAAGTCTAAAAACAGCAGGTTAATACATGGAGATCCTGAAGGCTGAAAGTGTTCTAACAGCTCAGCTGTTTGTTTTTATGCAGGCATACATGTGTACTATGTTTATTAACAGAGATTAAGCTTGTGTTTCTGTCATGTCGTGATTGTGCTTAACTGTATGAAGCTTATCAGACATTATGAAACAGATGATACATAAAAGCAAATCTTGCCAAAGTGCTTAAAGTACTTTTTGAAATTATCTTTTTTTTCTTAAAGAAATCTACTACATCATAAGTTTTATGTCATGTGTCATTTCCATTGCAAATATTAATCACAGTTAAATTAAGAGGGGACGGAGCTGTGATGTCATCAAGTACACTTCCGTTCCAATTGTGGAAAGATTGCGCTGTGTTCTCAGGAAATACGGACTCGTGTACTTGAGTATTTACAAACAGTCTAACAGTCTATGATCTAACCTCAGCTAACGCCGGCTAATAATGTTAGCTCGGTGGCGAGTAGCCTTCATTAATAGTAATAAAAATCACACAGCAACAGAACATCGAAGATACTGAATCCAATTCTTATGGTGTTGGAAATTCCAAGTAAGAATTCCTGCCCGTGCACTGCTGGCTCTGTTGTGCTGGCTCCGGGTCCATTGCGTAACTGACACTATTAACAGGACGCTGACATTAGAGCCTCTTATTGAGTGTTTTGTTTGGGTCTTCAGCAATCAGAATCAGTGTATTAATCCCAGAAGGAAAAAAGTGCCGCGGGTTGAACTTGAACACGGGCCGGCCGCTCTCAGCTATGCACTCATCCAACTGACCCACACCTACGCTCCACTGCATTTAATCACCAACATTGGAGAAAGCATAGAGAGGGGATAGCCTAACATATGAAACAGGAAATGACCGCGGAGTATTCTATTTATTTTAACAAAGTAACTGTATTCTGATTACCACCTATTTAAACAGTAACTGTTACTCATATTTTGTATTTTGAATATGTATCACCAGTACATGTATTCTGTTACTCCCCAACACTGTTCAACACACAAATAGTCGCAGCAGATGGCCCCGCCCCTCCCTGAGCCAGGTTCTGCCGCAGGTTACTTCCTGTTAAAAGGGAGTTTTTCTGCTCATAGGGGGTCATGTGACTTTGGGGTTTTTCTCTGTGTGTATTATTGTAATATAATGAATTGAATTGACCTGAATAGGTACCTGCAGGATGATCAGCCGGCCTGCTAAAGTCTGCAGACTGCCCTGGATCAACAGCAGAGGGCGCTGCCTGCACATAAAAACATGTAAAACATGTCAGCGAGCAGCACAGAGCTTCACCAA